>NC_030815.1:7620043-7935586 GCF_001704415.2 Capra hircus
CCGCAGGGCAACAAGGCCCGCATGATGCAACTACCTAAGCTTGTGCTCTAGACCCCAGGAGCTGCAACTACTGAGCCTGTGAGCCCTAAAGCCTGTGAGCCGTAAAGCCTGTGCTCCACAACATGAGAAGCCACGGCAATGAGACGCCTGTGCACTGCAACTGGAGAAAAGCCCCAGCACAGCCAAAATAAAATAATAAACCCATCACAGGCAGCATTTATTTTCACTTCCAGTTCAAGATAGACTATATTGTTTGTATTTTAAAACCAACATATCTTTACTTTCTGCCTTTTCCTAATTCAAAGATTTACTTTCATTTTAATAAGTGAAAGCCGGGTGTCATGTTTTGCTTTTTTTCATATTGCTTAAAAGTGAAGACATCAGAAATAGTGTGACTATTACAAGCTTTTGTGTTTTACAGATATTCAAGAAGAATTTACCTTTTATTTTTAAGTTTATTTTAGTTTTGTTTTAATAATACATAATGATTTTATGATTTAAATAATTAATTTTAATTATTTTAAAGTTTACATTTTATAGTTGATTTACAGTGTTGTGTTAATTTCTGCAGTGTAGCACAGTGACTCAGTTATACACGTATATACATTCTTTTCCATTATGATTTATCCCAGGATATTACATATAGCTCCCTATGCTATACAGTAGGACATGGTTGTTTATTTTATTTATATAAATATATTTAACTTTTATTCTCTTTATTTATTTCTAAACGTTTTTATTTCATTTATTTTTATTTTACTTATTTATTTTATTTTTTATTTTTACATTTTTATTTATTTTTATTTTTGGCCACACCAGGTGGCTTGTGGAATCTTAGATCCCCAACCAGGGATTGAACCCACGCTCAATGAAAGCACAGAGTCCTAACCATTGGATTGTCAGGTAATTGCCCCCTCCGTTTTTTTTTGGTACCTAAGTCTCCTTGAAGGGCAAGAGGAGCCAGGTGAAAAGTAGTTCCAGGGAGCAGAGGCAAGTCCATCTGACTCTAAACCTGCCTACTCGCCTATCTCAGGGAATTCCACCTGATTTCAGAAGATCTTCTCAGAGAAAGAAGGCAAGTGCTCATGGCTGAACGTGATCACCTATCCCTCAGCTTCTGTACCAGGCCCCACTCTGTCCTCCTTACCCCCCAAGCCACCCCTCTTTCCAAAGCCTCCTGCAGTTTACTAAAAGGTGTGGGGTTTCCACTAGGTGCCAGGCTTGGTGACAGATGACAGGGCTGTAAAATGGCCCTTTTAGCCCAGAGACCAGTGGGGAAGAAGTTGCTGTAATCAGTACCATCCATTTGGTACAGAAAATGTTTCTCATTTTTAGTTGTGGTCAATTATACATAATGTAAAATTGACATCTTAACCATTTTTAAGTGTGTCGTCCAGTAGTGCTAGGCACGTTCACGTGGTTGTGAGTGTTTCTGTGTGGGTGCATCAGGGCACAGAGGATAGTTCGTTCAGTCAGGGATCAGAAAGCTTTATTGTTTTTGTTCTGCTTTTTAAATTCGACATTGGAAAAGTGGATTTACAGTGCGGGGCACTACAGAAACGTGGAGAGAGGTGCCCATGTGTGATCGTACATTCAGGCCGCCTTCAGATTTGCCAGCTGAGAGGCTGGCTGACCGGCATCACACAGCCGGGGATGGGACGGCCTGGATTCAGGACTCTCAATGAACATTACGTCCCCCTCTTGCCCAGTGGCTTTGAGGCTTAGACCCTGAATCCAGGAAGGTGATGACACCTCTGGCAGCAACAGGGGAGTGGAAGTTTCTGTAGAGGATGAAGACGGCTCACAGTGAAAGATTTCAAAGGAATTGAGGGCACTGCCAGTGGCCACATCCAGCGAGTAGTTAGACACTGAGAATGGGAGCCATTTTACCCTGGCTTCCCAGCCTGGGAGAGGGCTCTGGACAAAACGTTTCCATAAGTCCAGCCTTGCGATCAAAGGAAATTGCTTCTCTATACCCCTGTGAACACATAGGCACATGCGGGCACGTTAACACGTGCATAAGACACACATTGGCACATGCTTACACACACACACACACACACTGATACACACACTTTGACATACAAACCAGTGTCCTCATGCAGGTGACATCCACAGCCCATGGCTGCAAAGGTGTTTCGCGGTGCTTTTCCTTCTTGTCCTCGCCTGGAGTTTCCAGCACTTGGAAAATGTCAAGCGTGGGAGGCCTCTTAGTCTTGGGTTAGGTGAAAACTCCCTCTACATATTTGGAGGGCGTCCAGGCCCTGCGAGTGCACTCGCAGAGGAGATAACAGTGACCTTGCTGGCAAGGGAGGACAGCCCCGCTGAGGCCAAGGAGCCGTGCTGGCTGGGCTGAGGTCACCTCCCCTCCCCTGCAGCACCTGGGTTGACTCTGATGGCAAAGATGCTGGTTCAGCGTTGGGTGAGAAGATGTGGCTCTGCTCTCAAGAAGGCCCTGCAGGTTTCGGGGGAGGAGACTCCTTCTCTGCCCCTGGGGGCCCACAACGAAGTGTGTTAGTCACTCAGTTGTGCCTGATGACTCTTTGCAACCCCATGGATTGTAGCCCGCTAGGCTCCTCTGTCCAGGGGATTTTCCAGGCAAGAAAACTGGAGTGGGTTGTTGCCATGCCCTTCTCTAGGGGATCTTCCCAACCTCAGGATTGAACCCAGGTATCCCACATTGCAGGCAGATTCTTTACCACCTGAGCCGCCAGGGAAGCCCTCGGGGAGGAGAGTTTGGGGGAGGAGACTACCTTTCCCCCTGGAGGCCACAGGCTGATGGTCAAATGTCCACCAACCCCCTGTCTTCCCAAAGGCACCCGGCATGCCTCTGCAGAATGGTGACAGGTTCTGGATCCTACCAGGGCTGCGTCTGGCTCCTCAGCAGCTCGGAGGCTCAGCCTGGCTGGGCCTGACTGGGGCAGCTCAGGTCTCAGCATGACTGGCGTGTAACTGGAAGCCGTGGAGGTTTTCTCATCTAAATGTAATCCCCTCTGTGGTCATCCCTTTAAGGGGCCAGCCTGTCATGTTCAGTGACCACAGGTGACAGGGTCTTCACTGCCTCCGGGAGCAGCCTATGGCAGAGAGGAGGCCCCCCGGGTTCCTGCCCGTCTGTCACTTCCACTCACTTGTTCTGACTGTGCCACTTGGGTTAGGATGAACCCTCCTTCCCCAAGACAGCCCTGTGATATTGGAAAATAGCTGGTATTCATGCATTGGGAAATACTGAGAGGGTTCCTGCTGGGTGCTGGGCCAGGCCTGAGAGCTGAGGGCAGACATGTGCTTGGTGGTCTGGTGGAGGCGAGGACAGGAACAAAGCTGGCCCTGTACGGTGATAGTCTGCAGGCTGGGAGACTCCCTGGGGGCTGGGCACTGCCCAGAGGAGAGGAAGCCACGTGCTGGAGGGCACCTGACGGCTACTCAGGCGGGGTGCTGGAGCTCTGTGTGCTCCAGACAGAGGGGCTGGGACATGGGAGTCCAGGGTGCAGCCTGGCGCCTGCACTGCAAGTGATTCAGAATGTGTGGGGAGACCGACAGCTTACCCCAGGTAGGGCACCAGCTGGACCTGATTCCGAGGCCCTAGCAGGGCCGAGGGGGGGCACAGACCAGGGAGTTTTGATAGGGGAAAGGCAGGATCAGGTGTGGAATTTAGCAAGGTCATGCCAGCTGCCAGGTGGAGAAGGCATTTCCAGGGTGTCCTCTGGCTGGAGCAGAGAGTCCAGGGGAGGTGGCTGCAGGCAGCTTGGCCAGAGGCACTGGGTGCCTGGGCTAAGCTGGCAGCCGTGGGTGGAGGGCAATGGGTGGGGTCGAGAGACGGTAACACGTGGGTCCAAGGAGAGTTGGCAAACTTCTCTGGACGTGCAACTTCAGGTCTGCACGTACTCACTGGACATAACCTTGGAGTGCTCCACCAGCCAACTCAGCCCCTTGGGTTGGGCTCCTGTTTACAATTTGAGGTAACTTCAAGCGTGGTGCCCAGAGCAGAACAAAGGATTTCAGCTACTGTCTGGATGGTGTGGATTATCTCAGCCTTTTATCTCTCTCCTTCCAGTCTGTGCCCTCTCTGCCACCAAGGTTGACATCTGAGATCTGGTAGCTGGAGCCCACACATAGAAACACACTGTCTTCTCAAGGCCATGAACCTTCACTCTGGATCGCTCCAAGCCGTGTGCCCCTGTCTGGAACCCAGGCAGCTGGTTTTTAGAACCTATTAACAGGAACTTGCATTTATTGTTTTTCTTTGTATTTTTTGTAAGAAATTCACTTTTTTTAGATTCAGTGCTTGGTGCTTGGTGGTCTGGTGGAGGCGAGGACAGGAAGAGAGCTGGCCCGGTAGGGTGACAGTCTCCAGCCCCTTTACCCTGAAGACACAGCAGCCGTGGGTTAGAAGCTGTGACGCTTGGCCTCTGAGCTGATATGTGACGTTCCACAGTAGTTTCATCCACTGTGTAAGAGGAATTTTATGTTTTCTTAAAAAAAATGTTTTGTTTAAAAAGCTTACTACTTGAAACTTTAAAATAACTTTAATAAGTTGCTTCCCAGGATATTTTTCTTTCCATCTTGAGGAAACAATGAGTTTCCATTTGTATGGAGAAGAGAGGCAGCAAGGTGGTGTTCTGGCTTCTTCTCCTCCGTGGCCCCCAGGAAAACTAGGGGAAAGACATAGCATGCAGACCAGCCCAGCGTGAAACACCCCACTGAGGTGTTTCAGGCTCAGCAGCCAGCTGGGCTTGGCCTTCCGAGACACCATATAAAAGTGCAGTGGCAGCGTGTGCGTATGTGAGTGTGAGTGTGTGTGTGTGTGGAGTGGGGGCCAGGTTATTGGGGTGGAGGGAAGGGAACTGTTTGATTAATGGGTGTCCTGTGAACCTGCACATTTGGCCAAGGCTGCATTCCTGGGCTTTCAAACCCAGGGCAGTTTGATAAGCTGAGACCAAAGTCCTCTTTCCTCCCAGCAATGAGAGCAAACAGGGCCACTTACTAATCCCAGCCCTGGCCTCTGGGGCCGTCTCTCGGCAACCAGCCCACCAAGTGGCCTTTCACAGGCCAATCAATGGGGCAGCTCTGGGGTCGGGAGCCCGATAGCCAGCCTGTCTGAGTGGGGTGGGAGGGAGGCCGGGACACACCGACCTCCAGCACGCAGTCGGAGGGCCATGCGTGGCCAGGGAGGCCCACCACAGTCACGGCTCCTCTGGAGCTGGACTTCTCCTCTCCTTCCCACCACCCTCTTCCCCACCTGGGCAGCTAATCAGTAGGACTCTCTCCATTCCTCTGGTGCCTGCCTAGAATGTTCTTCCCAATCCCCGCCGTCTTCAAAAGTCTGCCCTGGTTCCTCCTCCTCTAGGAAGCTTTCTCTGATCACTCCAGTCTACATGGATCCTCCCTTCTCTGGATCCCTGGAGCCCTCAGGGTCACGACTCACAGTTTAGTACCAGACACCTCTTCAGTGGGTTTGCATGTGTACCAGGCACCTCTTCGGTGGGTTTGCGTGTGTACCAGGCACCTCTTCAGTGGGTTTGCGTGTGTTGTCTCGCTGTCACCAGCTAGACTGTCAGCACCTTGGGGGTAGGGCTCACACTTTGGGATCATCTCTAGCCCACCCAGTGGAGGGCACACTGGAAGCTTTAGGAGGGTCACACCAGTGCAGACGGAATGGGGGAACAGGGGACAGATTGGGGTGGAGGCAGGGGCTGAAGGACTTAATCCCAGGAAGATGTGGAGGGCAGACTTTGAGATGAAAGGCAGTACGGGGGTTGGTCTGGAGAGAATGTTTATTTCTGGGGAGCCACGGTAGAGAGCTGAGGGGTGTCTGCGCATCCTGTCACGTGAGTCCACCCTTCCCTCTGAGAACTGTTTCTTTTCTTGGCAGGAGCTGAAGGTATGGAGCGGCATCTGCATTTGCACCACTGGGTCCCTTACTTCTGACTGGAGGGGGTTACGGTTGGGACGGAGCCTGGAGGGTCCTTCCAGATTCTCTTCTCCAGAGACTTGGATTCAGGACTTGAGTGAGATTTGCTTCTGTGTCTGAAGTGTTGCCTCCGAAAAGATATAAACCAGCTACAAGCTGGCTGTATGTAGGGAACTCTGGAAGCAAAGCTGCAAGAAAGCAGGAAAGAAGAGGGGGAACAGGAACTGGAGCCCATGTCCAGCATACAGCTGCCTTTGCTGCCCACACTGAGTCAGAGCTCACTGCAGTCCCGAGAGCAGGTACTGCTGGGATCCTGTTTTACTGATGGGGCAAGGCAGGCCTGGGGATCCAGTAGCTTCCCCAAGCACACTCAGCCAGTAAGGGGCAGATTTGAACCCTGTCCTGCCAGGTTATCAAGTCTAAGCATAGCCCCGTATCTACCTTTGCTCTAAACAGCTTCATGGATCCAGGCCCTGTCTTTTATGAGGCACTTCTCTACATCCTGCACTTCAGTTGGGGAGATACCGGAGCTGAATTGGTAAGGTTTGTTTCTATCATTTATCCACCTCCCTATCTATCTACCTGGGCTTTCTCTGGTAGCTCAGCTGGTAAAGAATCCACCTGCAATGCAGGAGACCTCAGTTCAATTCCTGGGTTGGGAAGATCGCTTGGAGAAGGGCTAGAGTACCCACTCCAGTATTCATGGGCTTCCCTTGTGGCTCAGATGGTAAAGAATCTGCTTGCAATGGCTGGAGACCTGGGTTTGATCCCTGGGTTAGGAAGATCCCCCGGAGGAGGGCATAGCAACTCTTGCCTGGAGAATCTCCATGGACAGAGGAGTCTGGTGGGCTACAGTCCACGGGGTCACAAAGAGTTGTACATGACTGAGAGATTAAGCACATCTATCTATTTACCCATCTATCAAATCATATCAATGCATCCATCACCTATCTATCCATCCTCTCCCTACCTATCCACCCAGCATCTATCTATCTATCGTCTATCTGCTGCTGCTGCTAAGCCGCTTCAGTCGTGTCCGACTCTGTGCGACTCCAGAGAGGCCAGTCCACCAGGCTCCTCTGTCCCTGGGATTCTCCAGGCAAGAACATTGGAGCGGGTTACCATTTCCTTCTCCAATGCAAGAAAGTGAAAAGTGAAAGTGAAGTCGCTCAGTCGTGTCCAACTCCTAGCAACCCTATGGACTGCAGCCCACCAGGCTCCTCTGTCCATGGGATTTGCCAGGCAAGAGTACTGGAGTGGGTTAAGCGCAATTAAATCCTAGGAGGAGAGAACAGGTAAGAACCTTGGATGAGGACTAAGGAAGGATCCCCACCATTAACACTATCGGTTGTTCACATGCTTTCTTCAAAACTGGCCTTCTTCACTCCTCAAGCAGCCCCATTTTACAGAGGGGTCCCTAGACAGGGAGTCACCCAGTAACCCGCCAGGACGGTGGGCGTGGAGGTCGCGCATGCGCTTCCGCTCCCTCTCGTTTTTCGCTTCTCCCTGCAGATGGATGCGCAGTGTCTAAACACCCCAGGGCGTCCGCGCTTGTCTTCCTCCCCAGCTTCCCTTGAAACTCTCCCCTTTGTGACCGTGGCGAGGACCAGGTCTTGAGCTCTCTCTCTCTCTGACGGACTTTGGTCCGAGTCACTCTACCGCCGGCTTCTCCCACCAAGCAGCCGCCAACTGGACAGGCCCTCTGTCCAACTGGAGGGCCCTCTGCAGGGCCCTCCCGCGCCCCCACTCCAAGGTTTACCAGCTGCCAAGTCAGCTCCCTTCATCTGCATCCCCCGCCTCGCTCCCCTCCGACTCCAACAAAACCAAGCACCCTGCCTCTGCCTGCCCTTGGAGGCCCAGTTTCTCCCACTCCTTCCTTATTAGTGAGTAAAAAGAAAAGGAATTCCTTTAGCAATTGGAACAGCCTCTGAATGGAGTTGAAGGACACGCTGCGAAGTGTGAAACAAACAAGGTCTGAACCTGCCAAGCTGACCAAGTGGTTGTTTTAATCATGTGGAACAGCCCCCTTTTCATGGAAAATTTTCTACTCCAACACCTGTGGCCATTAAAGGAACCCTCACTCTTTTCTCCTCTGGGGTCCCAAGGGTCCACCTAGCCAGGCGCTGCCAGCCCAAGTAATTATCCCTGTTGCCCTTCCTCTCTAGCTCCTCATCCCTGCCTGGCCCAGCCCCTGCTAGCCCTCAGGCATAAGTGGATGCAGGGGAGCAGTTCTGAACCTTCTGGGAAGAATAAAGTGACCCAAGACCAGGATCACCCACTGCTTTCTTCTGGAATCAGGTGTGACTCTGTCCTCATCTAGACACTGGAGGTAATTCAGGCCCTCCGCTCCCTAAAGTGCCCCATGACCATTTTAAGGAGGCATTGTACCTCACCGTCTACAATTTGGACTGTATCTCTACAAGAAAATAATTCAGGGAAATTACATCAAGTTAAGAAGACAACCGTGGTGTGTATCCTGATTTCAGCCATGTAACACAGACTGTACGAAATTGCTTGGTGTAGAAAGGGGCTTCAGGTGTGTGGTAGTTGATCTTTAATGCGCGAGACTTTGCTCCTCTGGTGGCTCAGATGGTAAAGAATCTGCCTGCATGAAGGAGAACTGAGCTCAATCCCTAGGTTGGTCAGATCCCCTGGAGCAGGAAATGGCAACCCACTCCAGTATTCTTGCTGGAGCATCCCGTGGACCAAGGAGCCTGGAGGGCTACAGTCCATGGGGTTGCAAAGAGTTGTATATTACTGAGCGACTAACACTTTTACTTTTTCTTTTGTGGTCATTAACAGGGCTTCCCAAGTGGTGATAGTTAGCGGTAAAGAACCCACCTGCCAGTGCAGGAGACCTAACAGAACTAACAGCTCAATCCCTGGGTCGGGAAGATCCCCTAGAGGAGGGCACGGCAACCTACTCTAGTATTCTTGCCTGGACAATCCCATGGGTGGAGGAATCTGGTGGACTACAGTTCATAGGGTCGCAAAGAGTAGAACATGAAAAGCAATTTAGCAAGCACACACCCAAAGTCATTAACATGTGCAGTAGCAATTTAAAAATTGAAAGCAATGCCCAAATCAATGAGAAAATTAGGGACTTTCAAAACAATGAAAATTCCCCTTAATATTATTCAAATGTGGAACCAGAGGTCAGACTCATACCTCATGTATCCTTGTATGGCCCATAATAACCACCCAACATGCCTAGCACATAACAGTTACCTATAAATGTTTTTGGATAAATGAATGAATTGTGCCATCTAAAATATATGAGACTTCACGTTTTATTCATTAGTCAAGTTCTAGAGAATATCAAGCATAATTTCAATGACAATCAGAGGAGGTACTAAAGGTAACTCAATCTCTTAATGTTCTCCTTGACTCAAACTTTTCAGTTTAGTGCTTGCTAGAATTTCACTCCTCTGCCAGGTCAGTACTTGTGAGAATAACATCTTTATTGATGAGTCAGGAAGGAGCAGGCTGACAGTATAGAAGCAGGCCAGGTAGCTATAGTTGTGGGGTTGGAGGGAGCTGTCTGACAGTAACTTCTCTGGTACCTGGGTCCTCAATCTGAAAATTCCAAGCATTTTTTGGGGTGAGCTTATTAAAAAGCTTCAAGTACCACTTCAAGGGGAAATGTAAGTTGGAGCCCCCTTGTCTCCATTTTGCAAAAGAGTAAAGACCTAAAGAGGACACGTGATTTACAAAGGACACCTGGAGAGTCGGTTGTTGTTGTGTTCAGTTGCTTCAATCTTTCCCAGCTTCAGGGTCTTTTCCAATGAGTTGGCCAAAGTATTGCAGCTTCAGTTTCAACATCAGTCCTTCCAATACATATTCAGGATTGGTTTCCTCTAAGATTGACTGGTTTGATCTTCTTGCTGTCCAAGGGACTCTCAAGTGTCTCCTCCAGTACCACAGGAGCAAAGCCAGAATCAGAACTCAGGTCTCCAAGGATCCTTCTCCTATAACAAGTTGCTGCCTGGGATGACTTGGGTGAGTCTGACCAAACACAGAAGTCCTTTCTGTAATTAGCATTAGTTTTAGTTCACCAAAGGAATATTGAAATAGAAAACCAAAACTGGAGAGCTCACACTTCCTAACTGTAAAACTTACTCGAAGCCCACAGTAATCAAAACAGAATGGTACTGGTATAAGGATAAACATATAGACCAATGGAATAGAATTTAACTAAAATAACCCAGAAATAAATTTATACATCCGTGGCCAATTGATTTAATTAATCAACAACATGAAAAGATGCTCTACATCATTAGTACTTAGGGAAATGCACAGAAAAACCATAATGAGATACCACTTCACACCAACTAGGATATAGGCTATAAAAAAACACTCCAAAAATAAATGTTGAAGAAGATGTGGAAAAATTGGATCTATTGTATATCACTGGTGGAAATGTAAAATGGTTCAGCTTCTGTGGAAGGGAGCACTGTGGTTTCTCAAAAAATTAAACACAGAATCAGCATGTGGTCCAGAAATTCCATTTCTAGATAGATATATGGCCAAAATAATAGAACACAAGTATGTGAACACACATGACTGTTCTCAGCAGCATATTCACAACAGATAAAAGGTAGGAACAACCCAAATATCCATCAATGAAATGGATAAATAAATGTGGTTATACTTACAATTGAATATAATTCAGTCATATGAAAAATAATGATGTACTGATACATACTACAGTGTGCATGAACCTTGAAAACATTATGCTGAGTGAAACAAGCTAGGCAAAAAAATGATGTATCGTACAATTAACTTTGTATGAAACATTCAGAATAGGCAAATCTATAAAGACAAAAAAGCAGGTTGGTAGTTGCCAGGGGTTTAGGCAAGGGGGCAGGGGGGAGTAACTGTTTAATGGGTAAGAGATTTTCTTTTAGGGTGATGAACATGTTTTAGAACTCAATAGTGGAGAGAGTCGTGGTTGCAGAACATTGTGAATGTACTAAATGGTACTGAATATACACCTTAAAATAGTTAATTTTATGTTATGTGAATTTTACCTCAATTTTTTAAAAAAGGCGTTAATTCACTCAGAGAGTCATTAAGAAAGGAAAATATGTAAGCCTGCTGTGTGCTTCCTTATGGAGCAAATAACTATTTGACTGACAACTTTTCACATTCTTACCAGTGTGTGGGGGAAAAAGTCACAAGTATTTTCTGGAACATGCAGAGTTGTGAAACCAATGCCCTGAGTAAACTGAAATTATTAACTGATGGAGCCCCAGAGGCCAATCTAGCTAGCTAGCTTAGAGTTCCCTTCTAACCATATGTGGCCCTGCCTCCAGTCCAGGCACTGTCCCTTTCCATCTAGCCACAGACACTTTCCCTCTTTTACAAAAGCTTAACTTTCCAGTGGGATCCTGGGTGGGGAATATGATGGGATGACAGGGGGGATATTCTAAAGACTGAGCTTCACCACATGGCAGGTTGTTGGTGATTGGAGAGTTTCGCCAACAGACTGAAATCCCTTAGAAGTCCAGGCATAGGAGGCTGAAGCATTTGCTTGAAGAGACACTTAGAACAAAGTCTGGGGCCAAATCTGATCTGAAGCTCATCACCAGTCAGGTGTCTTAATGGAGTTCAGAAATCAGAAGTAGAAATGTCTGTGATGATGCCGGCAGGAAGCAGAAAACTGCTGGATGGACCAGCCTGGCAGAGGATAAAGGGAGGAATCAGGGTCCTGATGTGAGTTGGGTAAGTCAGGACGGGATGCTGAGTAGAAGAATGGGAGGTTGGACCTGAAAGAAAACAGCACTGTAGATGCCGGGAAAGACCTCAGGAAATCAGGCCCAGGCATCACGCCATCTCTGGGTAAACAAGATTGATGCTCCCTCACCTTGGTGGTTCCATCCAACAAATGACAAAGTTTATAGGATTATTCTTCTGCACTGGTTTCCACAGGCATCTAAGAGCAATCTGTCTGTGCCTTTAGGGCCCAACTGCAAGCCGTTATGGGCTTCCTGGGTGGCGCTAGCAGTAAAGAACTCGCCTGCCAATGCAGGAGACATAAGAGACTCGGCTTCAATCCCTGAGTCCAGAAGATCCCCTGGAGGAGGGCGTGGCCACCCACTCCAGTATTCTTGCCTGGAAAATCCCATGGAGAGAGGAGCCTAGAGGGCTACAGTCCACACAGTCACAAAGAGTTGGACATGACTAAACAGACTTAGCATGTAGGCAGGCTGTTATAAGCAGAGCACATCATGAGAAACGCTGGGCTGGAAGAAGCACAAGCTGGAATCGAGAGTGCCAGGAGAGATATCAACAGCCTCAGATATGCAGATGACACCACCCCTATGGCAGAAAGCGAAGAGGAACTAAAAAGCCTCTTGCTGAAAGTGAAAGAGGAGAGTGAAAAAATTTGCTTAAAGCTCAACATTCAGAAAACGAAGATCATGGCATCTGGTCTGATCACTTCATGGGAGATAGATGGGGAAACAGTGGAAACAGTGTCAGACTTTATTTTTTGGGGCTCCAAAATCACTGCAGATGGTGATTGCAGTCATGAAATTAAAAGATGCTTGCTCCTTGGAACGAAAAGTTATGACCAACCTAGATAGCATATTGAAAAGCAGAGACATTACTTTGCCAACAAAGGTCCGTCTAGCCAGGGCTATGGTTTTTCCAGTGGTCATGTATGGATGTGAGAGTTGGACTGTGAAGAGGCTGAGCGCCGAATTGAGGCTTTTGAACTGCGATGTTGGAGAAGACTCTTGAGAGTCCCTTGGACTGCAAGGAGATCCAACCAGTCCATTCTGAAGGAGATCAGCCCTGGGATTTCTTTGGAAGGAATGATGCTAGAGCTGAAACTCCAGTACTTTGGCCACCTCCTGCGAAGAGTTGACTCATTGGAAAAGACTCTGATGCTGGGAGGGATTGGGGGCAGGAGGAGAAGGGGACGACAGAGGATGGGATGGCTGGATGGCATCACTGACTCGATGGATGTGAGTCTGAGTGAACTCCGGGAGTTGGTGATGGACAGGGAGGCCTGGTGTGCTGCAATTCATGGGGTCACAAAGAGTCAGACACAACTGAGCGACTGAACTGAACTGAACTGAGGCTGTTTTAGATATTTATGGACATAACTAAATCTCTTGCTTGCTCTAAGCCCCCTTTGGCCAGATGAGTCTGATTAATCTTTGCTTTTCTCCACAAAGCTGAATATAATGCCTTATTCTGAGAGGGCACTGATACAATGTCTATGGATGATTATAACGGACAGGTTTTGTCTTCCAGCAAGTTTTCACTGGGAAAGCATGACATGAACCACATATGAGTCTGAAGGGGTATCAAACATAGAAGCCCCTGGAATGGCCTATGACCTCATTGGTCCAATTCTAATTGTTTACTTCCTTCTCCATGGTGATTGGTTCAAATGTGTGATCTGAGCACAACCAATCAGAATCCTCCCATGAGCTTTGACACATGAACTCTGGAAGATATCTCAAAAAGACTGTAAACCCTCCAATTAAGCTTTATTCTCTAGTCATGCTGTTTTCAAAACTAAACACCACCAGCCGGATTAATTCAACATGCTTAGAGCCTAAGATTGGTCACTCTGGCTGCTTCTTGCCTCATCCAAATTAAATTCCTGTGACCTAACCCTTCTTATTGCTAGTATCACACTTTTATTTTGTTGTCCACTTAGTTGGATAACATAATGAAAGAAAATATACTCATACAAGACAAATAATTTCATTAATATGCACTACCAAACACAAAGATGGCAACATAGCCCTAAGCCATCTGTTTGTAGATGGGCAATACCTCCTCGAGGGAGTTCAAAAAGTGCTTCCAAGAAACAGTTAGAGAGGTTCAAGACAGGCCCATTAAAGCAAGTTCCTAAGTGCTTTTGTATAAAAGTGTGGGGTGTATGAGGGTCACATATTTAAAACTGAGGATCACCTGGTTGAATTGACATTTATTTACATAATTTTTTTTATTTCTTCACTTGAAAATGATGCATAGAAAAAAATTATGCATAGACTCTCCAGTGTTCTCTTTTGATCAACTTGGGCAATTCATACTAAATGTTTCACCCTATTGTGATCCTTCAGTGGAGGCGGAAAGGAAAACAGAGGGAGGCTAGGAAGTGACACACAGAGAGGTGAGTAGGGAGGGAGACCTGGCCACTCATCAGCTGTGTCCTCTGTACTGGAGGTTGAGGTCATGGGCTGGGCTTGCCTGACCCCGCAATCCAGCACTGCTTCTATCTCCCATAGGACATAGGGCAAGTCATTTCTCACTGAGTTCACCATTCCATCATAGAAGGAATTCCTGAGCTCTCCAGCATAATTCTAGGGCTTGGTGGGGTGGAAGGTACTAAATAAAGCTTTTTCTGATGGAACCTGAACTGGAGAGTCTCCTGATGCAAGGGCGTCTGTCAGAGTGGAGGGCAGGGCTGAGGCCTGACCCTGACCACGAGGATAAGGAGCAGCTGGCAATCTGAGCCATCAGAACCACACACACCTTTCCCTCCCTTGATTCCAGAATGCAGGGGCCTTGGGCTGGTCACTGAGATGGAAGCTGCAGAAACCAACCAGTCCAAGTAAATGACCAAGGTCTTCTTTCAGTCACCACTGAAATTAAAATATAACAGAAAAAAAAGAGGATTTTGTAGGAGGGTATGAAAAACTCGGAGAATTCTTCCCAAAAGTAGAACAAAAAGGTAACTAGAAAATAGGAGATGAAAGATAAGATATTTAGACTATCAATTTAGGATGTTTAATATCCAGTTAATAGAAGTTCTAGAGGGAGGGAATAGAGAAAATGGGAAAGGGTAGAAATAAGTCAAGAAATAAATACAGGCATTTTCTGCAGAAGTAAAGGAGATGAGTTTCTGGATTGACAGCTTATTGATTGGTTGTCCAAAACAATGAATGAAAAGACATACTAAGAAATATCACCATGAAGTGTTCCACCAATGGATACAGAGATTCCTAATAGCTCCCAGAGAGGAAGCAAGAAAAGGTCCCATTCAAAGACTCAGGAATCAGACTGGTATCTTGAGAGGTCTGACAGCTTCCCTAAACTAGAAGACAAAGGAGCAATCTCTTTAAAATTCTTTTTTATTTTTATTTTTTAAAAAGACTTTCAATCTAGAATTCATTACCTTACTAACTGAAAAATATACCCTTTCTCAGGAAGGTAATTGGAGAAGGAAATGGCACCCCACTCCAGTGTTCTTGCCTGGAGAATCCCAGGGACGGGGGAGCCTGGTGGGCTGCCGTCTATGGGGTTGCACAGAGTCGGACACGACTGCAGCGACTTAGCAGCAGTCGCAGCAGCAGGAAGGTGGTGAAAGAGATTCTCCAGCAAGACAGAGGAGTAAACCAAGAAAGCGGAGGACACAGGACCTAGGAAACAGGGTAACAAATACAATATTTTTATTGTCAGAATAATCCCTGATTTGTTTCACTCAAGTATTACAATTCTACTGGAAGGGTGAGAGAGAAAAAGTATAAGGGAGAGTAGTATAAAGTTACTAAGTTCTCATTTGACATATGAAGAAGCCATTAGACGATGTCTAAAATTGATAAACAAAGACATAGTGACATAAACACATTATTCAGAAACAGAGGGGCAAATACCAGAAGCAGCACCAGGGGTTAGCAGTCCTTTGGTTGCCTTTGGGAAGCAGAACTGGACAGGGGACAAGGATGGGAAGGAGAATGGGGAAGGCCGATTGCAGGAAAATAGTTTTGTTGTTACACATGCTTTTGTGACTAATTGATTTAAAATAGAAAAACTGTGCACATATTACTTTGATAAAAAACTTAAAAATAAATTCTGAGACTCAAAGCGTCAAGTTCATGTGTGAGCTAGGAATACAGTCAAGCAAGGAAGTCCCAGGGGCGTGGAGAGAAGTGTGGTTCTTCCCTTTCTACCCAATCCCTAAATGTCTCTGGCTGCTGCGGGGCTCCGGGCTTGGGAACTGCAGGCTGCGCGTCGCTGTCGCTGTCGCTGTCGCTGGGCGGGGGAGACACTTTCTCCAACAGACTAAGTGGGGACAGCAGGGAGCGTCCTCTGTTTACCCCGCCCAGAGCACCCTCCGCAGAACGTTCGGGAGCCTCCGAGAACCCTCGCCGCCCTCCCCCTGCCCCACCCCACCCCCACTCTGCGCCGCGCCCTCCCCTAGCCCCACCGGCCGCCGCCCCTCCCCCGGCGGCTGCTTGTGGCCGCTGGGATCCCTGTCGCCCCGGGACTCAGCTGACAGCGGACAGACAATGGTATTTCCCATCAGCCTGGGTATCAGGAGCCGGCCTTATCCAGCGGTGTTTTTCTATTAGTCTAACACCCCATTGTCCACCGCTTATCGCAGAAATGTTGATGTCATGCCTGGCTTGGAAGTGGTTTCTGCATCTCCGCTGGGAGGGCTTCGCTTTAATTGGAGGGAGGGGGAGGGACGGAGGAGCCCATTTATCAGAATTCTCACGCGAATTCACCCCTTGTCCCCCCTCAGCCGGGCCGCCGAGGGCGCCACGGTGGTGGTGGGGTTCCCAGACACCATTCCTGGCCTTTCTCTCAGAACCTGGCTCTCGACCCTGCCAGTCTCCCTCACAGCTGAAGTGCTGGGGAGGGTGGAGCGTGCCGGGGGTGTTTTCATGCCCCAACCCCGGAGTTTTGGGTGTTTGGAGACCTGTTTTCCCTCTGGCTCCAGGTGGGGAGGGGTCGTGGTGCTCTTCCTGCACTGAAGCTCCTTCAGGCCCCACCAGAGCCTGTTCTTGGTAGGAGCTTGGTAAGCATATAAGCCGGAGAAGGCAATGGCACCCCACTCTAGTACTCTTGCCTGGAAAATCCGTGGACCGAGGAGCCTGGTGGGCTGCAGTCCATGGGGTCCCTAGGAGTCAGACACCACTAAGCGACTTCACTTTCACTTTTCTCTTTCATGCATTGGAAAAGGAAATGGCAACCCGCTCCAGTATTCTTGCCTGGAGAATCCCAGGGACTGGGGAGCCTGGTGGGCTGCCGTCTATGGAGTCGCACAGAGTCAGACACGACTGAAGCGCCTTAGCAGCAGCAGCAGGCATATAAGCAAATGATGAAACCAAAGTGTAGGCATCTGGGAAGGTCCAGCCTGAGAGAAGGTAGAAAACTCAAGACTCGCCTTCATTTCCGCTACACCCCACTCCCCAACCCTCCAGCCCTAGTTGTGCCAACTCCTAAGGAAAGTCTTAATAATATGGTCTGTCCTCTCCCCATGATGCGCAGTCTTCCCAGATCCTGTGCTTGCTCATAGTGGAGGTTTGAGCACAGGAGACCCCGTGTGTGTGTGTGTGTGTGTGTGTGTGTGTGTGTGTGTGTGCGCGCGCGCATGCAGGCACACGTGTTAGAGCTGCCTTTGTTATAAAGCCCCTCAGAGAATGTGGTTAAGAAAGAAAATGGTGCATTGCCCAGCTGCCTTTTGCTGGGGCGAATTAACCTTTCCAAGACTCAGCTTCTTCCTCCATTAAACAGGAGTGTCTCAACGGATTGTCCGGAGGCCAGAACTGAAACAGGTAAGGTGCTTGGCTAGGTGTTCAGCTGGCTGCTTGGCATGTAGTCACACGCAGTAAGTTGGTGGCTGCTATGCGTTTAGCTGTTTGAGGCTTTGGCACAAAGCCTGGTCTCTGGACAACCAGAGGAGAGCTGCCAGTGGGGGTTAGGGGACATCGCCTTGATCCCCTCCTTGGAGAGCTGGGGCAGAGAGGAGGAGCTGTGCCTTGGTAGGCCAGGCCAGCCTGTGTTGGCTGCCAGAGGGAAAAAGAGACCATTGGATGTCAAGTTTCTGCCTCACCTTTAAAAAGAACATGAATGCATACTGTAAGCATTTGGAGACTTCTCTGTGGAGTCAAACTTTGTATCTGATGGGTCTGTTTTGAAGTGCTTCTAGGGAAACTTAATTTGGAACATGATTGGCAAGCTCCATTTGAAGGCAGTTTTTACTTTGCAGAGCGGCCTAGTGAACCTCATTTAATGCACAGACAACCCTGCAGGAGGGCACTGCTCCTGCAAGAGAGTGAAGGCTCAACACCAGGAATGGTGGAGACCCTTCCCATCCATCTGCCCCCCTCCCCAGGGCTCTAGACCCCCAGGCTGATAATAAGCACAGCCCCTAAAGGCCAGAGTCCTCAAAGTAACCCCATCCTGTTAGGTTCTCACCAGGTCCCGTGAGACATGCTGGCTAATCTCCACCACCACATTAGACCGAGGACACAGGGCTTACCTAGAGCTGGAAGTCAACCCTGAGTCCTTTGAGTCCACATCCAGGCCTTTTCCAAGACCTCAAGTGGCAGCAGATAGAGCACTTGGCTTTGTCTCTTAAACACACACTCCTGGGACAAGAGAAAGCTTAGAGAATGGGGCAGGCACTGTCTGATTTTTCATTGTGCTTGCTGGGTGATCTTCCTTCATCAGGGGCTTGCCATATTCTCTGTCATCCCAGAGGCCAGGGCCGAGGGGGCTAAGGGGACCAGACATCCGAAGCAGGGGTGCCCTTCCCCCGTTCCAGGCCACACTGGATACACCTCCTTCCTGACAGGACTCTCTTTTGGAAGTTCCAAAGTGAAATATCAGAATGACAGAGGCAGAGATACAGTGCTGCGTGGATTGGAGATGGAGTTTTCAAGGGTAAGCTGTTTTTTAAAAAATACGAAACTAACTTTATAGTTAAGTTGTGTATAAATTCTTATTTTGAAAAACGTTTTATTTTGTATTGGGGTGTAGCTGATTAACAGCCCTGTGATAGTTTTAGGTGAACAGCTGAGCAACTCAGTCACGCGCATACATGTATCCATCCTCCCCCAAACTCCCCTCCCAATCAGGCTGCCGTGTAGCACTGAGCAGAGTTCCGTGAGCTGTATAGGAGGTCCTGGTTGGCTATCCATTTTAAATATATCTGTGTTTTCATGTCCATCCCAAGCTCCCTAATTATCTCTTCCTTCAAGGGCATCTTTAAGCAAAGTCAATTCTCTTTCCCTCAGGGATTTGAAGGATTCCTACAGGTCTCAAATTTCTCCGCCGTGGACTGGTTGTAATTGCATCAGCGATCCTTCTATCTGTCCCATTTTAAGGTGCAAATATTTCTGGGTGAACCACATGCAAGTCATGAACACCTTAATGTGAATAGATATTCACGTGTTCTCTTCTGTGGGTGCTGAGTGCCCATGGAAAACACCAGGCGGAAAGGGTCAGTGCAGGGGGAAGGGGGCATGGGACAGAAGCATTTGCCGCCCAGTTTGTTCAGACTTGGCTTTTTAAAATTATCATTATTATTATTTTGCACAGTGTAGGTTATCTTTTCCTTTCCAGTTTCACATTTGGAACACGTGTTCCTTTGGCCCAAGGCATTTCCTGGGTATCCCTTTGCTCAGCTGAGCACTTATGCTCCTTGAGCTTTGATGATCTCAGAGCATAATTTTCTTGAAGTCAAAAGGCCTGAGTGGGTTTCTTGGGAGATTCTTACATACAGTGAAGTGCCTCCTCCCTGCCCAGATAAACAATCGCGTTTAGGGAGTTATCAGAGCTTTACAAATACCGTGTTAGCACACAATGCCCGGCTCATCTCTGTAAGCTGGCCCCTTTCTCCTTTCTGCCCTCTGTCTCAGTCCTTTGCCTTTCACCTTTCTCCTGTGAGATCTGCAACTGAAATACCAGCTCGTGCAAGAAGTCTGTGGCCTTGATGAGGCCATGATGTGTTCTTCCTTGGCTTATACCCGCTCCCCAGTATTTACGTCTCACAGAACCCTTAATAGCACCTCGTGTGCTTGGTGATGATCACTCACGTGTTTCTTGGCGTCACCTCTCAATCCAGAGCCCCAGTGCCGTGTCCACACCGTGTCTGCGAGTCTCAGCCTGTGGCTGGCACACAGAAGATGTCAGAAAACCTGGGCCGAGTCAGTGAATGAGCTGATGAGGGGGTGCTGGGCAGACAGCAACATTCTGGTGGATGGGCTATGACCTGAGCTCTTACGGCAGGGCATCCACGTGGGTCTGTGATGGCAAGGCCACCCCACACTTTGGCCTCCTGGAGCAGGAGCCAGAAGCAACACTGGAGGCTGAGGATAGAGCAGGAAGCGGAGGTTCAGAGAGAAGATGAAGATGGTCTAGGGTCAGCCACGGGGAAAGGGGCAGCTGCCTCTGGGCGCTTCCTGACACTGGCTCCGTGCTGTCTCTCGGTCTGTGCCTTGCTTAGCTCTGTGAGGAAGCAGTGGCGAGCGTGTCACACTGCTGGGGTGCCGGGTCAGGAAGCCCAGGCGTCTATGGGATCTTGTGCCCTGCGTGGATGGTAGCTCCAGGCTGCATCTCAGGAGGTGGGGGGCAGTGTGTGCGGAGTTGTGTACACATGCACAGAAGCGCTGCTCACACAGGCTCCCCCACATGCCCTCTGATGCCCAAACTTGGAGGAGGCACTGGAACCAAGTGGCCACAGCCCAAGCTGCTGCTCTGGTCACCAGAGACCCCCCAGGGCCACTCCAGAGGTCAAGGATCACAGGGAGGAAATGAAGCCACTCTCAGGAAGGTGAGGAATCAGCCCTTTGGTAGAGCCTCCACTTGGACCAGCCTCCTATCCTGCAGCAAACACCCTTAGAGGAAGCTGGGCTGCTAACAGGCCACTCTGCACAGCCCCAGAACTCAGGACAGGTAGGAACTCCTGGAGAAAGTGGGGTTTCCCCTGAGCCTGCACAACAGCACGTCTCATCCCTGGACCGAGGCCCCAGCCCGCTGGGAGCTTCTGCTGGGTCCGTCTTGGTGAGGCCTTCCTCCCAGCTTCCTCACCTCTTCCTCTCCCCTCCCGCGCTTCCCAGGCTCCTGCTCTGGCTCCAAGGGTCTGCTGCCTGCGTGCCGCCCCTTTATCTTGTCTCCCCGTTTCCACCACTATCAGCTACTATCTGGCGCAATTCCACCCGGCGGTGGGCAGGGCAGGAAGCCGGCGTGACTCTCCTCTTTGCTCTCCATCCTCTTCCTTCTCCAGAGACAAAAGCAAAAACAGCCTGTTAACAGATCTGCCGTTTCCCTCGGCTCCTTGACTTCATTTCCCACTCATTTTTTCACAGCCTCCACTTTTCCACCACAGGGTCCAGGGCCATCACTTCCTCCCGCCTGTCTGCCGGGGCCACCCCCTCCCAAAGCCGCCTGCTCCCCTTATCCTTTCTGAGGTCAGCCCGACCCGAGGTAGCCGACTGGTCGTCTGCAAGGATGGGGCAGGGTGGCGCTCTGGCCTGCTTCATGGACCGCTAGGCTGTGACTCCGATTGTAACCACAGGAGGATTTTGTTTCGTTTTGTTTTTGGTCGAAGAGCATCATGCGTCCATTTATTATGCCACCATCCACTCAGACATTCACTGTGCACTCTCTACACTACTGCTGGACACCCGGAGAGGAGCAAGATGAGACCTTGGCCTCTAATAGCTTGGGGAGTCGATAAGTTGCTGGACCGAGTTAAGTGCTCCATCCAGTGCTTGGTAAGGCTTACTAAGTGCAACCAAGCACTCTGAAAACTCAGATGGGGAAAGACAGATGCTCACAAGGAGAGTGGGTGCTTGTCAGCACCTCGTCTGTACCAGGAGCTGGGTTAAGCTCTTGTGTTGTTGCCTCCTTGCATCCTGGTCCTCTCGGCAAACCTTTGGGCAGGTGTGATGATCATTACCAATTTGCAGATGAGAGACTGAGGCTAAGTCGTGGCTGGTGAGTTCAGCATCTGGGTCCATAGCTGGAGCCCCATTTTACTTGAAGACCTAGAGCAGGGCTCCTTTGCACAGAGGTCAGCCCGCCCCTCGTGCCGCTTGGTCTACATCGCATGCCGGTGGAAGAGTGAGCGCCGGAGAAGTCTCTGGCTTGAGAAAGAGATTAATTGCAAAACTAGTAGATGCTGAATTGCACTGGGTCTCAGTTTTCCTCCTCTGCGAAAGGGGTGGTAACAGTACCTATCGCTTAGGTTTGTTGTGAGCTTTGGGGGATCAGTGTGCATAGCGTGCTTATCGTAGGGACTGGCATGCAGAAAGTGTTAGCCGTGAGTATTTTTGTAATTCTTATAGTAGACAGAATATCAGGAGGTGACTTAGGAAGTGGGCTGTCGGGGTTGATATAAATTTTGTATCTGTTTTCCAACGGCAGATGCCCTGGGCCTTGTCATCTCAGACCTAGAGGATCTGGACTGGACAGTGCCCCAGAGGCTGGGTTTCCATTTTCTCTTGAGTTTACTCTGAGTCTCCCCCGTGCTCAGACAGCTTGTTACTTTCAAGGTCTTTGAGTCCTTCAAAAGCCTGAGCCCCTTCTCTTGTGTTTATTGAAATTCAATTTTTTCCTTTTTCCCTTGTGGCAAAATAGCCAGTGGCTCAGTGATAAAGTATTAGCCTGTAATGCAGGAGACCTGGGTTCGATCCCTGGGTTGGGAAAACCCCCTGGAGGAGGCCATGGCAACCCACTCCAGTATTTTCATCCGGGAAATCCAGTGGACAGAGGAGGCTCGCGGGCTGCAGTCCGTGGGGTCACGAAGAGTCGGACACAGCAGAAGCAACAGAGTGCACAAGCAGGCACGCGTACGGCTCATGAAATGGCCCGTTTTTCCCTTTTTAAGTGGACGGTTCAGTGGCATTTTGTACATCTGCATCGCTGCACGCCCACCCCCACCTTCCACCTCCAGAACTTTCTCATCATCACAAACTGCAACTGTGTCCCTGTGAGCAGCGACTCTCCCGCCTCCAGCCCCCAGCCCCAGCACTCTCCTCTGTCTCTATGAACTGGACAGCTTTAGGTGCCTCATATAAGTGGGATCACGCAGTGTTTATCCTGTTACGTCTAGCTTATTTCACTCAGCATAAAGTCCTCAAGCTTCAACCTCAAGGTTGTCATATGTATCAGGATTCCCTTCCTTTGAAAGTTTTTTAAAAAAATTTTATTTATTTGGCTGCACCAGATCTTGTTGTGGTACGTGGGATCTTTAGTTCCCCGACCAGGGATCAAACCCAGGCTCCCTGCATTTGAGAGCCTGGAATCTTAGCCACTGGACCACCGAAGAAGCCCCTTCCTTCCTTTATAAGATTGAATACTGTTCCACTTAGGAACTTCCCTATAGTTCATACAGGCAAGCAGATAAAGAATATGCTTGCAATGCAGGAGACCCAGGTTTGATTCCTGGGTTGGAAAGATCCTCTGGAGAAGGGAATGGCAACCCACTCCAATATTCTTGCCTGGAGAATCCCATGGACAGAGGAGCCAGGTGGGTTACGGTCCATGGACTCGCAAAGAGTCGGACAGGACTGAACGACTGAGCGCACACTATTCCACTGTATGGAAACGCCATGTTTTTGTTTTTCTATGCATCTCTTGATGGACATTTAGGTTGTTTCCACTTTTTGGCATCTGTGATTAATGCTGCTTTGAACATGGTGTACAAATATCTGTTGCTAGATCAAATGGTAATTTTATGTTTTTTTTGAGGAACCATCATACTGGTTTCCACCATTTCACACTCTACCAGCAATGCACAGCGGTCTTTTTAAAAAATTAATTTATTTTTTAATTGAAGGATAATTGGTTTATAGAATTTTGTTGTTTTCTGTCAAACCTCAACATGAATCAGCCATAGGTATACATATATCCCCTCTCTTTTGAAACTCCCTCCCATTTCCCTCCCCATCCCACTCCTTCAGGTTGATCCAGAGCCCCTGTTTGAGTTTCCTGAGCCATCCAGCAAATTCCCATTGGCTATCTATTTTGCATATGGTAATATAAGTTTCCGTGTTACTCTTTTCAAACATCTCACCCTCTCCTTCCCTCTCCCCATATCCATAAGTCTATTCTCTATGTCTGTTTCTCCACTGCTGCCCTGCAAATAAATTCTTTATGTCTATTCTCTATGCTTATGTCTTAGAGAATATGTCTCTAAGTCTATTCTCTATGTTTCTCCATTGCTGCCCTGCAAATAAATTCTTGATTTCTCCATAACCTTCACCAACCACCTCAGGACACAATTTACTCTTTACAGGTGGGAGTGTACATCTGATTGTTAGGAAATTCTTTTTGTCCCAAGTTCAAATCCTCTAGACCCTTTTTGCTGGCCTGGTGACTCAGTGGTAGAGAATTCGCCTGCCAATGCAGAAAACGAGGGTTCAATCCCTGGGTCAGGAAGATCCTTTGGAAGAGGAAATGGCAACCCACTTCAGTATTTTTGTCTGGGAAATCCTATGGAGAGAGGAGCCTGGTGGTCTATAGTCCATAAAGTTATGTGGAGTTGAGCAGGACTTAGAGGGTAAACAACAACAATAAGAACCCTTTACACCTGTCCTTGGTTCCCAGCCAGTCTAACTCTGCTCCTTCTTCCCCTGGGTATTCCTTCGGCAGCCTGGGGCAGCCCCTGCCCAGTGGTCAGTACGCTGACCCACCCCATGCCTGCTGGCTCCCGCCCCCCCCCCTGCCGGATGCTGACACGAGGTTCCCGTGCTGACTGCTCCTGGGCCCCTCCTGCCCTTGCGTGGGCACAGACGCCGACAGCACCGGAGGACGCCACTCCCTTTCTCAAGGAGGGTGAGTTATTGGAGGGAACGCTGGCTCCCTGAGGAGTTAAATCATCCCTTGACTCAGACAACAGCCCTTTGCCCCCCTGGAGAGCATCACTCATCCCGGCACCCGCGGGACCAGGCTCTGTGTCAGAGGAAAGTGCCGCTCCCTCTCCCCTCGCCCAGAAGCTCATCCATCATCCTTATTAGAATTTCGGCTCCTCAGATTAGACACGGAACAGCTGGCCGAGCCAGGGCTCCCCGGGGCTCCGGGAGTTTGCTCTGGGAAGATGGAGGGGATGCCTCAGAGGACAGGGGACCCCAGATGCCAGGACTCATCCCTCCAGGCCAGCAACTCCGCCACTGCTGGACCCCGTGAGACAGGAGGACTTCAGGCTCGGTATCCCCGAGGACTTGAACGGCCATGGGGAGGGGACGTGGGGAGCCCGAGAGTGGGCTGTGGCAGCCGTGGTCTGTGTGTGACATGGCCACCCTGACCCTGGGCCTGCGTTGGTCATGCCCAGGTTCAATAGCTCTTGGATAAATGTTGCAAAACTCTGCCCTGGCAGGAACTGCAGACGTGTTTTCTCACTTACTTTTCACTAGCTCTTTGATGGCGGTGTTAGTTGCCCATTTTGCAGATGAGCAAGCCAAGGACTGTGAGGTTATATGACTTGCTCAAGGCCTCAGAGTCCGTGAGAGCTAGACAGAGGGTTTGAATCCAGATCTGGGTGATCCAGCCCTGGCTTCTCTTTCTTGTCACAAATAACCCCAGCAGTATTTTTATGCTCCTCAGAAGTAGTGCAGTGGTCTAATTCTGGGGGCAGAAAAGTCTCCCCAGGCTGTGCTGACATTGAGTTCGTCTTCAGCCATTCTCCAGGCTGTGCTGTCCAAATATGTTACATTTTATTAGTGTGTGAAGCAATTCTTAAGCTTCTGAGTTCTTCTTCTGCTGACTTTAGAAAATCCTTCTCCAGTCTCTTGGGTGTCTGTTTCTACCATGTCTTAGATCCTGCCTGGGGACTTCCCTGGTGGGACTGTGGCTAAGAGTCCACCTTGCACTGCAGGGGACCTTGGTTTGATCCCTGGTCAGAGGAACCAAGATCCCACATGCCACAGATGAGCTCAATTTGTGTGCCACAACTGCTGAAGCTCAAGTGCCACAACTACGGGAGCCTGCCCAGCACCAGTAGAGACCCTGTATGCTAAGACTCAGTGAGGCCAAATGGATGAATATTTAAAAAAAAAAAAAAAAAGATCCTGCCTGGACTCAAGCTTCAAGCTTGAATGGGATGTGGCAGGGGATTAAAAACTCTGGGAAGATAGACAATGCCATTTCTGAGGGGTGTGCCATAGACCTCCCAAGTGACCTTAAGGAGGACAAGGAGTGGTCTCAATTCTAATAACAGCGATCACTCACCGAACCTCCACTGCGTGCTGGGTGCTTTTGTAGCTTGACCAGTCCTTACAATCATTCTGAAAGATATTCTTGTCCCCACTTTACAGGTGACAAAGTAGAGGCTCAAAGAAACTAACTTGTTGAGCTGTTAAATGCCTCAGAAGTGTACACTTGTTCTGACACATCACAGGTGTTCTTGCATGGCCTGAGGATGCCTGCATGGATGAAGATTGCCCCTGGCCAAAGGCCCTAGCCAAAAGACCCTGATGATGGGAAAGACTGAAGGCAGGAGGAGAAGGGGACGACAGAGGATGAGATGGTTGGATGGCATCACTGACTCAATGGGCATGAGTTTGAGTAAACTCCGGGAGTTGGTGATGGACAGGGAGGCCTGGCGTGCTGCAGTCCATGGGGATGCAAAGAGTCAGACATGACTGAGCGACTGAACTGAACTGAAAGGCATAGCAAGGCTGAATTGCTGCACCATCTGGAGCAGTCAAGTCAGACCAGGGGTGGGGTCTGCACAGGGGCTGGAAGAGCTTGAACATGGCTACGGCTCCTCCTTGACCACTGATCTCTTGTGCTTCCTTGTGGCTTTGACAACCATCCATTATGTCAACACAACACCTTACACGTGCTGAAAAAGTCACTACTGTGGGAAAATGTGCTTAGAGCGCAGAAGCCCTTTTGTTCTTCACAACCAGAGGGTCAGAGCCACTGTGATTATAGGGGGTCCCTTAAATCTCAGAGTTTCATTGGAAAGGTGGATCCAACTGTTCACCCTTGGGACTTGGAGTGGGAAAGACCCTCCTCAGTCCCCTCAGCAGAGCTTTCCGTGGAGCTATCCAAGGTCCTGCAAGTGCTTTGCCCGGTGCTGCCTGTAATCAATCGACCTCCGATCTTTCTGTCTGGGTCCTTGGCCTCTGGCCTTCCCTGACTTTGGAACCCACCAAACTTTACAGTACCCCGCCCTTTCACTCGCTTTCTAGGTCCTGCTGATTTGAGCCCACTGGACCCGGTCCACCATGGCCTTGAGGCCCAGCCTCGAAGCCAGTGCAGGCCTCCCTCCTCACTACCACTGTCCTTGCTGATACTCAGCTGAGCCCACGGTCCAGCACTGTGTGTCACTCTGTCCCTTACCTCCTCCCATGGGCACTTGCTTTCCTGTGTGGTTGTTCCTCGGAATCTGGTCGATTTTCAAGACATACTCAATTTATTGATTTTGTCCTTTCTACTTCCCCGGCCACATAAGCAGACGTTTATGAAAAGTTTCCTGGCTTTAGAGCAGTGGGGATATTCTTATTTAATAAATCCCATGACCTGAGGAGGCCTGTGTCTCAGTCCTGTAACGTGGTTACATCTACTCTATGTATCTCGATACAAGAAATTGATTCTGCAAAGAGAATTGACTAGAAAATGAGCTTCCGTTGAAAAGCGGCTTTACTTTCTCGTGAGCATTGGAGCGCTGGTGTTCTGGTCTCAGCATCGCTCCTGACCTGCAGTGTGACCTTGGGCAAGTCATGTAAGCCATGCATCCCTTCATGTCTCCTGTCATTCACTCACTTTCCTGTACAAGTTACTCAGCAAGCATCATGCACGTGGCGAGGTGCTGCGGAGGCCGCAAGGAGAAAGATACGGTTTCTATCTTCAGGGAGCTTGCAGTGTAATCCAGGAGACCCATATGCACTTGGCTAAAATGTAAATGGTGTCAACAATTATTTCAACAATAGAAGCAAAGTGCAGGGGGTACATGGAGGCCATATCCATCCTTGCTGCCCCATCTGCTTGGAAGGCCTTTACCCAGACGCTCGTGTGACTCACATCCTCACTTCTGCAGCTCTTCGGTCAATGTCTTATCATCAGCGAGGCCGTCTCTGACTACCCTGTTTGAAGCAGGAAACCTGCCCCTGGCCTGGCACCTCCCTGTGTCTCTCTTTCGCTTTTTTTTCCCCATAGCACTTATCATCCCCTGGCAAGGAAGATTCCATCCATCTGTGAAGTGGGGGGTTGCACTCATGATCCCAGTAGTGAGTTGAATGGTGGCCCTAAAACATACATATATATCTTAGCCCCAGAAGCTGTGAATGTGACCTTATTTGTCTTTGCAGACGTAATTAAGGATCCTGAGAAGGGGGTCAGTCTGGATTTACCTGGGTGGACTCTAAATTTAATGACAGGTATCCTTATAAGAGACAGAAGGGAAGACTCAGACAGAGGACAAGGCCACTTGAAGACAGGGGCAGAGACTGGAGTGACGTGGACACCAGCCCAGGAAGCTAGGGAGGTTGGGAAGGATGCTCCCCTGGAAGCTTCAGAGGGAGCATGGCCCTGCCGACAGCTTGACTTCACACTTCTGGCCTCCACGACCATGGGAGAATAAGTTTCTGCTGCTTTAAGCCACCAGGTTTGTGATCATTTGTTGTGGCAGCCACAGAACATAACACCATCTCTATATTGTTCCTATGGTCATCTTCATGGCAAATAGTCTGAAGCCTAAAGAAGAGTCAGGACTGAGAACATCATTCAACAATGCCAATGTTTTCAAAGATTCACCAGCTATCTTCGTGGAAATAGACACAACTTGAGAAGGGGTGCATAAGTCACCCCTTATGCACCATGCCGGGGAAGCGTGCAGAGCAAGAGGCTTTCTCTTGCTGTTCCCAGGGTGAAGAGAGAGACGCATGGTTATCTGGCCCCGCTGGGGATATGGTCATCCACCAGCTTTGCCTCCAAAATAAAAGAGGGGTCACATTTTAATTACAGCATGGTTTGTAACAGAAACCAATGGGAAGGGGTCCGAACTTCTGTCAGTAAATCATTATACGAAGCATCCTACATCCTTACTGTGGAAAGTGGAAGTGTTAATCGCTCAGTTGTGTCTGACTCTTTGCGACCCTAAGGACTGTTGCCCGCCAGGTTCTTCTGTCCATGGGATTCTCCAGGCAAGGATACTGGAGTGGGTTGCCATTCCCTTCTCCAGGGGATCTTCCCAACCCAGGGACTGAACCCAGGTCTCCTGCAGTGTAGGTGGATTCTTTACTGTCTGAGCCATCAGGGAATTCCTTACTGCAGAAACACCCATGTAAAGTCTTCACTCTACCTCTAGTCTATGAGGACGGTATGCGGGCCCGTCTAGTGCGTTAGTGTAGTATATTAGAACATATGCGATACCTATTTATTGTTTTTTAACATCTGAAAATGACTTCTATTGGTTACTAAATTACTGATCAAATGACAGTGTACATTTGATGAACTGGACCCATAGATGGCAGAATGGCACCATTCAGTTCATATTCTTTTTCAGCTGCTCAAGAACATTCCCTGTTTCCAACTGTACTCATTGTTGTTTAGTTGCTAAACAAAGGATCCATGGGATTCTCCAGGTAAGAATACTGGAGTGGGCTGCCGTTTCCTCCTCCAGGGGATCTTCCCGACCCAGGGATTGGATCCATGTCTCCCAAAACTGGCAGGCAGATTCTTTACCGCTGAGCCGCCTGGGAAGCGCTAGAGGCCTGTGAATCCACTGAAAAGGCCTCTGAGGACACAAGCTCAGCTGCTGGCCTTGGGGAGGGCCCTGGACTGAGCAGTGTTTCCAGGGGATTTTCATTGCATCTGCTTGTTTCATTCTTTTTACAGTGACTTGAACCATTTTTGAAAGTTCTGTTATTTAAGTGAAAAAGAGAAGAAAGGTGCTCAGCTGAGGGTGTGACTTTGGGGTCACTCGGCCTCGTAGCTGGAGGGGGTGGGCAGCGGGTGGGAGGTGGGGTCTGTGGCTCTCTGTAGCTCCGGGCTCACAAATGCAGCTGTGACTGCCGCTGCTGCTTCCCGTTTCCTCATCATCCTGATGGGGCCTCGACGTGAGATCCGTGAACAGACACAGTCCTAGGACCTAGTGTTCCAGACAGAGAGTGCTGTGCAGGCAGACTCGTGGGACGTGTCCTTTCATGAGGAACAGCCGGTAACAGGGCCCCCAGCCTGGCCCGGCCCGGCCCAGCCCACCTCTGAGGCCACCCAGACTCAGAGTAGAAGCATCCGCAACCAGCTGTGGCGTGGTGGGTGCAGACCCAGTGGCCACGGCAGGTGTCTCGGGAGAGAAGGGTGCCTCTAGGCACGTGCCACCCTGTTCCCCTCCCCCACCCCTGCCCCCAGGGTCAGGAAAGGAGGCAGCCTTTCACCTCTCAGAGAGGCAGAGGTTAATTCCAAAAGCACAGGACACCTGGGACCAGAAAATTTCTCCAGGGAGGGGAGAAAGAATCCAGATTGTCATATGGAGGAGAATCCTAAAATGGCATGTAAATTCAGTCAGTTCAGTTCAGTTCAGTCGCTCAGTCATGTCCGAATCTTTCCGACCCCATGAATCGCAGCACGCCAGGCCTCCCTGTCCATCACCAACTCCTGGAGTTCACTCAGACTCACGTCCATCGAGTCAGTGATGCCATCCAGCCATCTCATCCTCTGTTGTCCCCTTCTCCTCCTGCCCCCAATCCCTCCCAGCATCAGAGTCTTTTCCAATGAGTCAACTCTTCACATCAGGTATGTAAATTAGTTATTCTTTTTTCAGTGAAAAGGATAAAATAAACTGAGAGGATAACAAGCACAGACTTTTTAGGGCTCCTTCAGGGAACAGATGAGTCTCATTTGTAACCAATGCTGTTAAGCCAAATGATACAATGCTGAAAAAAAAATTACATTTGCCTCGCTTCCTACTTCTGTGCATTAGCACTTTTCCTGGCAAAGGCTGCATCTTCAGAATTAAATGGCACCCCACTCCAGTACTCTTGCCTGGAGAATCAATCCCATGGACGGAGGGGCCTGGTGGGCTGCAGTCCATGGGGTCGCTAAGAGTCGGACACGACTGAGCGACTTCCCTTTCACTTTTCACTTTCATGCATTGAAGAAGGAAATGGCAACTCACTCCAGTGTTCTTGCCTGGAGAATCCCAGGGACGGGGGAGCCTGGTGGGCTGCCGTCTCTGGGGTCACACAGAGTCGGAAACGACTGAAGTGACTTAGCAGCAGCAGCAGAATTAAAAAAGCAATCAGGTCAGAACTGTCACAGTCAAGAGGAGTCTAAGGAAACCTGATGAATAAACGTAACATGGCATCTTTGATGGGATCCTGGCACAGAAAAAGGACATTAGGTGATAACTAAGAAAATCTGAATAACTGTGGGCTTCAGTGAATAATAATAAGGCACGAATATTAGTTCTTTAATTGTACCAAGTGTATCATATTATGTAAGAGGTTAACAAAAGGGAGGGAGTATGTGGGAACTCCCTGTCTTAGCAACCTTTTTGCACATCATCTAGATTCTAAATTTAAATTCTAATTTTAGATATCCTAAAATTTTTATTTTTGTCATTGTTAAATCAGGCCTGCTGCTGCTGCTAAGTCACGTCAGTCGTGTCCGACTCTGTGCGACCCCATAGACGGCAGCCTACCAGGCTCCCCCGTCCCTGGGATTCTCCAGGCAAGAACACTGGAGTGGGCTGCCATTTCCTTCTCCAATGCATGAAAGTGAAAAGTGAAAGGGAAGTCGCTCAGTCGTGTCCGACTCTTAGCGACCCCATGGACTGCAGCCCACCAGGCCCCTCTGTCCATGGGATTGATTCTCCAGGCAAGAGTACTGGAGTGGGGTGCCATTGCCTTCTCCTAATCAGGCCTGGCCTGGTTTACTTGGTGTTCATGCCAAATGGAGTTTGCAAGTGATAGTAGGGGTGAGTGGAAATCAAAGTTAGGGGGGTTATGTAGATTTGTTGAAACTCATCAAGCCATACGTTTAAAATTCATCAATTTTGCTGTATTTTAATTACATTTTAATAAACTGATTTTTTAAAGGGGATAAAGCCACGAAGTTTAGGGGGTTTACAATGAGTTTATTTGAAGTAAGATTTGTGAGTGCTTTGCCGTAGAATTTCTTCCCCACTGTCCCAGTTTGACCCTTAGTTCAACTGTATGAGATACTATTAATCCCACTTCACAGATGGACCAACCAAGCTCAGAGAGGTTACATGGCTTTTTGACATCACCCTCCCCACTCCAGCTGGTGCTTTATTTACTCCTGTAATCTGGATAATTTCCCAAACTTGCCTTGTCTCTTCGTGTGTCAGTGTCTTTGCCGAGCACTCACTCCCTCCCCTTTTCTGCCCGCCAAATTGTCCAGCGTCTCCCACCCTCTAAGGACGGACTCAGACCTCACCTCCTTTGAGAAGCCTTCCTGGACACTCCCGTGCAACAGCCGCTCCATACTCGGTGCTCTCTCTGACCCCCCCAAACGAATTCTATCGACTTCTCTGACCTCTCATTGGAGCGGGAGCACGTGATGGCTGGGACGGTGCCTTTTTCTCTTTGAATCTACAGTCTGACCGGGGCCTGGCCAGCCCCGGCTGGGGAATCACTTGCATTAAACTGAAGCTACTATGAAACAGCGTTAATCCGCTCAGGCTGCCGCAGCAGCAGCAATGTTTCCTCACACTTCTGGAGACAGGGAGTCCAAGAGCAAGCTGTGGGCAGGGTCGGTTTCTGGAGACAGGGAGTCCAAGAGCAAGCTGTGGGCAGGGTTGGTTTCTGGAGACAGGGAGTCCAAGAGCAAGCTGTGGGCAGGGTCGGTTCCTCCTAAGGCTGCTCTCCTTGGCGTGCAGATGGCCGTCTTCTCTTTGGGTCTGCACACGGTCTTCCCTCTGTGTGTTTCGGCTCTAATCTCCTCTCCTTATAAGGACACTGGTCATAGTGGATTAAGGCCCACCCTAATGACCTCACTTGATTACATTGTTAAAGGCCCCATCTCCAACTCCAGTCATATCCTGGGGTTCTGGAGCCAGTACTTCACCCTAGGAACTTGGAGGGGACACAACTCCATCTATAAGGAAACCAGGGCAGGCTGTGGGGTTGGAGGTAGGTGGGGAAGCCACCACTAGGGTCCACCATTTAAAAGACGCAGGTAAGGGACTTCCCTGGTGATCCTGTGCTTAAGAATCGCCTTCTGGTGCAGGGGATGTGGGTTTGATTCCTGGTTAAGGAGCTAAGAGGCCACATGCCTTGGGGGCAGCTAAGACAAGATGCAACTAAATAAATATTTTTTTGAATTAAAAAAAATTTTTTTTGGCCATGCCTCTTGCATGTGGGATCTTAGTTATGGGACCAGGGATCGAACCCGTGCTTCCTGCTTTGCCCAGAGTCTTAACCACTGAACTGCCAGGGAAGACCACCCCCCCCCAAAATTAAAAAAAGAAAAAAAAAGATGCAGGTGGCGTGTGGGCAAAGGCCTGAGCATTTCTAGGCTAGAGCTACAAGGGCGTTGCTTTTATTCCAGGGCAAGGGACGCAGGAGAGACTTGTCTTTGGAAAATGATACGAGGTCTTGAGATGAAGGAGCTGTGAAGACGCTGAAGTTTATGTATCTGCACTAATGGCCGCTTCGGCCGGAAGAGGATCCCGCAAGCCTTTGGTCCGTGCTGTGTTTTCTGGCCTTGACCCCGCTATCGCTGTCCTCACAGTCTCCCTCTCACTCCTCTTTCTCTCGCTGTTACTTTTGCCTGTCCGGCCCACACAGCATGTAACATCTTCAAGGCCTTGCGCTCGGGGCAGGGGGAGGACCGGAATGGAATTTCAGACTAAACTTGCGCTGGCCAACTACCTTCTCAAGGGCATGGTGACGTCTCAGGCAGCAGCTGCAGCTGTCGAGGACAGCCAGGAAGCCCCAGTGGCTTCTTTTGCAAAGAAAGGGGAGGTCTTGACAGACTGCCCACTCCAGGGAGGGTTCTGTGAGCCCTGTCCCCAAGGGCCCAGTCATCTAAGACCCTAGGAATGAACAAAGACGGGGGAAGCTGGCAACACTTCATAACTGCTGGTTTGTGCCATCAACACTGCTACACTGGGAGTCAGGGTTTGTTTTGCCAGCATCAGTCCTTACAATGAATATTCAGGGGGTTGATTTCCTTTAGGATTGACTGTTTTGATCTCCTTGCTGTCCAAGGGACTCTCAAGAGTCCTCCCCATCACCATAGTTTGAAAGCATCGATTCTTTGATGATCAGCCTTCTTTATGGTCCAGCTCTCATATCCGTGGTGGTTCTTTATTATTTGGCACAGTACTTGTTGGTCCACAGAGTGGCCTCACACAGAGCTCCGCATTTGATCCAGACGCATCCAACCATCCGCATCCCCATCTTGCAAGAGAGGAAACTGAGGCTCTGCAAAGTGGCGTGACTCACCCAGGGTTGCTTACCTGGTATGGGGTGGTGTTCACATCTGGGAACAAGCCCCCTGGCTTCTGGGACTGGGCTCTGTGCCTGTGTGAGCTCATTTGAGCCCCTCACCAACCTCCACTGGAGAAGCTGGGGCTCCTCATTTCCCAGGCAGAGATGAGTCCTGGAGGTCACGGAGCCAGTGCCAACTCTGATGACTTCTGATCTCAGGTGCCTCCAGCACACCACCATACCTGGACAGGTGGGACCCAGTAGGTTTGGGGCTGAGTCCAGTCCTCCACGCAGTCTGGCTGCTTGAGACAAAGCAGCTGGAAGCATAGGGGTGGAGTGGAAGTGTACCCACTGGCTAGGGGGCCAGGTCGTGCACCCCCTGAGTCAGGTGCCACATCTCCTCGGTAAGCCAGGGACCGTGCTGGTGGCAGCTCTGGCCTGCAAACATGGAACATCTTTCCTTCCACCAGCACCTCTGGGAGGAAGGCTTAGTGTCATGGAAAAAGAGAGCATGAACTCAGGAGAGAGACCACCTGAGTTCAAATGCTGATGCTGCCATAGCCTTGCATGCATTAACTAATTTCCCTGGGCCTCAGGTTTCCCACCTGTATGAATAAGGCCTCCTTGGTGTCTCAGATGGTGAAGAGTCCGCCTGCCAATGCAGGAGACCTGGGTTCGATCCCTGGGTCGGGAAGATCCTCTAGAGAAGGGAACGGTAACCCACTCCAGTATTCTTGCCTGGGAAATCCCACGGACAGAGGAGCCTGAAAACCCCATAGGCAGAGCAGCCTGGCAGGCTACAGTCCATGGGGTTGCGAAAGTGTTGGACACGACTGAGCAACTAAACAACAGCAGAATGATGAAGGCAGTGATGCCTACTTTGTAAGACTGCTTTGGAGATGAAGATGAGACAACGTGTGTCAGTCGTCCAGCACTGTCCCTGGAGTGTGGGAGACGCTTAGTAACGGCAGCTAATGTGATGATGACTACCGCATGGGGTCAAGCACCCAGTGGACAGTCCTGGGAACTGTGTAGGTGCTTGGGGCCCAGAACAAACTCTCTGGATGACGTGTGTGTGTCTGCACACCTGGCTGCCCTGCTTGCAGCCCGTGGGGCCAGGGCTGGGCAAGCCTGAGGGTCACCAGCTGTGAAACCTTGGACAAGTTCCTTCAGCTAAGTCTCCTCTGCTTGTCTGCAAGATAGGAATAATAACAGAAGCATTTTCCTGGAAGGGTTGTGAGAATCAAATGAGGCCAGGCATGTAGAGACTCAACACAAAACACGCTTTATATATACATGTATTTGAATACAGATATAGACATGTGGGCTTCCCTGGTGGCTCAGCGGCAAGGAAGATGCCTGTAGTGCAGGAGACCTGGGTTCGAGCCCTGGTCTGGAAGATACCTTGGAGGGCATGGCACCCACTCCAGTACTCTTGCCTAGAGAATCCCAGGGGCAGAGAAGCCTGGCAGGCTGCGGTCCATAGGGTCGCACAGAGTCAGACACAACTGAAGTGAGTGAGCAGCAGCAGCGTACAGATATCCACGTGGAAGATCATTAGCATCGTCACCGTCTCGTGTGTCAGCTCAGCCATCTCTGCCTGTTGGAAGGACTAGGGACCTTGTCTCGGTTAGAGGAGAAGGAAAGGGCCATTACTGATCAGTGACGTGTGCAGAAAGTGGATGAGGAGCGTAAAGTCCATAAGCTTCCTCTCTTGAAGTGGACGATCTCCAAGGTCCTCTTGGTGTAAAGCATGACTCTTTCCTACTTGGAGCGTTAGTTGTCTTCCCCATCCATGAGGGACTTGGGCTGGCTGATCTCGGAATCCCTTTTTAGCGCCATTACTCTAGGGCCCCAGCGACCCCGAACATCACACGAACTGCTCCTCTCCAGAGAGCTGGCTGCAGCGGGGAACAGGGAAGAAGTCAGCTCCTGCTGGCCCCTGACTCTGGGGTGGCGTGGTGGGGGGGAGGGTTGCAGAGGCACCACAGCTCAGCGGGCAGCGCCTGGTCAGTAGCCGGGCTTCCCCCAGCCTGCACGTGCACCCCTCCTCCCTGGGCCCGGCCTGGGGGGGACAGGCCGGTCCAGTCTCTCTGCTGTGCTCTCGGGCTCGAAGCAGTGCGTCTGGGGAACTCTGTCCATGCCAGCTGGCTGTTGAGTCTGCTGGTGTGGCCATGAAACGCGGCAGTCAGAGCTGCTCAGACCTAAGGGGCGGATGGACCTTGACCGCCAAAGGGGCCTGCGAACAGCCCTTCATCGTCTTCCCAGAGGAAAGGGCCACTGAAAATGAAGCTGGAGAAGAGAGCGAACACCTGCCGAGCTCCCCACTCTGTTCGCACCATGCAGCTTCTCAGGATACAAAGAGGATGACAAGGGGTCCATTATATAGGAAATGAGACAAAATAAGACAAATTGCTTATTTTTTTAATTTTTTAAAAAAATGTCTATTTCTTCTAACTTGACTATAAGCTGCAAGACAGTGAGAATATCCTTCATGCTGTTAACCAAAGTATCCCAGAATCTGGCAGTGTGCCTTACCTGGGGCAGACTCTCAGTAAATACCCATTAACTTAGTGGAACAGTTACAATATTGCTGAGTAAGAATGGAAGTGTGATCAAGGTGCTGGGAGAAGGCAGAGGTCAAAGCCAGAGAGGTGACAATTAGACTGGGTTTTGAAGAATGAATAGGAGTTCATCTGGGAGAGACAGTATCAAAGATTTTTTTTCCTTCGGTTAGATTTCAGGATAAACTTTCTGTTGGTGATGCTTATGAGACCCTTAAATAAGCTGTGATAGGAGGCGAAGGTGTGAGCCATACAGAAAGCATAAATGTCTTGAGGCTTCCACAATGGGGAAGAGAATTGATGGATATTAATGGCTTGCTTTGTATGTACCCAACGCTGTGCCAGGCACTTACTGCGTGATATCTTATTCCTTCTAACCCTCCTATGAGATAGGCATTTGATAAATGGAAGTGCAGGCTTAGAGGCTTCCGTAACTTGCTCTGGGTCTGGGAGCTTGAAGGTTGGACTAGACCTAGTGTTTTCCACACCCAGAACGCCTGTTCTTTCGTGGGCAGGCTGGCCTTCCTTCAAGGCAGGGGACCTGGTCACCTTAACCGTAAACTAAATGAATTAAACGCCCCTCTAGAAATAGAGCCTTCTGCTAAAGCTCCAGGCTCCAAGGCCAGAGTTTGAAAATAAGCTCTAAGTCTTTCTCTTCCAAAAGAGAAAAAAAGAATCATCTGTGCCTGTAGCTTTCCTGCTTTCCTTTCTCCCAGTTCACTCCTGTGGCCTCACTGTCCATCCCCCGGCTTGAGGACACTCAGAAGCTCCAGGAGGAGGCCTGAGCTGTTTCATCCATCAAGACCTTGAAAGGACCAGGGCATGTTTCGGGGGAGGATGGGGGGGGGGGAGCCTGGTTGTTCCAGAAGGGAATCACAGCCTGGAGGTCCCTAGCTCCGTTCCCTGGAGGGGAGGAGGTGGTGGGAGTGGGAAGGGATGGAGGGGCAGAGGAGAAGGGACGATAAGCCAGTGGTCATTTGTCTTTTTAATTGGCTCAAATGCTCGGAGGAGAGAGGCGTGATTATCCTGGCTCTGGGCCTGGACAGGGTCCAAGCTCCAGGCCGTGGAGCAGGGGCCGCGCAGTATGGGGCTGCAGAGGGAGCCTGTGCTTTGCCCTTCCCCCGGGAGGGGCCCCTGGGGAGGGAGGGCGGCTCTGGAGATGGGCCGGGAGGCAGCAAAACGTGGTCAGAGGCCGCTTTTGCTTCTCCAGCATTTAAGAAATTTTAAAACAGTAATTCAGTGACTGCAATAGACATATTTTAAAGAATCCGTGGCATCCGAAGGCCCCTCCTAATTCATCCCTGTGCCTGTGGATGGAGCCTGTCAACCAGCTAGACCTGGAGGTGTCTGTAGGGAGGGAGCGTGTGGGAGGTGTTTGTGTGGAACTTGAACTTCCCTTTAATAAGGACAGAACAGACAGTGCCCAGCACTGAGGATCGTAAGGTATGCCCTCCTACTTGCTAGCCCATTTATAGTCAGCAATGAATGAATGTTAGTTGCTCAGTTGTATCCAACTCCTTGTGACCCCATGGACTGTAGCCTGACAGGCTCCTCTGTCCAAGGGATTGCCCAGGCAAGAATACTGGAGTGGGTTGCCGTCTCCTTCTCCAGGGGATCTTCTTGACCCAGGGATCGAACTCAGGTCTCCTACATCGCAGGCAGATGCTTTACCGGCTGAGCCACCAGGGAAGCTCATAATGAGCAATGCCCCGTTGCATTTATTTATTGTTTGGGTCTCTGAAACAATCTGGTGGAAAAGGCAGGGCACGTACCAAAGCGGTACACCGTCCCACGTCACAGGTCGCAGGTGAGGAAGCTTCAGCTCTGAGAGGTCTGGTGATGTTGCAAGAACCCCCAGCTCTGCTGCTGGGACTCAAGTCTGGGTCCTCGAATTCTGAATCTGTGGGCTGGCCCCCAGGGCTGTCCACCCAACAGAGGATCCATGCAGGTGGATGCCTGGCGTGGCCTGGTGGTCCCCGGTGGTGGATGTGGGCACAGCTGCCAGGAACAGGCAGCTCAGTTCAGGTTCCCAATCTGAGCACATCTCAGCCTGATGAGCTTTCTTGGTGGGAGGAGGATGCTCCCAGGGCAGGGAGGGAGGGGCTTCCCGGCAGCATGATTGGTCCGGAGAGGAAATGGTGAGGGCAGGGAGGGAAGGCAAAAGATGGGGTGGTCTCAGTTAGTACCAGAGTATCCAGCTAACCAGGGCTTCCCTGGTGGCTCAGACAGTAAAGAATCTGCCTGCAATGCGGGAGACGCAGGTTTGATCCCTGGATCGGGAAGATCCCCTGGAGAAGGAAATGGCTATGCTCACGCTAGTATTCTTGCCTGGAGAATCCCATGGACAGAGGAGCCTGGCGGGCTACAATTCATGGGGTCGCAAAGAGTCAGACACGACTGAGGGACCCGAGCACACAGAGAACGAGAGCAGGGGACGAGAGCAGATGCAGCCTGTCCTGAGTCTGTATTTGTGGTGAGGGCCTTGTGACACTGACGGTTGCCTGTAATCCCTAGGCCTCCAGGATCTTCCTTGAGGAGTTTCTATTGCATCCTTGACTAAACTGGAAAACCCGTTGCCTCAGTACAGTAAGGCCTGAACTGCCCAGATTGAACTGCCAGTCTCTGAACCCAAAGCAAAGGAAGATGCTTTGACTTTGCTTCCATGAAGCTCCCGGCCCTTGGGAGGAGATGGCTCAGCCTCAGACTTCTTCAGCTGGTGAGCGGGCAACTTCTGGCCCCTGGGAGCCCCATGCCTCACCCTCTAGCCCTGCGGCCCCGCCGGCCTGTCCTCACCTGAGCCCTCCCTCTTCTGGAGTCCTTGGAGTCCTTCCTCCAAGCTCAGCTCAGATAGCGTCTCCTGGGTCATGGCTCACCTGTGGAAACTCTTCCTAACTTCTGTTCCCTTATCCGTCAGCTGGTTTCTACATCACCCCATCCCCCCCGGCCAACACCCCAGGCTGCAGGAAGGGGAGGCAGATGCCAGCGCAGGGGAATATGACCCAGTGGAGAGTCCCGGTGGAACAGAGAGGAAGCAAACGCTGCCTGCATCCAGGCTCTGGAAGACTGAAGGAGGGGGCAGGGGCAGGTGGAAAGACACTGCCCCAGCATCCCTCCCTGCCCCAAAGTCTGCTTGCCTCCCTTTCCCGACCCTGAGGCAGCTCCTGGAGGGACTGGCAAGCTGGGCGGGTGCAGGGGACGGGAGGGGGAGAGGATGGGAGGGAGGGGGGCTCCTGCAGGCCTTGATTTGCCACCCTGGGTGCCGTGGGAAGGGCTCTCCATTCCCTCCCCCCAACCCCAGCCCCATTTTACCCCCATTCCGCTTTGTGTCTCTGAATTTGAATCCTTAGGTATCTCCTGTAAGTGGGATCACACAGTGTTCACCCTTCAGTGACTGGCTTCTTACGCTTAGGAGAATGTCCTCAAGGTTCCTGCACTGCGGCCTCTGTCAGAGTCCCCTTCCCTGTTGAGGCCGAACAATATCCCTTTGTATGGACACGCCACATTTTGTTTACCCCTAGTCGGTGGACACTTTGGTTGTTTCCACCTTTACAAATCTCTCCACCTGCTGTGACTCAGCTCAGGCGTTACCTTCTCTGCAAACCTACTCTGCACACGGTTGCTGAACGTGTCCAGGGCTGGACAGCTGTCTGGGGACTCGCATGGTGGAGGCAGCCGCTCCCCCACACCAGCATTCCCAGGTGCCTTGAGCAGGAGGAGGGAGAGCAAAGTCTGCTTGTTGCCTGTGCCGACTGGAGGCCTGGCAGTGTGTTCCTGACTCTGAAAGTCACATGTTGGCGATGACTGAAGACGTCAGACTCATAGGGTGGCCTTTTCTCCCAAGTCCAGGTCAGATAGCTGTGCTGGTTGGAAGCTCCTGGAGGATGGGGCAGGGCCTCTTGCCCCGAGGTGGGCCCCAGCTCAGCCCTCAAACCCTAAGGGACTTAGGGCTCCTGAGCTTGAGCTCTGAGAGCTGCTGGGGCTCTAGGTGGGAGGTGTGTAAAAGTGCTTTATTCTTTAGCAGGAGTCCATAGTTCACTACCGCAGACCCTCTTCGTCTATCCCTGAACCAGTTAGCCAGGATGAGGGTCCTGGGAATGACACATCAATACAGGAGGGAAAATGAAAGAAGCGTCAAGGAAAGAAGAGAGTCAGGAAGAGAGGCTAAAAGCCTCTGGGAGTGTGAGATGCTTCCTGACAGTTTACAGAGGGACTGCTCTAGATGGTTAGGAGTTTTTTGCTTGTCCTTTAGTGAAACACTAAATTTACTAAAATTTTTAAAAATCACTTTGGATTTAGGACTTGCCTGGTGCTGCAGTGATTAAGACTCTGCCCTTTCACTGCAGGGGGAATGAGTGAGAACCCTGGTTGGGGAACTAAGATCCCACAGGTCTTACTGCACGGCCGAAAAAAAAAAAAACTTTTGATTTATATTGCACATCACAGACTCCTTCCAGCGCTGAGACTCCCGAAAGTTCCTTCTCACGTTTGAAGGAAAAGAGAACCCCCACGCTGGAGGGGCGGGGGATGGGGCGCACAGGAAGTGGTGCACTGCAGCGGTTTGCCAGCAGGTGGCGATAATATGCCTCAGGCAAAGACACCTTTGTTTCATTCGCCAAAGGTCCTGGATGAGTTAGTGGGTGGCCTAGGGCTAGGCGAGGGTTGTGACTTAGAACCTAATTTTCTGTGCCTTTGGTCAGATGTGAAGTATGATCTGCCAGGGGGTTAGACACCATTCACCCAAGATCTATGGAGGTAAGTTACACTCATTCTACTCTGCCCCCGAGACAAGCAGTAAGAACCAGGGTGAGATTTACAATAATAAAAGATGTCAAAAATTTATGGTAGTGAAGTCCTCGTCACCAGAGGCATTCAAGCTCAGGCAGATGATTCTTCCTTAGTAATACTGTCGAAGATCCTCAAACCTTAGATGAGTTTGGGTTAGGCAGCCTTTCCACCCCAGAGAGACTTTCCTGTTATTTTCCTAAGAGGAAAATGATGAATAAGTTCTTGGCTCATGGGAGGAAGCAGTGTGTCTTATCTACCAGTGACTCGCCTGTCCCTAGGACATATAGGCTCATGTGATAAACATGTCAGGAGATACAGCAGCCTTCTTAGCTAATTAGGGATCAGCGCTGTGGTTAGCTCACTGGAGCAACTTACAGGACCCCCTCAGTGGCTGATGGTTAACAGAAACCCTTCTCACTTCCATGATGGCCTCTGCCAGCCTACCCACCCCACCCCCAATCTCTCAGCTGGCTCCCATGTCTGTGCTGCCATTTTGAAACTTCAGGTGAGCTTTCAAGGAGCCCCACCTCCAAACACCAGCCCTTAGCATTCATTGGACATAAGATGGTGAGGACAACGTGCACGCATGCTAAGTCGCACAGTCGTGTCTGGCTGTTTGTGACCCCGTGGACTGTAGCCCGCCAGGCTCCTCTGTCTGTGGAATTCTTCAGGCAACAATGCTAGAGTGGATTGCCATGCCCTCCTCCAGGGGATCTTCTGACCCAGGGATTGATCCCACGTCTTCTGCATTGGCGGGCAGGTTCTGTACCTCTGGCACCGCCTGGGAAGCCCCTAATGAGGGCAATAATCACTTCCATTTCTTCTCTGTCTCTCTCAGGAGGTGGAGCCAGGCAGAAGTGACACTGCTGCTCCGTAACCATCTGGAGAGTTGGCCTAAATCCAGTTGAGAACTCCAAGTGTCCTAAAAATACAAGTCCCCACCCCCGTGTCCGATCCCAGCCCCCACATCCAGAAATCCCTGACAGTAACCATATGCCACCAACGAGTCAGTCCAGGCCGCCTTGGCAAATGTCAGCCACAGTTGCTTGTAATCTTCGGGGAGGAAGGGCGGTGCCAGAAGCGACCGGTTTCTTTATCCACATCACCCAGATATAAACAATATCGGGGAACCGTGACAGGGAGTGCCTCCTAGACCAGTCCCCTTGATCCATTTCTCCTGAGCTGAGTTACCCTCAAGCTCAAGGCCCTAATGGTTCCCGGGATTTCAGCTTATGACTCTTATCTGCTGGAGGCAAAAGCACCTCAGTGAAAGACATTTTTGGTGCCCTGTTCTGGATGGCCCAGTAATCCTCTCATTTATGTACGCAGACAAGGAGATCAAAGCCCCCGGGGATGCATAAAACATGTCAGGGCTGGGAGTCATTCATCCATTAAAGCTGACAAACGCTTTGTCCAGCCGACGGGTGGCCAGATAGCCACTCTGGGGGACAAGAGGGCCGCGAGGAGCCAAGCAGAGGGGGGCAGACCTGCACTGGGCTGAAGGCTGGAGAGGCAGGGCCAAGCATGGAGCCGGAGTGGGGTGTGCAGGGTGGCCGTGGCACCCAGGCCCCAGCTCCAGCAGCACCCAGCCTCCCGTGAGGACAGTCGACGTTTTCTCAGGACAGTGCAGAAAAGCGGGTTCAAGATGCCCTCCGCATTTGCCATCATATCCTCCAGCTCTCTGGTTCAGGTAGGCGTGTGCTCTCCAGGGTCCACGGAGGAGAAAGTCCTTCTGAGAGTTCCTGCTCGAGTGACATCATCAGTTTCCCTCCACTTTCAGGGAAGTCACTCTGCAAACAAAGTGTCCCGGAGGGGGCCTGGTGCTCTCCTGGCCTGTGGGAGAACACAGGCTGCTGTTTTTCCCCAAATAAGGAGAGGTCTTAGGTCAGAATGTGCTTGGATCTCTCTGTGTGTGTATGAGAAAGACAGGAGGCAGAGAGAGAGAGAGAGGAGCTGAGACCTGGACCAGGAGCTCTGGCTGCTGCATGAAACCACAGTTCGAGGTGCTGAACTATTCTGGTACCTGCAAATATCATACAGGTTAGTATGCCTTCCAGGGGAGCCTCATAATAACTGCACAGCCTGGGCTGGCTTCACACAGGAAGTCTCCCTTCGAAGCTGCAGCTGGTGGGAGCTGCCCGAGGAACTGCCAGGGAAGCCTTGTCTTTAGTTTTGAGAGATGCTGTGCTCGGGGTGTGAAGACAGCATGGTGCTAGGGGATGAACTGGTTCTCACAGCTGTCCTGGCTTTGCTCCTCTGGGTATCTTGGTCCAGTGCTAGGCTCATGGAAGCAGATCAAGAATGAGAAGTGCGATCGGTGAGTCTTCTTCCTCACGCTAGGATCTGCTATCCCCATTACACCTCCACCTGCAGACCTTGTCTCAATCTCAAGGCTGAGGAAGTGATCCTCTCGGCAGCCCGTACTCACCAATGGGCTCTTTCGGAAATAGTAACATAGTTTCCTATGGAGACAATGCAATAGTTCCCAACCTCCGGACAAAGCAACAGGTTTGATAAAGCATTTTCCCCTCCTAAATGCTAGTTCTTGAGGAGACATAGATTTGGGTTTTATTGTTGGTAATTCTTATCAGTCTTTTATTTATTTATTGTCTCAATTATTGGGCCTCAAGGCATGTGGGATCTTAGTTCCTTGACCAGGGTTCGACCTCTTGTTCCCTGTACTCGCAGCACGGAGTCCTCACCACTGGACCACCAGGGAAATCTCGTGAGACATAGATTTTTAATCAGAAGAAGGTGGAGAAATAGATGGTGATTTATCCAGCTGAGGGGACTCCTGAGCACCTATGAGTGCTGTTTTGTAGAGATTGATGACATTGTTCTTCTTTTTTTTTTTTAATAGAAGATTGCAAGTCTTTTAAAAGATATTTGTTTATTTATTCCGCTTCATCAGATCTTGGTTGTGGCATTCAGGATCTTCTCTGCAGTGCACAATATCTAACACATATATATGGAATTTAGAAAGATGGCAATGACGACCCTGTATGCAGGACAGCAAAGGAGACACAGATGTGTATAACGGACTTTTGGACTCAGAGGGAGAGGGAGAGGGTGGGATGATTTGGGAGAATGGCAGTGTAACATGTATACTATCACGTAAGAATCGAATCGCCAGTCTATGTCCGACGCAGGATACAGCATGCTTGGGGCTGGTGCATGGGGATGACCCAGAGAGATGTTATGGGGAGGGAGGTGGGAGGGGGGTTCAAGTTTGGGAACGCATGTACACCTGTGGTGGATTCATGTCAATGTATGGCAAAAACCAATACAGTATTGTAAAGTAAAATAAAGTAAAAATAAAAATTAAAAAAAAATTGCACTTAGCTTCAAATCTAATATGTGTTCCTTCCACTCATACAGACCCTTTGCTATCCTTCATTTAAAGAAATTTCTTCAAACGAAATTCAAGAAAAAGCAAGATGGGAAAGGAGAGCATCTCCCCTGAGAAAGCTGGGCATGAGCTAAGGCAGAGACGCGGGAGTTAAGGGGGGGCGTGTGTACGCGTGAGCGAGTGTCTGATCCGAAGGGAGCTAAATTTTGGAAGGAGAGCTACAGCGCGCTCTGCAGAGGTGAGGGCGGAGGGTATGCAATTCCTTCCAAGAGAAATGGCAGTTGGCCCGCCTGCAGACGTCTCTTGGTTTTTATTTCCAGCCACTAGAGGGCAGCACTAGCCCAGAACAGTTTGGTTGCTTTGGGCGGAGAGTCTGGGGGGGTGAGACCCACCCAGGCAGCTCTCCGGCCAGGACCTGCCTGGTTCTCAGCTTTCCTGGAGCTCCCCCACCTCACAGCTCAGGCCGCTCAATCCCCACTCTCATTCCAAGTTCTGAGACGGATCTTGACAAATGTGGCTTTCATCACTGAAGCTTTTGCCTTTTGTCCTTGGCCCCAGGTTTTCACTTGTACCCCAATTCTCACCATCCCCTTGTACCTCCTAACTGCTACTTACTTTAAAAAAAAAAAGAAAAGAAAAAACCCTTCCTGGGTCTCTAGATCTCAGTCTCCTCTCTTCCTTGCGTCCCCCTGCCTCCCACCCTGGGGACAGAATTTCCTGACTATGCAGAGGCTGGCATCCGCTGCTGACGTCTCTGATAAAGATGCTGCCTTTGCCCATAGTGGTAGGTCCTGTCTGAAGTCTGTCCTGGCCCATGTGCTGGGGCTGTCTCTTCAGTTCCTGCCCCTCCTAAACTGCCCCCCGCCCCGACTTCTGCAGTTAAGCCTCTTGACCAGCAGTGTCAGGAGGAAAGCCAGCCACACGTATAGCCCTTCCCTGGTGCTGCATGGCTTAGGACGGAGCCCACAAGCCTTAAGACGAGAGGTGCCTGGCTCTTCTCCAGGCTTCTTCTCCTACCTCCCTCTCCCCGTCCCTGTGGGCACACCCTTTGCCCTAGTCATCCCCTTGCTTGCTTATGTGCTCAGTCTGACTCTTTGGGACCCCAGGGACTGTAGCCCGCCAGGCTCCTCTGTCCACAGGATTCTTCAGGCGATAATACTGGAGTGGGTTGCCATGTCCTTCTCCAGGAGATCTTCCTGACCCGGGGGCTGAACCTGCGTCTCCTGCACTGGCAGACTGATCCTTTACTGCCGAGGCACTGAGGAAGCCTGTCATTCCTACGTGGGTTCTTTTTGCTGGTGTTTTGAAGTCCCTCATAAGCTTTTTCTTCTTTCTAGAACAACCTTCTCCTACATGAGCCTGGCTCACTCCTCTGCTTGATTTAAGGCTCAGCTCAAGCTGTGTGTCCAAGGGGAAGCCCTCCCTGATGCCTGACTTGGGGTAGGAGTCCTCTCCTGGGCATCTCTGTATCCTGTTCTGCCCACTGTTGCAACTCTGATTCAGTGTTTTGCTGAATTACACAGCCCCTACAAAGCCGCCTGAAGCTGGGGTTCCCCCCACAGTGTGTGTCTGCTGGACAGGGACTGTGACTCATGCCTTCTGTGTTCCTAGTGCCTGGACAACACAGCCTGTCTTTGTGCATGAACACTGACTGTTCAGTGAATCATGAGCCAAGGGTATCTGAATGATATACTTAAGCATTTTCCTCAGTACGTTCCAAGAAATTCTATTTCCACTGAATGATAGATATTAGTAGACTAAGGTTTTCATAGAAAATCAGTTTGGAGAAATGCTAGATTAAACAAAGTAAAACAGATGTCTTTTTTGAAGTATTTTCCAGTTTCAAGTATGCAGTATGTATTACTGTCTTAAGGAGCCTCTGATTTTGTCGGGCTGTCTGGCACATCCTTTGGGAAACTCTGTTGTAATTCCTATACCCACTCTCACGTGAAACACAGGGGGAGAGAGAAGTGTGGCTGCTTCTGTGGGAATAAGGCCGCCATGGCCACGGGGACACACCTCTTGACGGTATGTTTAACTACGTCTGATGTTGTTTAGTCACTGTTGTGTCCCAACACTTTTCAACCCCGTGGACTGTGTAGCCGGCCAGCCTCCTCTGTCTGTGGGATTTCCCAGGCAACAATACTGGAGTGGGTTGCCATCTCCTTCTCCAGCGGATTTTCCCAACCCAGGGATCAGACTCATGTCCCTTGTATTGGCAGGTGGATTCTTTACCGCTGAGCCACCAGGGAAGCCCATGCATTATGTTTACTGTCTTCTCACACTAGTAATGCTGCTGCTGAGTCGCTTCAGTCGTGTCTGACGCTGTGCCACTCCAGAGACGGCAGCCCACCAGGCTTCCCCGTCCCTGGGATTCTCCAGGCAAGAACACTGGAGTGGGCTGCCATTTCCTTCTCCAATGCATGAAAGTGAAAAGTGAAAGGGAAGTCTCTCAGTCGTGTCCGACTCTTCGCGACCCCATGGACTGCAGCCCACCAGGCTCCTCTGCCCATGGGATTTTCCAGGCAAGGGTACTGGAGTGGGTGCCATTGCTATGACTAGTGTTTCATAATCCTCAAGATCTACAGAAAACTGAGTGAACTTCGCCATTTCATCCCAGGGATCTTGGGAAGTAAGGCCATTTCATCATTTCTTAATATTCTCAACCCAGCCGTTCCTTTCGTCAGGGACCCTCTTCCTCCTCCTTACCAGATGGAATCCATCTGCCTAATTTGTGAGTTCTGACACTCTCTGTGCCCTTTGGCTGCGCAATGACTTCCCCGGCTTTCCGTGGGGCCCAGCAATCGCGAGGCCACTGTTGGCCTCTTAGAAACGCACTGGTCAGAGAGAGGTTCAAAGATGGCAGCCCCTCAGCCTGGGCTCCTTAGAGCCTCCTGCCCTTGGCTTCACAGACTCTGAGAATTCCGAGACTTGGTAAAGGGACTCCTTGGGGCATATCCTCCATCTCCAGCTCCAGGAAAGGCCTCATCAATCCTCATAACGTTTTGTCTGGGCTGATAGTATTTCAGAGGGGGCTGAGTCTTATTCTTACCTGCATGCCCCCTCCTTCAGTCCAGCGAGGCACCCTCCCACCTGTCTTCAGGGCCCCCTCACACTTCTCAGGGGAAAAGAATTGGGTGGGTGGGTGTGGGAGGTTTAAATCAGGGCAGAAAAGAGAGAAGAATGTCCCATCAATCACAGAGCATTTAATACATGACCTAGGCGGGATTAGCAGGACCCCTTCCATAGCGGCCTTCAAGAACTTAGACATCGATTGCCTGGAACATTGATCCCTGGGGGAAAGAGTTTGAAGGAAATGATTCTCAAAGGTCCCTACCACAGAGGGCATCAGAACCAAGTCAGTTGACCACTGCTCTCTGATGAGGATGGAGAAGGGAAGATGGTGGGTGGCGTGAGAGGTAAGAAGGGCAAGAAGGATTTCCTCTGTGGCCTTCTCAGTTCATGCCTTCGTCAGCTATTTGCTGCCGGCCTGCCATGTGCCAGGCATTGCTCAAGGCCCAAAGGCTCATTGCCAAGGCTCACAACAGTGAGCAATGGGGCTGACACTCCCCAAGTATCTGCAGAACTGTCCCAAACTCTGACACAAAGACTTGTTCAACAAACAGTTTTTAGGTCCACTCGGTGCCAAGTCAGCTGCCAACTTTATGTTTCTTTTCATTTTCCTCTTGTGGCAAAATATCCACAACATTAAATGTACCATCTTAACCACTGTTGACTATACAGACCCTTGTTAGCAAAGTAATGTCTCTGCTTTTCTAGACAGCATATAAAAGAGCAGAAACATTACTTTGCCAGCAAATGTCCATACAGTTAAAGCTATGATTTTTCCAGTAGTCATGTATGGATGTGAGAGTTGGACCGTCAAGAAGGCTGAGTGTCGAAGAGCTAATGCTTGTGAACTGTGGTGCTGGAAAAGACTCTTGTGAGTCCCTTGAACAGCAAGGAGCTCAAGCCAGCCAATCCTAAAAGAAATCAACCCTGAATATTCATTGAAAGGACTGATGCTGAAGCTGAAGCTCCAATACTTTGGCCACTTGATGTGAAGAGCTGACTCATTAGAATAGACCCTGATGCTGAGAAAGATTGAAGGCAGGAGGAGAAGGGGATGACAGAGGATGAGATGGTTGGATGGCATCACCGACTCAATGAACATGAGTTTGAACAAACTCCAGGAGATGGTGAAGGACAGGGAAGCCTGGTGTGCTGCAGTCCATGGGGCTCAAAACGTTGGACACGACTGAGCAACTGAACAACAGCAAGCCATTGTCAAGCATGCGGTTCCACCAGCGGCATCAAGTTCCTTCACAGTGGTGTGCAAACACCACCACCACCATCCATCTCCAGAACTTGTCATCTTCCTAAACTCAGACCCTGTACCCATTAAACACTGACTCCAGTGCCTGGGAACCATCATCCTGCTTCCTGTCTCTGTGAACGTGACTACTCTGGTGGAATCATACAGTGTCTGTCCTTATGCGATTGGCTGATTTCACTTAGCAGAATGTCCTCATTTCATCCGTGTGTCAGAATTTCCTTCTGTTTAACGCTGAATAATATCCCAGTGTACACACCGCATTTTGTTTACCTGTTCCTCTGTTGGTGAACATCTGGGTGATTTCCGCCTTTTGGCTGTCGTGAATAAGGCTGCTATGAACTTGGATGGGGGGCTTCCCTGGTGATTCAGTGGTAAAGCATCCGCCTGCCAGTACAGGAGACTTGGGTTCAATCCCTGGGTTGGGAAGATCCCCTGGAGAAGGAAACGGTGGGCTACAGTCCTCGGGGTGGCAAAAGTGTCAAACATGCTGTAGTGGCGAAACAGTGAGAACTTGGAGGGACAGCCAGCTTTCATTTTACTTCAGTGGTGTAGGCAAGCATTATTTCTGGGAGGAGAAAGGGGATGTGGGGAAAGCCCTTAATTGTACCACTTGAGTTCCGATGTCATGAATCCAAGGTACTCGACTACAAAGGGTTTTGTGGCTGTAACCTCATTCCAACAGATCCAAGAGGCAGGAAATAGAAGGTAAGTGTCCAAGGCAGATCTGAACTCATCTGGGGTGGATCTTACAAGTTCAAGGGGAAGAATCAAGATGACCTTGGGGCTGTCTGCCTCTTCTCAAGGAGGATTCCTCTTGATTCTTCACAGAATCAAGAATGTGAGCTAGTGGGCAGGTGCCAGGCTTCCTAAAGAGACCATGCTGTGAGTGGACAGACAGTTGATGAATCAGAAATGTGGGGGTCTCACTGGCTCCAGAATTCTTACACCCTGCAGTCCCCACCCACCCTCTAGCCTGCCTAAGGCAGGTACTGGAAATTCAGTCCTGATTTTTAGCTGGAAAATTTCCAGTCCCTTTGTTTTCCCCTCCTGGCATGCCTTGCCACCTCTTATTTGCAACTTACTTAAAACACACACACACAGTGAAAGTGAGTTGATTTAAGAATATGCAGAGGAATTGCAGTTTGGAAGCATGAACTACAGAGGCCCATGGGCAAATCTAGAGAGAAGGAAGGGAAGCCTAATTTTACAGGGTAAAGGGGAGAGTCTGCTGGGGGAAGCGGATCTGAAGTAGTTTGGGGCTTCCTTTAAGGCATGTGTGGAGAAAAAGAGTGAAAAGTAAATGTAGGCCTTTAAACAGATGCTTATGAACAGTCCTGAGCAACAGAGATCAAAATTAAAGTGATCAAAATGTTTTCAGATTAGAGAACACATTTATGGTTGTTAGGGGGGAAGGATCGGGTGGGGGGAGGAGGGATAGTTAGGGAGTTTGAGACTGACATGTACACACTGCTGTGTTTTAAATGGATAACCAACAAGGACCTACCGTACAGGGAACTCTGCTCAATGTTATGTGACAGCCTGGATGGGAGGGGAGCTTGAGAGAGAATGGATACATGTATATCTGTGGCTGAGTCTCTTCGCTGTCCACCTGAAACTGTCACAACATTGTTAATAGGCTATACTCCAGTATAAAATAAAAACTTTAAAAAAATCAAAAGTTTTAAGTATCTGAATATGCCAATGTATTGATCACTCACTAGGCAATTACTTCCTGACTCTCCAACCCTCTCAGGCAGGTGGAGGCTGGGGCAATGGGGCCGGGGTCCTGAGTCTGGTACAGGGGAGGTTAGAGGTGGGGGCGGTGGGGAGAACCAGGCTGTGTGAGGGACATTGGGAAGCCAGGTGGGGTGATGGGGAGGGAGGAGGAGGCAGAGGGACCAGAGCAAACGGGAAGGGCGACAATCACTTAAGACGCTGAGCACTAACTGTATGCCAAGCCCTGTTCTAGGCCAGGGACATGGCAGGGAACACACTGCCTGCTCGCAGGGAGCTTACACTCACCCCTGTGGCTTGCAGAAGTTCCAGACACCTCCTGGCAACTTCTACCAGTCAGGATGGGTTCCCTCAGGCCTAATGGGTCAGAACCTTCTCCCCTCTCTTTCCTTTCTTTCATGTATTAATTAATCAATCAACTGATTAATTATGGGGTTGCTAACTGGTTAGGGCAGGGCAATGCTGTAGACATGGATTCTCCACTTGGTGTCATGGATTTCGAGTGGGAATTGGAGGGAAAGGGCAGAAATGGAAGAGGTGCAGCCCTCAGGGGAAGGACACTCACTGCAAGTTGACCTTCTGTGTCACCGTTGTGACTCAGATCTGGGTCACCTGGGGCCTGGCTGACTCCTGAGTCAGAAGCTGGCAGGACTGTTCAGAGGGAAATCGAGGCAGCCCTGCCCTGGAGAACTGTCCAGCACTGGCGGTGAAAGGCTTACATGTAGGAAACAAGGCAGTATTCCACAGGGACCAAATAGACCAGCTCCAGTGTTTAGAGTTACAAGAGGCTGGAAGGTGTGCTTGGAGTCGAGATTTAATCCACAAGACTAATGGGGAGGATATTTAGGAAGAATGGTAAGAACAAGAGCAAGAATTTTGGTGTCAGAAGGACCCAAGCTGTGATCCAGTCTCAGCTGGTGATTTGTCCTCAGTTTTCTCATCCATAAAATGGGCACAAGAATAGGACCCACTTCATAAGGACAGACTTAAGGAATAGAATCAAATTCCAAATGTGTAGGAAGTACTTGGACATAGGAGACACTTAATAGGCCACAGTCCCCATTACTCTGAGGTTTTGATTATAATTTAGTCATATTCCCATCATAGGCAGGGGCCGTGACTGGCTGTGTGTATCCCTTGAGCTTGCATCGTGCGTGGCACGTGCTGCCCATGGGAAGACTGAAAGGTAAGTTGGGGCCTCTTCGCTCTGGGCCTCGAAAGTGGAGGGTGTGGCCCAGCGAGCAGTTCCCACAAAACAGCTCCGAGTATTGAATTAGGACTTGCAGGGCTGGGGCCTGGCTTCAGCCGTGGGTTGCTAGGTCTAGACCCGGGACTGGCTGCCTCGCTAGACCAGGGAAGCGGGGAGGTGTAGGGGTCAGGCTAGGTGAGTCTGGTCCCCAGCTAACTTGGGGAAACACTTAGCTACTTGAGCTTCTGAAAGCACTGCAAATAATTAGTGAGAAATTTTCTTGTACCTCACTTTTTTTTAAATGACATTTTTTTAAAGATCCTTTTAAATGTCTTTATTGAATTTGTTACATTGTTTCAGTTTTATGTTTTGGCTTTTTGGCCCTGAGGCATATGGGATCCTAGCTGTCTGATCAGGGCTTGAAGCCGCACTCCCTGCTTTGGAAGGCAATGTCTTAACCCCTGCACTGCCAGGGAAGTCCCTTGTATCTTACCTTATGAATGTGGGGTCAGTGGAGCAGATGTCCTTATTACCTGCACATTAAGACCTGGATGCTGAGGTTCAGGAGGTTGAGAGCCTGCTCTAAGCATGCACACTTGGTGAATGGAGGTCCTGACTGACCCTGCTGACCACAAGTCCTGCAGCCTTTTTGAGGGAATTGTGACTGGGCTTGCCTAGATCGGCAGAGGCCTTTTGGCTTCAGAGTTCTGTAATTCTGTCTTCATGTTCCTTCACCGATAGATGTCATAGACCAGCCTGCCTCTATCCCAGGGATCTTAGCATCTTAGGAAAGGGCTTCTGGAGAGGGGAGAACTCAAAGTGGGAAGGTGCTAACTGGTCTTGAGTACTTTTCTGTGTCTAGGCCCTGCGCTGGGCACTGCACAGTCCAGTGTTCACAACCATTCCAGGCCAAGCAAGAGGAGGCTTTATCCTCCATTTGCAGAGGAGACCGAAGTTCACAGTGGTCCCATGATTGCGAAGACCTATATGGGGATTATCAGGAGTAAGTGAGCCAGAGGGGCAGGGTTTCAGGAGAGGTGGCCTCAGAGCCATCTGAACATGGTACCAGCAGCAATGGGTCCCTAGGTCAGGTCCTCGTAGGCTCAGAGGCTGCCTTCCAGGCCTGTGGAAGGATTCCCGTCCCCAAGGCCTGCGGCTCCCCCAGCAGAGAGAAGGGCGCTTCCCAGCTCACCCAGATTTGCTACGGATGCTGTCGAGTCCATCTCAGTGTTTACACCAATTTCTCAGAGATTCTCGAGCCTCCAGTTCAGCCCCCAATCAGCAAGGAGCGTGGAGAGATCCGGAGGCCTGAGCAGCTGCTGGCCGCAGGCTGACCCCTGTGACCCCAGAGTTATCGCAGGGATTCAGTGCTGCGGTGGGCCCAGGACCACCAACGATGCAGCCAGGACAAGGGCGGGGGTGGAGTGAACAGGAAAAGCTGAGGGAGGCTGCCACAGGCCTCTGGACCAGCTCTGGCTCCTCACAGGGTGTGTAATGAATGCCCTGCCTGCAGAGACAATGATGCCAGTACTGCTAGCCTCTCCCAGGCGTGTTACAGACACTACCGCCCTCGCCCCCCCCAGCCCTGGAGGTAGGCACGGGCATTGTCCAGATTCTGTGGCGGGGGAAGCCCAGGCACGGAGCAGAGAGGGGCAAATGCCATACCTGGGGCACGCCCCACCTGGGAAGTGATAGCACCGGGATGCTAATCCAGGTGAGTCCGCTCCAGAGCCCCGCCTCGCTCCACAGTCCTAGATTGAAACCCACCGGAATTCCCACCAAGCCTTTACATGAGCCTGGGCGCAGGAATCCTTGTGGGGCTTCAGGAACTCAGAGAGAAGATGGAAGAGAGGGTTGAGGGTTTCTGTGTCAGTGGGTAGATTGCCCACCACCGGTCCCACCCCAACCCCACTCCCAGGGAATGAGGACATCAACCCACAGCATATCCGCATTAGGACTCACCAGTCACAGGGGGAAGGAACTTGTCCAAGACCATGTGTTTGTCACCTCTCGTGAGTGTAGGAAATATCGGCTCACAGCCATTGTCCCAGCAAGGCCAATCATACTTGCAGTTAAACTCAAGGGACAAATCATAGACTCCTGAGCCAGACAAAGGTCATTTCCTCCAGCCCCCTGTCTCCAGATTTTTTTTTTTTTTTAAGATTTTTTCCCTCAAATACTCTTAGGATAAACCACACAAAATGGCTAACATTCAATTACTTTGACCAACAAAAATGGCAGTTTCATATGGTCCAGTCTAATATTGAGAAGATCACACTGACTCAAGAAAATTTGCTGGGAAAACCCAGATTGGAATTCTGGTACCTTCCGTGCTCAAGTCCTTTCTCATTCGGCTGCCTGTTTTTGGCACAGTTTATCCAGAGCCAGTCTTGCTGCAAGCAGCTGGGTCTGCCATCCTGCAAACGTCGCCAGCTGAGGAGCAGCGGAAGAGGACTGGGCTGGACGTCTAAGCCATGTAACTCTGAGCAAGCCACCCACTCCCTCGGGCCTCGGTTTCCTCACCTGGTCTTCTTACGAAGTTTTCACCATTAGAACGACGGGGGCCGAGTACCTAGCTCCAGGCACCCGGTCAGTGCTCATGCTGTGTGTGCTGGGTGAATCTGATCAGCAAGATCAGTGCCCAGCTCAGAAAGAGTCCCCACAGAGATGAAGCCCCACCTGGCCATCGACCACCCCCAGCCCAACTCCACTGTGGAAACGCTCTGCAGGGGCCTCCAGCCGTCGGCAGCTGCCACCTGAGTCCCCACCAGGCTCTCTGCATCCGCCTCCCCCGCCTGCTCTGCCTCTTCTCACAGTCCACCTGGGTGCTGTTCTGCCTGGAGTCTCAGGGGTTCAGAGGGGCCTGCCAGGCGGGGATCTGATCCCATGAAGTGCACCTTCCACCTCACTCAGTCCCTCAGAAAGCCAGGAGACGCAGGTCTCAGTTAGTGGGGCTCAAGTGTAACAGCATTCACATAAGTCACCCCCATGGAGAGGGTCCCTCTCCCACTGACAAAGCTAAGCGGAGCCACCGCTAGGGTTCCAGGCACCTGGGGGAGACCCAGGGCTGCGCTGATGAGACCCCCTGCAACCCCTGCTTTCCCGGCTGATGCCCACGCAGTGGCCTGCGGCAGATCCTGGTTCTGCCTTGTATTTGTTGGAGACCTTGGTCACTTAACATCTGGAGAGCTTCCTCCCTGTTGAAAGATTAAGAAGCAAAAAAGCAGACCCACCACCCAGCACCGCAGCAGGCCCATGGAGGGCTTGCACGCCGTTCTAGTGATGTTACTGTTACTGTAGAAAGAGGTGAGGACTTCCCTGGTGGTCCCGTGGTTAAAACTTGGCCTTCAGTGCAGGGGTGCAGTTGGATCCCTGGTGGGGGAGCTAAGATCCCACACGCCTTGAGACCAAAAAACCAAAATAAAACAGAAACAATATTGTAACAAATTCAATAAAGACTTTTAAAAAAATGGTCCACATCAAAAAAAAAAAAAAAGAAAGAAAGAAAAAAGAGGGCTCCTGAGGCTTGAAGACTGTCATGGGGTTGTCCGAGCTGTGGAGGGAGGAGACGCTGGTGGTGGGAAGTTCGGCTCCCAACCCCCAGCCCATTAGGATGCCGGCCTGCGCCAGGGGAGGGGCTTGGTCGCGATCCACCAGCCCCGTCTGGTCCCTGGACCTCCCGCTGGCCTCCCTCCCTGCAGGGATGATAAGCCTGCTGACGGCACATTAAAGGTGTGGTGCAGGGCTGGCCTCCCCACGAGGCAGCCGCTGATAACCTGGTGGGGGGGCGCTATCTGGAGAGGAAATGGGCTGAAATGGGGGGCGGCAAATGAGGCCCCGCATGAGGAGGCTGATTGGAGCCCCAGGGCGGGACCCAACCCCGGGGTCACGTCATCCCTTCTCTGCCACCAGGCACAATTGCATCGTGCAATCCATCACTGACGCTGCCTGGCTTTTTTCCTTCAAGTGCATTACTGCATTCTCATTCTAAAAGATTCCAGCCAAGGACGAGTCAACTGTGAGCCCCTCCCTTATCTGCCTTTGTCCCCTGAGTCCCCACTGCCAGCCCAGGTCAGGCTGGGCTCTCTCTGGTCCCTTTACTGCACATTTACATACATGTAAGAGTGGGTGTGATAAATACCGAAATTGTGTGTATAAATTCATGCCATACGTGTTTTTCTGCACCTTCCCCATCCTGAACCCTTGATATGTCTTGGACATGTTTTCACATCACAAGAAAGTGCCCCATTCATTTTAATGACAGAATTCTAGTCCACAAAATACCTGTTCCTTAATTTACGTATATCTTCCTCTTTGCTGTACCTTCAAGTTGCTTTCTTTTCTTTTTTTTAATTTTTAAAATATTTATTTGGTTGTCTTGAGTCTTAGTTGCAGCATGTGAGTTTCTCTACTTGAGGCCCGCTGGCTAATTGTCCTGAGGCCTGTGGGATCTTAGTTCCCTAACCAGGGATTGAATCTGCCTCCCCTGCATTGGAAGCTCAGAGTCCTAACCACTGGACAACTAGGGAAACCCCTCAAGCTGTCTTCGATGTTTGCTGTTGCGATGACAGAATGTGGCCGTGAGTGGTCACTTTCACATATCTTTGAGAAGGAGGGTGTGTCTTAGTGTACCATCATTTTCTAGAAGTGCAATCACTCCATCGCTGAGTATAAGTATATCCCAGATTTTGCATGGTGCCGAAAATGCTCCCCAGAATATTTTTTTTTAATCAACACTCTTGTCAACACTAGATGAGGGTAACTACTTTCCTACATCATCATCAGAAATGAGCAATATTGTCATTTTTTCCGTTCTGATGGCAAAAATATTGCATACCTATTTAATTTTCACTTTTCCACTTATTGTTGTGACCAGGCAACCTTGCCTATGTTATTAGCTTCCCTGGTGGCTCAGATGGTAAAGCATCTGCCTGCAATGCGGGAGACCTGGGTTCGATCCCTGGGTTGGGAAGATCCTCTGGAGAAGAAAATGGCAACCCACTCCAGTACTCTTGCCTAGAAAATTCCACGGATGGAGGAGCCTGGTGGGCCCCAGTCTGTGGGGTCACAAAGAGTTGGACATGACTGAGCGACTTCACTCGCTTTCTGTCCAGTACTCTTGTCCACTATTTGTCCACTCGTCTTTTGGTTGTTTAGAAACAGGGAAGTGTTAGTCACTCAGTCATATCCAACTCTTTACGACCCTGTGGACTGTAGCCCACCAGGCTCCTCTGTCCATGGAATTTTTTAGGCAAGAATATTGGAGTGACTAGCCATTTCCTTCTCCAGGGGATCTTCCTGACCCAGGGATTGAACCCACGCCTCCTGCACTGAAGGCAGATTCTTTACCATCCAAGCCCCCAGGGAAGCCCCAGAAATAGGAAGGACTCACGTTTTCTGTCCTTTGTTATACAGCTACTGCAAAAATGTCCCCTTGTCTGACACTCTTAGCTCATTCATGTCCCTCCTGAGGCTTTCCTTTGCAGGATTTTTAAAAATTATTCATTTTTATTTATTTCTGCTGCACTGGGTCTCCATTGCTTCGCATGGGCTTTTCCTAGCTGTGGCGAGTGGGGGCTAGTCTTGAGGGCTCGGTAATCGTGATGCGTGGGCTTAGTTGCTCCTCAGCATATTGAATCTTCCCAGACCAGGGGTCAAACCTCCGTTCCCTGCACTGGCAGACGGACGCTTATCCACTGTGTTACTAAGGAAGTCCCCTTTGCAGGATTAGCAGCAACCCACCCCATCCTTTGCTTCTGGAAGTGTAGCCCACCTTTATTTTGTAGATATCTGGCACTAGTATTAACAGTTACTCTCCTATTGAATGCCTGCCATGTACCAGGCTTTCTGCAAGGGACAGGAGAGGTATTGACTATCTCATCTGCTCCAGGCAAGGAACCAGTTAGTGGGTGCACCTGATGAGAGAGGACTCAGGCTCAAGGTGTCAGTTGACTTGCAAAGGCCTCCTGGCTGAGCAGGGCTCCAGCCTCCAGAGCCACAGCCACTGGCTCTTTTCTTCCCAGCCTCAGCCCCTTTCTGATGTGGCTCAAACCATCCTTGCCTGAGCCCCAGTCGGGTGCATCATTTTGACTTTAACATGCTACTATCTCTGGGATATGGGCAAAGAGCAAAATAGCAGCTTGTCCCCATTCACTCATGTATTTGACAAATATCCACTGAGGACTTTCTATGCTTCCAGCTTTGTGCCAAGGGCTGTGGACACAGTGGGAAAAAGACACAGCCCAGCTCAACAGAAGGGACCATCTGGCCAAAGCTTTCTGCATTTCGCTTTATCATTTGCTCACTCAGTTAATGAGTATCTGTGGGTTATCTGGGATTCAAGAGGCACTGTGTATTTTTCTTAAGCTCGTGTGTGGTGCATGGGGATGCAGTGGGTCAACTGCTCAAATCTAGGGGCTAAAAATGAGTAAGAAAGAAACAACACAATCAAGAAATAATGCCAATGGCAAGAAGCTTGTACAATTCTGAACTTAAGTCTCTTCCCCAGGTGCCCTGCTTCCCAAGTGGCACTAGTGATAAAGAACCTGGCTGTCAACGTAGGAGACTTAAGAGACACAGACAGGGTCAGCCCCTGGGTCAGGAAGAGCCCCTGGAGGAGGGCACGGCCACCCACTCCAGTATTCTGGCCTGGAGAATCCTATGGAGAGAGGAGCCTGGTGGGCTATGGCCCATAGGGACGCACACAGCTGGACACTAATGAAGCGGCTTAGCACACACCAGGCGGCCTGGCCCGGTTAGTTGGCCACGCGTGCAGGCCAGCGCATGTGTACATATGCGCAGCATCACCCATCTTGTCCAGCTTCCAGAACAGAGGCCACAGATTCCACTTCTCTCTGGAGAGCGGAGGGCACACAGCCCAGCTCATCCATGAAAGGCCAAGTCCTGGTGGCTCATGGAAAAGGCCATTCAGTCCAGAGCGATGAGCAAGAGGTTAATTTTAACCAAGAGCCCGCAGAGTGACCTTGGCCTGGAAGGAAATGCTCCAGCTGAGGCACCCCCAGAGGGGACCCTCCTCCTTCCAGGAGACATCAGGCCGAGATTAGGGACCCCCTGCCCTCCTGCCCTCCTTGCTCACAGCGATGCTGTCAGCTCATGGGCAGTTGTCCCCTTCACCTCATCAGTCCTCAGTAATCTGCCTTCAGACCCCTTGGGACTGGCTCCCATCAGCCCTGTCAGCCTCTGCTACCCATGGGAACCTGGTGGCCCAGGGGCCAAACTGATTTGAAACAGAGGCAGAGGGGCTGAGGGTGAGCAGGCTGGGCTCCCACACTGACCCCCACATCGGAATGGCTGGGGATGAGCAGGCTGGGCTCCCACACTGACCCCCACGTGACCCCAGGAAGATGCTGTCTGGACTGGGCCCCCAGCAGGGCAGGTAGCGATTGTGTGCTGACCTCCTACCGCAGGCACAGCCCATACCCGAAGCTTCATGCACATTATCTCAGCTTACCCTTGGCTCCCCTGTGAGCTGGTATGTTTGTGTCCATTTTATTGACAGTGCAACTGAGGCCAAGAGAGGCCAAGTAATTGGCCAGGGATTTGGCAGCCAGTAAGAGGCAGAGCCAAGAGGTGGAGTGAACACTTCCTGGTTCCTCCAAAGCCTGTCCTTCCACAGCACAATGGACAAATGGCCCGGAAACGAGGCCACAGGGGTCTGGGCGCAGCCTGTGGATGGGTCTGGGGCAGTGCCAGCTCCGCCTCCAGCAAAGCCTAACCTCCTCGTTCTCGCAGGAACTCCCCACTGGAGTGGGCTCCGCACTGAGGCTCACCTGGGCTTGCGTCCCTGGTGCCCGAGCTTGGCAGGTGACCTCACCTCTCACAGACAAGGTTTTCTCATCTACAAAGGGGCCTAGTAACAGAATGGGTTCTGAGGTTGTCATGTGGCATGTGGCATAAACTGAAGTAGGAGCATGGCGCTGGGCACAAAGGTGTGAAGCGCTGCTCCAGCGTCCTTGCTTGTGATCACAGCAATGGATGTGAGATGCACACTCCCACGAGTGAGGTGTGTTTAAGAGCCCTTTGGGAACAGATTCTTGTCTGCCTCATCGCTGGCTCCCTTCACGGCCGAGGAGGAACTGGAAGGTCAAACAGTCCCTGCGGGTGCCAGCCAGACCTTTCCACACACCCACCATTCTGCCCAGAAATTTTAATTTTCCCAGTATCTGCTGGACCCTCCCTGATGGCTATTTTTATGTTCCTGGCTGCTGCCAGGTGGAGTCGTCACCCTGTGAGTTATCAACAGAATCCCCATCTCATGGGCGAGGACTCTGGCCACCTCACCTCTCCGGGGACCACAATTACTGTCTCAAGGATGAGACTTCATCCAGCCCGCGGCCCCACCAACACCAGATGTTTCTCCTCCTTGCTTTTCCACCAGGCGCTCACAAAACCTTCCTGTCATCCTCTTGGAGCGGTTTGCTTAACCTTATTAAGAGGAGAGCCCCACACGGCCACTTAGCCTGCCTTGCATGAGCTGGGTCCACCCCAGTCCTTGCTTTCACCTCAGTGCTATTGCTGGATCCCCCAAGTGCTGGGCGTGAAGCCAGAGTCAGCGTTCCAGCCCCTCCACTGCAGTGATGTGATGGTGAGTGGCACCGTCAGCCTTGCCGCCTCCCCGTTTAGGACTAGGAGGAACCCAGCGGCCACTCAGACGGCCACACATCTGAGAGGCCTCGTAGAGCCAGGGACCCCTTTGTAAACTGTCAAGTGCTCTGCTCTGGGGGGCCCATTCTCATTAGTAACTTAAAAAAATATATTGGATTACTGTTCTTTTGGCTGTGCCCCAGGGTATGTGGGATTTTAGTTCCTGGACCAGGGATTGAACCCTCGCCCCGTGCAGTAGAAGCGTGGAGTCTTAACCACTGGACCACCAGGGAGGTGCTGTGAGTAATGTTTTCAAGGCTCTGGACTCTGTTCCATCAAGTGAATAGCTCTTTTGCCATGGTTAAGAAATGTGGTTTTTCCAGGGAGCTAATTAATCTGATTTGGAGAATTCTCAAATACAAGAAGGGCTTCCCAGGTGGCTCAGTGGTAAAGAACACATCTGCCAATGCAGACACCTCAGGAGACATGGGTTTGATCCCTGGGTTGGGAATATCCCCTGGAGGAGAAAAGAGCAACCCACTTCAGTAATCTTGTCTGGAAAATCCCATGGACAGAAGAGCCTGGTGGGCTACAGTCCATGGGGTTGCAAAGAGTCGGATACGACTGGGCAACTTCATACACACACAAATACAAAGATGTCTGTTTTCAAAAAAAAAAAAAAAAGCCCGCAATAAGCTAAAATCTGCCCTCCAGGAAAGCAGGTGAGCTGGGGTGGGCAGAGGCAGGACCGGGCCCTGGCCCTGGTCTATGGACCTGGTCTGACCCAGACCTTATCTAGGCCTCCGTTTCCACTCGTGAGAGGCTGAGAATGGAGTGAGGGTTGGGCTAAATGATTGATTTTCAAAACAATTTAAAAGTCACACTCTGTTCAAATAACCCTTGTGAGGCCTCTGAGCTTGTGAGCCAGAAGCAAGAGGGTCTGCTCTGCTTGAGGTGGGTGGGCTTTCTCCCAGCCGCTCAGCCTACTGTGAGCCTCCTTCTCCTGAGAACCCAGCATGGAGGCCCAAGGCTTCGAGGGGGCACGGTCTGAGACATTGGGACAGAATCTTCCTGGAAGAATGGCTAAGAGTGGTGAGTCCTCAGTCCACTATTATAGCTGTGTGGCCTTGGGTTGGTTACTTACCCTCTCTGTGCCCCAGGTTTCCTCATCTCTAAAACAAGGATCACAGGCTCTGCCTCTCTTTATACCCAATAAATACTGACTGATTATGAAGCTCTGTTCGGTTCAGACTGTCACGGGATCAGAGGAGTCGAAACATGGCGAGTTGTTGGGCAGAGGTTTGGGGGAGTGTGGGAGGGAAGAACAGGTGGGGCCCAGGGAATGACAATGAAGCTATTCTGTAACACTGTACGGTGGCATGGGAGTATACATAGGTCCACACCCACAGAACACAAGGCAAAGAGTGGGTCCCAAGGTAAACTGTATGCTAAGTTGCTTTAGGTGCGGCCGACTCTTTGCGACCTCGTGGACTGTAGCCCACCAGGCTCTGCTGTCCAAGAATACTGGAGTGGGTTGCCATGCCCTCCTCCAGGGCATCTTCCCAACCCAGGGATCGTACTCATGTCTTACGTCTCCTGCACTGGCAGACGGGTGCTTTACCACTGCGCCACCTGAGAAGCCACGCAGGGAAACTATGGATTTCGACTAATAATAACGCGTCAGTATTGGCTCATCAGTCCTTACAAATGTATAGCTACGACTGCAAGATGTAAACAATAGGGGAAGTTTAGGGTGGGGCTGGATGAGGGGTTAAATAGGGATTCTTTATATTTTTCATTTAGTTTTCTGTAAACCTAACAGCTCAAAGAAGTAAAATTGAGCATAAACAAAACAAAAACGTGACAAATGGGAGCTTCAATGAACAGTGCGGAGCCTGAAACGTTCCTCGGTGTTACCATTCCCAAGTCACCTGTTTATGCTCCCGGTCCAGGGACCCAGAGCCCAGGGCTTGTTCGCCTCCCTTGCCTGCGCCCCTGCTGAGCAAACCCCCTTTCTCCCCATCACCCAACTCAGACCTGGAGGTTGAGGATGTCTGGGGTGAGGGCGCCACCTGCTGGCGCTACTCTAGCCGCCCTACAAGGCAGTGATGGCGCCCTTGTCTGGGGGCTGGGGTCCTCGATTTTCTCTTGAAACCCAGTGCCATCTGCGAGTCCCTAGACGCACCACTCATACAACCACGAATGACATGTATGCGATGTCCAGGCTTGTCGCCAAGAACGACACGGGAAACGTCAGGTCTCGCGACTTTATTTCCGAAAAGTCCCAAAGTGCTGAGCGCAGTCTGGGTCTGGCGAGAGTCGCTGGACTCAGGTCGCCGGGGGCCGACTCCTTGTTTCTGGTGCCAACACAGGGAGCCTTCTGTGACGCGATGACGGACACTGAGGAGTGTGCCGGGCACTACTCTGAACATTTCACCAGGTCATCCTCATGCGGAACATGCGAGGTAGGTTCATCCCCTTTCTGCCAGGGTGAAGGTGAAGGCGCTAAGAGGCTAAGTCGCCTAGGGCCGCACAGCCAGAGCGGGGTGGCGCTGCGATTGGATCCTGCTCCAAAGTCCAGGCCGTGACCCAGCTGCCTCTAGTTTCCTCATCTGAGAAATGGGCGTGCGGACATCTCCCCGCCTTTCGGGTGCACCTGGGGCCGAGGCCAGACAGTTTTGCACGCGGGCCTAGGGCTGCAGCTCGTACTGGCCCTCGGTGGCCGTGTGGAAGTCCTCGAGCACCGACTGCAGGAACTCAAAGGTGGGCCGCTCCTCCGGCCGGCTGCGCCAGCACTCGGCGATGATGCCGTTGTACAGCTCAGGCGGGCACGAGTCTGGGCGGGGCATGCGGTAGCCGCGCTCCAGGTTGCGGATGACCTCGGGGTTGGTCATCCCTGGAGGCGGAAGAGACATGGCTGAGGACCGGCGGGGGCCCGCGAGGCACCCACCGCTGTCTCTGCCCTCAGCCCGGCTGGTGCCACCTTTACGCATCCCTCTATTGATTTTTCATTGCTTTGAGAACAGGGTAGATGGTCTCAGTGCGGGGCAGTTCCTCCTGGATGGGGTGCTACCTGCTTACCTGGGACTGTCAGGCACACAGGTGAGCATCACTCACCAAGCAGGTGCTCGGTGAACAGGCCCCAGCCCCTCCCACAGGCTAAGGGCCCAAGCGCTTCAGATCCGCCTGGGGGTTGACTCTCGGGATGGAGGTTTGGGGGCTGTACCCAGGGTGTAAGGCCAAGGGAGGGACCACTTGGCCACTCAACTGAGGGAAACTAACTGGAAGAGACTTGAATTCAGACCCTGACCTTCACTGAATTCCAGGTTTGTGGACTCACTGACCTCTGCTGGATGCAGGGGACACAGTCCTGTTTCCAAGACCAATGCTGACGGGCGGGAGGGAAGCCCCACCCCGCCCCACCCCACCCCCAGAGTGGCACACCTGGGCTTCAGTTTCAACCATGGGCTCCATTCTGACACGCAGGTGGGCAGCCCCAGGCCCTGAGGATGGGACATCTGCCATCACAGCTGTCTCAGGACAGCCCTGAGCCGGGAGGGTCGCTGTAGGACACAGCTGCCTACCTGGGTAGGGCACACGCCCATATGTGACGATTTCCATCAGGAGGATTCCAAATGACCACACGTCCGCTTTGATGGTGAACACCCCAAAATGGATGGCCTCTGGGGCGGTCCACTTGATGGGGAACTTGGCCCCTGCGAGAAAAACCATGAGCAGCTTCATGAGGCCATGACTGACTTCCTCCACACCCCCCAACTCCTTGCTCTTTCTCCCCCAGCCCCTGCCCTGCCTGCTGATGCCTGGGTCACTATATCAGACAGAAATGCGCCCAGGGAGTCATTCAGACCCACAGGACGCATGACCAGGAGTGTGAAGACCCTGGGGGTCCACAGCACCAAAGGACAAATAGCACCCCCATCGCCTGCTTTGTGTCTTTGCCTAAACTGGCTTCACTGGACGACCAGCATGTGTTTCCACCTGGGACTGAAGAGGTCGTTTCCATCTCCCATTAGCCTTGTTTACTAACGGGAACCCATGACTGGGGCAAGTCATTTAACTTGTCCATGTCTTAGCTGCGCTTCCCTGGTGGCTCAGACAGTAAAGAATCTGCCTCCAATGCAGGAGACCTGGGTTCAATCCATGGGTCAGGAAGATCCCTTGAAGAAGGGAATAGCTACCCACTCCAGTATTCTTGCCTGGGAAATCCCATGGACAGAGGAGCCTGGTGGGCTACAGTCCATGGGGTTGCAAAGAGTCAGATGCAACTGACTAACACTTTCACTTTATTGCCTTAAAGAATCCTTTCCTGCAAAAGGGAAGTGGTGACACGTGACTCATGTACCTGCTAGGGTCACAGTGAGGAAAGAGTTCAAATCCTACAGCCCTGGATGACGTCCACAGCAGCTGCACGGCCCATCCCTTGATCACCCGCACCTTCTCTAGCTTTCTCCCCTGAAGTTCCCTCAATGAATGGGACAGATAATCCATTTCCCGTATCAACTGATTAATATGTTCACTAGTGTCACTCGCTAACTTGCTTAATGAAATGTATTTTGAGTGCCTCAAATCCTCTTGTAAAGAGGATTTTGCCTAGTTTTTACAAAGTAAAGCAAAGCACCTGTAGTGACCCCAATTCAGGTATTAAGTTTTTGCTGCTCATACGTTGGGCTTTCCAGGTGGCATTAGTGGTAAAGAACCCGCCTGCCAATGCAGGAGATGTAAGAGATACATGTTCCATCCCTGGGCCGGGAAGATCCCCTGGAGGAGGAAATGGCAGCCCACTCCAGTGTTCTTGCCTGGAGAATCCCATGGACAGAGGAGCCTGGCGGGCTGCCGTCCACGGGGTCGCACAGAGCTGGACCTGACTGCAGGGACTGAGCGGGCAGGCACTTAGGGCAGTGATTTCTAAAGTGTGCTCTGTGAACCCCTGGTTCCATGAGAGGCTCACAGAACCTACGTGGGAAAAGTTTCTGGGGTTCCAATGGCTTCGGGAGACACAACAGGAAACGTGTGTGCACCGTTCCTAAGCTGCATGCCCTCTCAGGGCCTTCATTATGCTGCTACGGGCGGGGAATCTCCAAGGGAGGGCTCATGGAATGGGTGGTATCTCTAAACCTACTCTCACCTAGTCATTCCTCCTGAGGCACCTGTGGTCTGCAGAGCACATCAGGGAAATGCTGAACCAGTTGGGAGCAAGGTCAGACTTGCACGACAAGAAGTCCAAGGGGGACTGGGGAGTTGGGGTGCTGCTCACCCTCCTGGGCGGTGTATTCATTGTCGATGATCCGGGCCAAGCCAAAGTCCCCGATTTTGCAGCACAAGGCCTCAGACACCAGGATGTTGGCCGCTCTCAGGTCCCGGTGGATTGAATTCATCTGCTCGATGTACGCCATTCCTTCTGCAATCTGAGGGAGGGGGCCCCACAGTGAAGGCCAGCCCCTCTCAGGGAGAGAAAGGACTTTAGGCCACCCTCTGCATCAGAGCCAGACATCAGAGACAGGCGGCGTGAAGGTTCCAAGGTGTGATAGGACGGGGGGAGCTGCCGTGTGGCTGCAAAGTGGGGCACACGGGCTGCGTTTGGAGGGAAGCTTTGCACTTCATGCTATAAAGCGAGATGAGGAGCACCCAGAAGGCAGAGTGTACACGTGTGTGTGTGCCTGTACACAGAGCAAGGCGCTAGCGTGATCACAATGTGTTTTAGAAGCTGTTCACCTGGAAGGTTCTGATTTTCTGCTTTCCTAACCTTCAGATTCTTGGCCACATCTACTTAGAAACTTATTTATTTGTAGAGTACATCATGGGAAACACTGGGCTGGATGAAGCACAAGCTGGAATCAAGATTGCCGGGAGAAATATCAATAACCTCAGATAGGCAGATGACACCACCCTTTATGGCAGAAAGCAAAGAACTAAAGAGCCTCTTGATGAAAGTGAAAGAGGAGAGTGAAAAAGCTGGCTTAAAGCTCAACATTCAGAAAACTAAGATCATGGCATCTGGTCCCATCACTTCATGGGAAACAGATGGGGAAACACTGGAAACAGTGACAGACTTTATTTTTTTGAGCTCCAAAATCACTACAGATGGTGACCGTAGCCATGAAATTAAAAGACGCTTACTCCTTGGAAGAAAAGCTATGACCCACCTAGATAGCATATTAAAAAGCAGAGACGTTATTTTGCCAACAAAGGTCCGTCTAGTCAAAGCTATGGTTTTTCCAGTAGTCAAGTATGGATGTGAGAATTGGACTTTAAAGAAAGCGGAGCGCCGAAGAATGGATGCTTTTGAACTGGGTGTTGGCAAAGACTCTTGAGAGTCCCTTGGACTGCAAGGAGATTCAACCAGTCCATCCTAAAGGAAATCAGTCCTGAATATTCATTGGAAGGACTGATGCTGAAGCTGAAACTCCAATACTTTGGCCACCTGATGGGAAGAACTAACTCATTGGGAAAGACCCTGATGCTGGGAAAGATTGGAGGCAGGAGGAGAAGGGGACAACAGAGGATGAGATGGTTGGGTGGCATCACCGACTTGATGGACATGAGTCTGAGTAAACTCCGTGAGTTGGTGACGAACAAGGAAGCTTGGTGTGATGCAGTCCACGGGGTCACAAAGAGTCGGACACAACTGAGCTACTGAACTGAACTGAACTTGTAAACTCAGGTGACTTTTCATATCCTTTGCTTCTTGGTGACCCAAGATTTCCCAAAGGCTTGACAGAGATCATTGACAACGAGTGAGAAAAGGAAAAGAAAGGGAAAAAAGGGAGTGAGCAGGCTTATCATGAGCTGTGGTTTGAAACCAGTTACCAGGCTTAGTTTTCCGAGACCACCTCACCATCCTGTTCAACCCAGCCTGTGCGCACCTCAGTGGAAAAAAGGGGGTGGAAAAAAGGCATGGTGACCTCAGTTCCTGCCCTGATACTCATAGCAGATAACGGCTTGGAGGGGGTGGGGGTGGCGTGGGAGAGGGGAGGGTGCCTCCCTCCAACAGGATGTGTGTGTGTGTGTCTGTGTCTCACGGGCTGACCACAGACCGGAGCTTTTCTTCCGAGAGTTCCAGTTTCAACAGACACACACCCAGGGCCACCGGATGTGCTTTGCTGCCAGTTAGAATCCTCAGCTAAAATCCCCCGGGAGGAACGCTTCCCTCCTCTTCATTTGGCTCTTCACTTCATGATGTCTGAGTCTACAGAAGGCACTGATGGGCACCATCTGAGGATGGAGGAGGTCACCACAAAGTGCTGACCCGCCATAGGACGTGGAATTCGTGGGGACTTTCTGGGTTCCCCACACCATCCTTTCTTCCTCTGGTTCTCACCAACAGAACCTTCATGGCTGCCCAGGAGAAGGACTACATTTCCCAAGCTCCCTTGCAGCTGGGTACGGGCAGGTGACAGGTGGCCATGGGGCTGGGAGAGCAAGTGTAGGGAGTGACTCCCAGCACTTGGCTCTAAAGGGAGTGGGTGTGGTTTGCCCCCTCCATCCCGCTTCTTCCTCCTGGCTAAGGATAACAAGACGCTAAAGCGTGAGCAGGCTCCCTGGGTGGGAAGATGATCTGTTAAGACCCAGTGGGTGGAAGAAACCTGGGTCCCTGTGACTCTGAGGGGAAGCTCCACTGCCCACCCCAGACTGCCCGCCTCTGGTGCTTACACACTGAAGCTATGATGGCTTGGGTTTTCTGTCTCTCACAGCCCAGCCTAAATCTAATGGACACAGCCTCCAAAGAGTTGATCTCGCTGAGCTGCAAGGGCAGAGGATAGGGCCCAGGGGCCTGGATCCCTGCACTTGGAGCTCACGAACCTGGGCCGACATGTCAATCAGCCTTGAGAGGGACAATCGGCTACCTTCATCCGTCTTCAGGAAATCCAGCAGGCAGCCTGAGGAAAGAGAAGTTGCAGCTGACCTTCTGCAGGGTGACCCAACCCTGGCCGAGCCGGCCTCTCAAGGTGTGGGCTGCTGCCCACCTGGGCGGGAAGTGGGTGGCACTCTTTCAGGTCTCTTGTGCCCCCACGGCTGCAGGTGCCACTGCTCTACAGAACTCCCATCTCAGCCCTCACAGCTCCCAAGAGGCGCTGGTCTGCTGCCAGCTGCTCGGAGGACGTGAGGTCTCAGTCAGGTTCAAGGTCACACAGTCAAGGAACCGGGTCAGACACTGCTCGTACCCTGCATGACATTACAAAGCATCTTCCGCCCACTTCACCCTTTGTTGGCAGACATTCTGCCTCCGAGGATGCAAGAAATCACCAGCATTACGGAGACTCATCTCCTGGAGCTGGTACAGGGGACAGAAGCTGCTCCTCTCTGGTATCTAAGAGCGGGGGACTGCTCACCTGAGGGATGGCTAAGAGGTGAGCAAGGGAGCCACATGCCTCCAGCTCAATGTAGGACCCCTTCATGACACCCTTTAAAGAACAGTCAGCATCAACACAGCATTTTAGGATCCGACAGGAGTCGGGGTGCAGTCAGGGTCATAGGAGGGGTAAGAAGGATTCCCCAGGCCCCAGTAGAGAATGGCCATACTCTAGACCTCAGTGGCCATCTCACCCAACCTCTCATCATCCGTGTTGAAAATGTTGATAGGGTTGTACAAGGTCTCCTGGACTAGAACCGTCTCTGGACGCCCCGCCTACTATTCTTTAGACTTTGCTGCCCTCTGTCCGCCCCAGGGGGTGCCAAGCACAGGAGGCTCCCTGCAAAGATGCTGGTGCAGGGTCTCCTGAGCTATGGAAACTCCTCTATAAGGACCACTTAGCTGTCTTGTTCTCATCACCCTTCACTCTGCCCCCACCCCTGCATGTGGAACACCCTAGATCTGCAGGATGTTGGCTGCTTGACCCAGCTCATGCCTTAGTGGTCCCCTGCAGAGGTCCCCCGGCCAGGCAAACTCACAGCAGCAGGTCAGCCTTATCCTCCTCGGCGCCCCCAAGCCTTGACCCCCACCCTCAAGGCTTCCTGCCTGTGTGAGGGGCGCAGCCCCGGGCAGGGCCCCACCTCTGGCCATGTATTCCGTCACGATGTAGATAGGTTCCTTGGTGACCACCGCGTAGAGACGGACCAGCCTCTCATGCTGGAGAGTTTTCATCAGGTTGGCCTCGCCCAGGAAGGCCTCTGGAGACATGGTTCCCTCCTTCAAGGTCTTGATGGCCACCTTGATGTTGTTTTTATAATAACCTGAGGCCCGGGGACAGAAGATGAAGAGGATGTTCAGAAGACTTGGAGGTGGGGGCAGGTGATCCCTTATCCAAAAATCTACGTAAGCTTCCAGGAGCCATCCCTGTTCTATATAGATGGGGCACTGTGGCCAGAGCCCTGCCCCCTGGAAGTGGTCCTGGGCTGGAATTACCACTCCTGATGGTGATGGATGCGCTCGCTTACCTAGAAGGATTCAAGCCTGTCCCGGCCTCCTCTGCTAGACAGGAACCCCGGGCAGTTAAGGAAATTACCCAGCCTGGGAGGGGGGCTGTTTCACCTCCGATCCCTACAGCCAGGTCCGGGGTGTGTCCCTTTTGTCCTCCTATCCCTGCCTAATGAATCTCTTCAACCACTTAATAGCGTCAGTATGGCAGTAAGCATCACAGCCCGCGGCAGGATCATAGAGGAGGCCTCCGTGCCCCTCTCTGCGCCCTGCGACGTTCATCTCTAGATCCTTATGGCTCCTGCACACACACCCCCACCCCCCGCCCAGCCCATTAGGTCCCCGTCTGCACTGACGTGAAAAGATAAGTCAGGACTCAGACTTGCAAGGAGCCAGGGGGAGCTCCCCCCAGGGGTGCCCCAGGCATCAGTCCTGGATGCCGGAGGAATCAGGGAGGCAGCAGGGTCCCACCTTAAAATCATGCCCCAGAGACACGGACCTTTCCAGGGATAAAATAAAGCATCTTTTATATTCCGATCGCACATTGGTAAGCAGAGGATCGGCCATTCACTGTAATTGAAGGGGAGGCCACAGGGGCCAGGAAGTTAAGGGACGGGCTAGTCTCAGAGCTGCAGGTGGTGACTTTGTTATCAGGGTCCTGGAGCCCCTAGTTCACCTCTCCCCCTGGTTAACATAGTGTTTCCACCCAGTGAGACAAAGCCAAGAGGAGCTAGCCAGGCTCCTCTTCCAGGTCACACAGGAGTCAATGGCAGAGGCAGCTCTGGGCAGTGAAGAAGGCAGGCGGGCACGGGCTGGCGTGGGGGCAGCGGGAGAGCTGGGTTCTGCTCCTGCTTCGTCTCCATGCCAGAACAGCCGAGGGCAGGCGACTTCAGCGCTCTGTACTTCCAGTACCTCGTCTGTGAAACGGGCATATGGCCCCAGTCCCTTCCCCTTCGCAGGCCTCTATGGGAAGTATGATGCCCCATGCAGGTCCCGAGCCTCCTGTGCTCTAGGATGTAGGGCAGTGGGTGAGCAACTCCCGAGTGCCACATACTCACCCATCCAGACTTCACCAAACTGCCCGGACCCAAGCTTCCTGACCAGCTTGAGAGACTGCCGGGGGATTTCCCATTCATCCTGGGCCCAGGGGTTCTGGGGGGCCAGGCTCACACAGGGGTGGGTCAGCCTTTGGCACAACCCGTCCCCTTTCTCTGCATTAGGAAAGAAGAGATGAGCTGGAGGTCACAAGCATAGACAGATCTGCGGACACCATACAGAACATGAGAGCTGTATCATTCCCGGCTGTGTCCCCGCTCCTTCTCGACAGCCCCGCATCCACCCCAAGTTCAATGTGCACAAGTGCGCACACACACACACACACACACACACTCAGCGCTCTGCATTTGTTTTATGTAAAATAAGCATGCTGTCATTGTCCTGCTGTCTCTAAGACTGAAAATACTTGCTATTCTCCATGTGGTCACAGCCAACATAGAGGGTCAGGGACACAGACAGGGAATCATTATGTTGACAGTTATCAACACCTTAGGTCCAGCCTTGGGATAATCCTCCACCCCTCTGCCAAAACAGCACCAATGGTTCATGCGATCTTGAGAACTCAGTGATGGAGAGACACGAGGGCTCCTCTGGCACAGCCCAGGCCTCTGTCAGATGCCCCCCCTCTTACTGGAATAGTGCTGCACCAGAGCCTGCAGCGTGGGGAAGGCGTTCCGGGGGGAGATGTAATAGCCGCCATCATCCAGGGAGCGGATCTTATAGTGTTTGATCACCTCCCCGTGCGTGGTCACATCCTTCACAGACAGCGAAAAGGCACCTAGAGGGTTAACAAAGACACACGCGTGAGAAGTAAGACACAAAGAGGGAAAATCAGGATTGGGATTTGGGGCTTCATTTCAAGGCCTTGGAAAAGTGCTGTTAGTTGCTCAGTTGTGCCAACTCTTTTGAGACCCCCATGGATTGTAGCCCTCCAGGTTCCTCTGTCCAGGAAATTTTTCAGGCAAGAATACTGGAGTAGGTAGCCGTTCCCTTCTCCGGGGGATCTTCCTGACCCAGAGATCAAACCCAAGTCTCCCACATTGCAGGCAAGTTCCCCCAGTTCTGCTTTCCATTTTGACCATCATCAGTTACCTTTTTCTTCATCTCACCCTCCACCCTCCTGGAAGCCTTTCCTGTCAGCTCATCCTAACTCTGTCCTTGGCATTCCTCCTCAAACCTTCTGAATCTGCTCCAGAACTCTGGAGCATGCAGAATGCTCTCTTAGCCATCAGGCTGTCCCCCTTCTTGGGCACCTGGGACCTGAGGACCCTTTGCCCCGGAATATTTAGATACAGAGTTTTTGGAGGGACTAGGAGATTGGCTCACTCATTCCTTCCTTCCGTGGGAAGATTGACTCTGCCCCACATGCAATAGCAAATTACAACCCGAAGCACTCCTGTCCATGGGGAAGAGCATAATAAGACACAACCCAAGGCTTCTGTTCAAATCCGTACACACATCTACGTATCCTGTTTTCTTCAGTCGGCGGTTGCAGATGCCAAGGGTTAAGAGCAATTTAGGAGGCAAGAGTTTCCAGCTGAGAAATTTTCCATGAACTTGATATTTTTATAAGGAGCCTCTCTTCAGTTCTCTGGGTGCCACATACTTCCACTTTGATTTGCTAAACGAGAAACCTGAGGCCCAGAACGGGGATTCGCTTGCCCCAGGGCCCTTGGCTGATCAGCGGTTAGCCTGGGGGCTCCCGGGACTGTACTAAAGGCGCGCCTACCGCGGGCAGTACTACCCTTCGCCACCAGGTGGCAGGCTCGGACACGTCTTGTCCTGGGCGTGGGCGCTTGATTTTTGCCCTGCGCTGTTTGTCTTCAGGCGTCTTTCCTCCCGTATCAGACTATCACCCCATCTCAAATCCCTTCTCCCCTTCCTTGGCCACTGCGCCTCTCTCATCGCCCACCTGCAAAAGGATGTGGAGAGACCGCGCGTCCTGTGGCGTGCCCTGCCGCTGACACAGCCCGCCCCTCATATCCTACCCCAGCCCAACGTGCATGCTGCGAAGTGTCTTCCCAACTTCGCCCCTGGTGAGTGCAGCAAGCTCGGGTATCGCAGGAACCAGAGAGGGGCGCTAGTGAGTACGTTCATCCACGCACCACTCTGGCGAGGAAAAGAGCGATCTTCTCCATTCCCGGCTGCTGTTCCGGGCTTGTGATGCCTCCAGATCAGCCACGGAGGCCCGAGTCTCTTCCTCCAGTGCCGCGGCAGCCTCTCTGCTGTGTGGGCTCCTCTCAGGGCCCGTCCCTAATGTCTTTTTTACAATTTGGCATTCCTTCTTCTTAAAGCGGGCCTCAGTCCTTCCTGTACACAAGATCTGGATCCCCTGTCCTGTCTCCACCCTGCGGCTGGCTCCCAGAGACTGAGATTTTCGTAAAGGCCACCTGTCCTTGAAGTGGGAAACTAGTCATTTCCAACATACATACCAATAACGTTAGTCTCGAGAAGCTAAGGGATGTTCAGGAGACCTCTTAGGTTCGAACTCACTGCCCGCCTTCCGGGAGCAGTGTTCCTTCCCTCCTGAAGAGGCTTTGGATCTCCGCGGAGCGTGTGCGCATGTGTAGAGGGGTCTTGCGAGGGGTCTTCTAGCCCCTGCTCCAACTGGCCAACCCCAGCCTGGACTAGCTGTGGGGTGGGGGGCAAGGACAGGAGGAGACACCCCACCTTTAGAGATCCTTTCCTCCTTCACACTGAGGTTGGGGTGGCTTTCCCTCCAGAGGGCCTCTTAGCAACAGGCAGCCATTGAAACATCATTTCCTGGTGAAATGACGTGATGTCTGGCATTTGCTTCAAAGTAATGGGGCTGGGGATGTACGTGAAATCAGATTAGCTGGGTTGATTATCGTTGAAGCCGAGTGTTGAGTACAGGGGTTCCATTTACTATTTGCTTTACTTGTGTGTGTGTTTGAAATATTCTACAGCAAACAAAACATCTAGTCCTCTTCACCCTGTTTGGGAAGTTCTCCATCTGCCCAGTGTTAGGTCTGTTTGGCACATTTTAGAGCTTGTGAAAATTTTCAGAGCCTCTCAGATGATTGGGCTCTGATGCTTGTTCACTGTTGGTCTAGAGTGAGTCACTTCTTCCCTCAGTTTCCCCATCTTTCAATGGGGATATTGGCCCAGTATCTCAAAGATGGAAGGCTAGAGGCAAACCCACTAGGAAGCATATCCCTCAAGGTTCATAGCAGCACCTTTATAACAGCCCCAAACTGGAAACAACCCCAATTCCACCAGTATGGAGAAAGAGCTTATGGAATATTCATATCCTGGATTCTGTTTAGCTGTCAAAGTGAGCAGATTATTGCTGTTGCCTCAACCACACAAATGCATCTGTGATGGACGGAATTGTGTCCCCCCATCCCTGCGAATTCCTGTGTTCAAGTCCTATACCTCAGTGATGTGACTATCTTTGGAAATAGGGCCTTTAAAGAGGAGGTTACATTATTGAGGTGGGTCCTGATCCACGCAACTGGCGTGCTTATAAGAGGGGACGAGGACGCAGACATATGCCGAGGGACAACCACATGAGGATACAGGGAGAAGATGGCCACCTACAAGCCAGGGAGAGAGGCCTCAGGGGGAACCAACCCTGCTGACAGCTCGACCTTAGGTTCCTGGCCTCTGGACCTGTGGGAAAGCACAGGTCTGCTGTTTAAGCCTCTCAGTTCCTGGTACTTTACTACAGAAGGCCTAGCAAACAAATACAGAATTTTACAATGTTGAGTGACAGGAATAAGACACAAAAACTAAAATGGCTTGATCTCATTTGTATAATAAAGGTGAAAAACAGATGAAACACGGGTGGTAAAACTATAACGAAAGGCAAGGAAGGGCTTCCATCAAAGTCAGGATAGCGGTGGCTTCTCTGCGGGTGGGAAGGTGAATCAGGAAGGGGAACCAGTGGGGCAGTGAGAGGGGCTCTGGGCATCTGGAATATTCTTGCTCTTGTGGTTACACAGATGTTTACTTATTATTTATAATTATTATACTCATTTATATTTATAATACTATAATACTTTAATACTATAATTATTTATATTTATAATTATTATACTGATTATTTATAATTCTGCTCTTGTTCATAATTTATGCAATTTTTAGATGTGTTTTATACTTGATAGCCAAAAGCACTTTAAGAAGGAAAGACAGAAGACTAATGACAGAGAAAGAGAAAGCCCAGTGACCGAGAGTGGGGGCAGAAACACTCCACTCGGTCAGTGGGTTTAAATCTGGGAGTCCCCCCAGTTCTCATGATCCTACCCCCTTCTTTTGTATCACAGGCTGTGCCCCAAACTTCCGAGACCTCCCAGGCTGTTGCAAGTGTCTGAGTCACAGCCTCTGACTGAGATGATCTCTGAAGATTCTTTCAAATCCCTTGATTCCAGATGGGTCACCCGCCTTTCCGCCCCCCACCAGCCTCAGCGCTCCCCCTGGCCCAGGCGGTGTGAGACCGGCCCTCAGTGCCTGGAGCAGCTCTATAACTCCCTCTCCGATCCCCCACCTGTGTTGCCTGCATTTCTAGCCAGGTCTTGGGAGAGCTGTCCGTGTGCACAGCCTCAAGGTCAAATACTGGATACTCATGGGCTGTCCTGGCTGGCCTGATGTGGCGGGGACTCCCAGGTGGAAGCTATCAGATTCTCCTGGCTGGCACCTCTCCTGCCCCCCACCCAACTCCCAAAAGGAAGGCCATAGGTGGGGGTCCCCGGCTGCATGGCGAGGGCAGCAGGGCCCCAGGGTTACCTTTGCTGGTTTCACTCTCTCTAATAAGAAAGGCGCCAGCCTTATTGACTGGAGCCAGAAGCTGCCTCTCGGCATCTCTCCGGCAAATGGATCTAAAGAACCACCTGGAAAGGAAAAGCACAAAGGCAGGCAGAGCTGAGTGTGGCCATGTTCCTGGGGATCTTGTCACCCAAGCCCCTTCCCCCTTGAGATACAGTGTGTTCCTGTTGCGAACCTGACCCTGAGCTGAACCCCCGTATCTTGATACATGAAATCCCCTCAGTCCCTTTCCCTCCTGTCAGCAATGGACATGGTGTTTCCTTGACAAGAAATGAGAATGGAGTTTGGTGCCCTTCGTTAATTTTGCTCTGGGTAAATGCACCCGATACCTTCCCCTACAGCCCACCCTCCTTGCGGTCGGTCTCCAGTGCTCCTTGAGCGTGGCTGGTTGAGGTGGACCTGCCCTAGCCTCACCCTGGTCCAAGGAAAGGCCCAGGACTGGGCGTGCTGGGCAAGGAGCCCTCCCGAGGGTGAGCATCACTGGACGGGCACACCGGGCGAGGCTGCTAGCCTGTTCCAGCTCATGAATGTGACAGACTCTGAGCTCCTTCAGGGGAGCGGCCGTGTCGTAGTCGGTTTGGCGTCCTCCCCAGTCCTGGGCAGAGCCGGGCTCTGGCCCTGGTTTTTCGGGGCTCTAATGCCTGAGGCCGTGGCTGGTGCCATGTGCTTGTGAGTGATGAGGATACTGTGCCCAGGCTCTCCTGTAAGGCCCCCATCCTGTGAGTCCCCCGAGGTGTGAGCCCTGAGCCCTGCCCCCTGGAGGCAGGGGAGGAGGCTGGCTGGTTGAGGGCGTCCCTATCAGGTTAGCCAGGAAATGGGCAGCTCTCACTTCACAGATGGGAGGCGTGCGTAGGCTCCCTGGTGACGTTTAAACGCTGTCTGGGATTTCAGACAAGCCTTTCCCAGCGACTCCAAGTCCCCACCCCCGTCCTGTGCCCTCCGCGCTGGGTTCACACCCTGCTCTGCTTTTTAGCTGCTTTCTGGCTCCATCCTGCCTGGAACAGAAGCAGCCAGCACACCTGTGGGGCTGTCTGTCCACCTACTTTTCCACTTCCAGGGTCTCTACCCGGGCCACAAAGTTGCTGGGCACGTAGCCTTCTCTTCCTGTGATGAGAGACTTGGCCAACCACCAGTCTCCGGTTCTAGGAAGGAAGGAGAAACAGAATGGGCAGTGACTCTCGCGGGCCTCTCCCTGGGTAGCTTGCAGCCCAAGCAGCGTCTCAGGCAGAGAACTCGAGAGGCAGACAGTCGAGTGGAGAGAAGGGACGGGGGCCAGTGGCTCAGTCCCCGAGGTGTCCAGGTCGTTTCCAACTTGCAAGCTTCCTTCCAGGGAAGAAGGGGACAATGCGGCCTCCAGGGGAGGTTTATCTACACAGCCTGGTTCACCCAAGAGGGGCCCAGTCTTCTAGTGAGCAGCCTCCTCTCAATTAATGGGACACTTTTAGAGTTTAGGGAGTAAGTTTGCATTGGATGGGAAAGACAGAAACAAGAAGGGCAGCTAAGAAAGGACGAACCAAGAGCCATTCTGCTCTTGGCTGGAGGCCCTCATAGGACTTCGAGAGCAAGAGCAGCTCCCAGGCTCCACAGGACAAGCACGATGTTTGAAGCAGAGTATCGACTTTGGAGGAGTTTCTGAGAAGAAATCCGGGATAAATCTGGACGCAACTGACTCCAACCCAGAGCTGTGATGGAGCAGTCAGGCAAGCACTGTGGGTGTCAGGAGGGCTGCATGGAGGAGGTGACATTAGAGGTGGGTTTTGAAGGAAGGATAGGATTTTGACAGCAGAGCAGGAGGTAGTGAATAGGAACCACCTCACCAGAAAGACTTTTAAAAAGTGCATGGAGGAAAGGTGATTGGGTCAAGTTTAAGAAAGTGCTGGGTGACTGGGCTGGGGGGAGGGGGCAGGGCACTGGAGAAGTTATTCGGGAGGCAGCTGTGGGGTGTCGGGGTGGGGAGAGGGGAGGGGGTCCTGCAGCGGCAGGGACGGTGTCCTGGACACTTACTCCTTCAGGATCTGCAGCTTCTCCCCCTTCAGCATCTGCAGGTCCCGGTCGTTCGTGGCCTTATAGTCATACAGGGCCACCACGAAGTGATCCTCTAAAGGGAACAGATTAGACGTGGCCGCGAGAGCCGTGGTAGGGGCTGGGAGAGTCCCGAGGGTCTAGGGAGATGAGCTTTGTGGACCTGAGGGCTGCAGACCCAAGTCTGGGACCAGGGTGGGCAGATCTCTCAGCCCTTATAGGCCATGAGCCTCCCCTCCTGCCCTCCCCACCTCCGTTCCAAGGGGAGTGGTGGTCTCAGAACATGGCAGCTGTAACTTTGACCTGTGACTGTGCCCGGGGCTTGGTCACAGTGCTCAGCCTGACAGTACCCAGACACGCTGGTGGTCCCACAGCAGAGGTGGGGAGGGGGCTCCGGAGCTTGGCTTAGAGATTTTCCAGTGACCACTACTTCTCTGCACAGCTCTGGGAAGCCAAGACCCCTCCAGGAAAAGGTCACCTGGAGACCACTTATCTTCCCTGGGAGTAGATGACTCAGCTTTGTCACCAAAGCCTGGCTATTCACCCCACTCTGCCGGGAAGGAGGGGCTGGAATACGTGTGCTGAAGGCTGTTGCTTTATTTCTTTCCCCTGAGCTTTCTTCCTGGAGGTGCAAAGTCCCCAGCAGGAAGTGAAGGACCTACACCCCCCACCCCACAAGGTTATTCATTGTGTCCTCAGCAGGATAAGAAACACCAGGCACCAGGCGAGGCCCCTAACTGGGCTCCAGCCCTTTAGAGTAGGCAGACTCTGAGCTCCCTCAGGGGAAGAGCCATGTCGTAATTAGCTTGGCGTCCTCCGCAGTCCTGGGGCAGAGCTGGGCTCTGGGCTGCTTGCTTGGTGCAGTGGTGTGACTGCATGAAGCCTGAGGACCCCAGGTGCTGGGTGCAGGTGGGTGATGAGGATGCTGGGGTGGATTGCTCCTGGAAGCCCCACCCTGTGAGCCCCCTGCCCGAGTCTGAGCTGACGCAGGACCGCCGAGGACATTCATTATGTCATCTCCGCAGTCCCTCCCATCAGACTGAAGTGGAGGCTGGGGGTGGTTAGAAGGTTGGCGGGGGCCTTTAAAAGTGGGCTGGGAAACACGATGGGGCTTCCAGGTGTGGGACAGAGCAGGGGCTGGGATGCAGAACATCAGCCCTCACCCTTGGAAGCTAGGTGCTGGAATCTTTGAAAGCCTGGGTTTGATGATGCTGTCTGTATTTGCGGTAACTCTTTTGGTGTTCGTTTATAAAGTCTTTTACAAAGACTGAGGCTCAGATACTGAGGGAGCTGGTGGTTAGACTCCTGGAGAGATCCCCTTTGACAGGTGAAACCTGGGGCACCTCACTCAGCCTCCCTCCAGACTTCTCTCCAACCCTCGAGGGCTTCTCTTCTCCAGGCAGCTGCTCCCACCTTAGCCCTTGTTCCAGCCTCACGAAGCCGGGGCCCAGAGGACGTGGCCAGGGGGCGCTCGGCTGCAGCCCCTTCTTACCTTGATCTGGGTGCGTGGTGTCAGGAGGTGGGGGAGCCAGGTGGTTAAACACAACCTAGAGCGGAAATGCAGGCGCTCTATATTAGTTCACACCCTGAGGTCTGGGTGGGGCCCTGTGGGGTGAGGCTGCCAGCTGGAGGGTCTGGGGGAGCCCGAGCTGCACAGTTAAACTCTACATGAGCGGCTGAAACTCCCCAGGTGCCAGCACCATCCCCCATTACCGCCCCCCCACCATCTGCCAGACCACACACAGGGTTGGAGGAGGGGTACATGGGGATGCCCCAACTTCGTAAGAAGCAGCTGTGGAATTGGGGCAGGGAACTGGATCACCAGCCAGGTTATAAGCCTGGCTCTGCTTTAAAAGATGAAGTTGCAAAACAGTATTTGTTCTCAAGGAAAATTATTTTAAAAGCATATTTCGCTAAAACTCAACGAATGTATTCCCAGATATATACCCTGTAGAGAAAGTTTTATACAGGAATGCTCCTAGCCCCCCAAAAAATTAAATAAAAATTGCTGAAGTGTGGAAATCATTCTTTGACCAAAGACAGACAAATAGACAGACTGGTTGGAAAGTCATGCAGTGAAATTCTGGACAACTCTGGGAGTTTGCGGCTCTAGTCCCGCACATTCACGTGGATAAAACCCACATATGTAACAGACGTCAGAAACCCAGGTCTCCGGGCTTCCCTGGTGGCTCAGTGGTAAAGAATTCATCTGCCAGTGCAGGAGACGCGGGTTCAATCCCTGATCTGGGAAGATCGCACGTGCCGAGGAGCAACTAAGCCCGTGTGCCACAACCACCGAGCCCACGTGCCCTAGGACCTGTGCTCTGAAATAAGAGCGGTCACCACCGTGAGAAGCTTGTGCAAGACAACTAGGGAAGAGCCTGAGCAGCAACAAAGACCCAGCACAGCCAAAAATAAACCAATAAATTAACATTAAAAAAAAAAGTTCCCACATCTCAGACGAATATGTGCCATCTGATTCAAAGGGCAAAATCAAACTGAATAGTGTATAGAAATGCATACATATGTGATCACACCAAAAAAGTGAAGCTAAGAAATGATAAACACTCAGGTCAGTGAGACCCGAGGTGACAGGAAGGACGGGGGCAGCAGACAGTCTCACTGGCCACTTTCTGCTTCTGAGGCTGAGGGGGTGCTGTGCTGGGTGTTCACTTTGTTCTTATTTTCAACTTGATGTATGTGTTACAAACATTCCTTTTGTATTCTATGTTTATTGAACACAATTTTGAAGTAGCATTTTGCAAAACATCATGTATTGCATGGTTCCACTGAAAATATAAACACATAAATAACACAGGAAAGGGGTCTGGAGAAAGGAGCTCTGAAGTGAAAATCCCGATATCATTGGGCAGTGGGACAAATGACTATTTATAATTTTTTCCCATAATTAATATATATTATGTGACTTTTTAAAAAAGTTAAAAACATCCCAAACTCTAATACTCATTAGCAAGTAACAAACTCAGTTTAAGTCAGAGTTTGCCCAGTGAATCATTCGTTCATTCAACAAACATTTCGTTATTTGCCAGGCCCTGCACTAAATTGGGACATAGATGGAGATTTCTCTAGAAAATGGGATTAGCAATCCCCTCTCCCCCAACTGCTTCAGGTCACTATCAGAGTAAAGCAATGGCCAGATAGATATGCTGATGGCGGTAGAGAGATCTGGAGTGGGGGATCCAGGCATGACTCCCAGCTGCCCCAAATAAAAAGGGAGTAGGTGGCCAGGCAGGAGGAGGCAGGAATAGTTGTCTAAAAGTGCATCTTTGGGGATGGTACCATCAAATGGTGCTTCGTGAGCAGACCAGGAGGGGACAATGATCTCCAGCAGCTTCTGAGCAGGGATGGGGGCAGCTGCTGCTGCTGCTGCTGCTGCTAAGTAACTTCAGTCGTGTCCGACTCTTAGTAACCCCGTGGACTGCAGCCCAGCAGGCTCCCCCGTCCCTGGGATTCTCCAGGCAAGAACACTGGAGTGGGGTGCCATTTCCTTCTCCAATGCATGAAAGTGAAAAGTGAAAAGTGAAAGTGAAGTCGCTCAGTCGTGTCCGACTCTTAGCGACTCTGTGGACTGTAGCCCACCGGCCTCCTCCACCCATGGGATGGGGGCAGCAGATGTTGCTAAATGCTCCAGACTCCCTCAATTTCCTCTTTTCAAGTTGACATTTTTTTATTTCCTTTTCTCTTCAGGCTGCCCTTGCCCACTGAAAACTGGCTAAGAATTAACAGGTGGGCCCATCAGGCCTGGTCCTGCACTAAAGGCAGTGTGCCTTCTATACCCATATATATGCTGCATATGGTCACAGCCCCATCAGAAAGGCATTCTGACTGTACCCATTTTACAGATGCAGACACTGAGGCTTAGGGGAGGTAAGCAACCTGCTTTGAAGCACACAGCTAATAAATTTTGACTCAACAACCTGGCTGTTTAATTTTATACTACACCACCACCACGACTTGAGCCAGGGTGGCCGTGGGAGGGGGCCTGTGTGTCGGAGCCCTGAGTTATCTAGAGATGGTGCTGGCCCTGGCTGGAGACAGGCAGCAGCCCTGGAGCCGCACAGGTAGGCTCTGTGCTCCCGTCGCCCGCCCTCTGCAGCTGGGCACCCAGGTCACTCACCAGGGGCGGCAGTGGTGGGGGCTCTTTGCTCTGGGTGCTGGTCTTCACAGGGCTCCATCCACTCCTGCCCTTCTCCTTGACCTGCCTTTTGCTGCTCACCACTCCCATCCTGTCAGAGAGCACGCAGCAGATCAGCGCTGTGCACAAGAGAACCCCCAAACCCTTTCCGGGGGCCGATTTCAAAGGCAGAGAGGCAGTAGTGGGGAGAGTGGAGGTCAAAGTCAGAACACGGGTTCAGAAGGGGTTTGGGCGGGCTAAGCTTGTTTGCATCTTTTTCCAAGAGCCGGAAGAGGTGGCCCAGAGAGGAAGGACACCTGGGTCTAGGACTCAGAGATGGTCTGGTCTGAGGAAAGTGCCAGAAACCTGCTGGGGTGGATCCCAGGCCCTGGGGGCAGGAGCCTTGCTATCTAGAAAGCGGTGACCAGCGCATCTGATGGTCTGGGTTTCAGTCTTCACTTGGGAAGCTCACGTCCCCTCTCGTGGGCCCTGAGAACCTTCTGAGGTTCTCTCCAGCTCAGGTTTTCAGATGAGATGCTGTAGTTTACAGCACAATGAGCCCCGCCGGCACCCAAGGTCCACTTCTCAGTAATATCGGGGAAAGTTCTCTAGAGGCGAACGAAATATGATCGAGATTTTTCTTGAATAAAGAGACTTCAGCGACAGATGTGGGGAAGACCCCAGCATCCCCACCACGTCACCAACACCCTCACTCCAGGGGCAGCTGTTCGGGGAGAGCTTGCTGTTGCCCAAGAACTTCACCTATCTCATATCATCCTTCAGATCTCCAAAATGAGTGCAAGTGGGAGGTCTGAGATGGTAAATAGCTGGTCCCTGGTCAGACACAGAGAGTCAGTTTTGGAGCCTGGGCTGACCCTAGACCATCACGCTCCAGCTCACAGCTGGCCCGCCCCCACCAGGCAGGTGCTTATGGAGGAAAGGGCTCTTGTCTAAAGGGTGTGTGGATGACGGGGTTCCTGACTGCCACTGGATTTATACATCGTGTTCCAAGGCACACCCCTTTTCCCGCGTCTCAGTGTCTTACAGTTAATGATGATTCATAGGTAATTAACAGCATTTCCCCCCTCTCTTAGTGAAACATAAACGCTAGCCCTCCGAGCAGCGGTGTCTTAGACTCAAAGAAACACCGTAAAGCATTTCTTTCAGAGTCAAAAGCACACACCTCGTATTATTTCTCTTCAAAATCATCTTGAAAAAAGAAAAGACTATAATAATTGTGAATGATGGATAGAGAACTATAGTAACAAATAACCCCCAAGTATTGTTTTTTAGTATATTTCTCATAAAGAACATTTGTAAACTACATTAGTAATATAGTACTAATTTTATTAGCACTATAATAATTACTAGTTATTAGTAGTAATAATAATGGAAACTAATTACTAATTGGTTTTAGTTACTAATAATGTAAACAGTTCTGAAACTTCACAGTGTTAAAGAATAACACTTTTCTCCTTGTGTCTGTGTGCGTGCCTGCTCAGTTGCTTCAGTCGTGTCTCACTCTCTGTGACCCCGTGGACAGTAGCCCGCCAGGCTCCTCTGTCCATGGGGTTCTCCAGGCAGGAATACTGGAGTGGGTTGCCATGCCCTCCTTCAGGGGATCTTCCCGACCCAGGGATTGAACCTGGGTCTCCCACATTACAGGCAGATTATACACCGCTGAGCCACCAGCAAAGCCCCCTTTTTTGTATTTACTTGTATTTAAGTAGTCTCTTTTGTTAGTTTAGATCACCTTTAACATCAAATGAAATATAGTGTCAAAGTGACAGGTCAACATTTCAGTTTTCAGAGATCTTTCGGTATCCACATTGTGGATAAGGGATAGTAGGTTTGTACTTGTAAGGGCTGCTGAATTTTACCAGGTACCTATTTAGTACCTATTAATAGAGTAGTTTTTCTTCTTTAATTTGTTGATGTAATGACTTATGTTGATAAATTTTTTTCTGCTGAAACATCTTGCACTCTGGAGTAAAAGCTATTAGGTTACAGGACGTTAGTCTTTTTGATTTTTGATTCACGGTTAGACCCTATTTGTTAATATTTGATTTTGAATGAAAATCTATATTCCCAAGTGTGATTAGTCTATGAGGAATTAACATTAAGATGATGCTGGCTTCCTAACATACCAGGGAGCTCTTCATCTTTTTTCCTATAATCTTGAGTAATTTAATAACATTGGGGCTATCTGTTCTTTAAAGGCTAAATGGAACTCAGCTGGTAAGTCCTCTGTTCCTAGGATTTTAAATAATAGATCTTTAAATAAATTTCCAATTTTTTTCTACAGGAATTTGCCTCTTGCTATTTTTCCTCCTTCTTACACCATTTTGATAATTTATATGATTTATAAGAGATCTTTGATTTCCCTTACTTTTCAAATTCATTGCAATTAAGGTTTACATTATACTGTTTTGTAATTATTTTCATTTCTTTTCTTGCTTGATTATGGCTTATTTCTTGTTCCCAACAGACATTAAAAGTACTTTCAATAATAAGTATGATTTTTTAATTGGATAAAATTATCTGAAAGTTTCTAAGACCAAATAAAGTTTTATACCAGCTTTAAAATTATGAAAATGGAGAGTATAATCAAAATAGCATGAAAGTGGTATAGGAATAGATGTCTCACCAGTGAAACATAACAATTAGCATGCAAACAGATTCCAGTACATACGGAAACGGTGGCATTTTAATTCAGCGGAGAGCTGAGGGTTTATTTTAATAAAAGGTATTGAGAAGACATCTATCTACTTAGAAGAAAGTGCAACTGGACCCCAATCTCACACCACGTTAAAAATAAGTTCCAGGCATACTGAAAAAATATATTAAAAATTTTTTTAGATTAAAGATTTGGAAGAAAAATTAGGAGTCCAATACGTATGAGCCAGACTTCCCTGGTGGCTCAGTGGTAGAGAGTCCACCCGCCAGTGCAGGAGCCAGAGGAGATGCAGGCTGGATCCCTGGGCCAGGAAGATCCCCTGAGGAAGGAGACGGAGACCCAGTCCAGGATTCTTGCCTGGGGACTCCAATGGACAGAGGAACCTGGAAGGCTGCAGTCCATGAGGTTGCAAAAGAATTAGATGTGACTTAGTGACTGAACAACAACAAAAATAACAACCACAGCAACATGTGAATCAGAGCTGGAGATGACGATGAACCAAGATAGGAGAGCGGGAAGCTGAGAGAGAATGAAGGGCACACTCACAACCAAAAGGAGGAAACCGTCATGAAGCCAGCAGATGAGCGATGGACCGGGGAAAAGACGTGCAAACTGCATGGCAGACAAATGTCTATTTATAACGTGCACAGAGCTCATGAAAATTGACAAGGAGTATGGGATTAGCATATAATCTACTCAATAGAAAAATTAGTAAAATTACAAATAGGCAATCCGTCCAACAGAAATGGGAATCACTAAATAGGCATGTGAAAATGCTGAAATTACTTCCCAATTGGAAAATGCAAATCAGAGTATCAAGGAAAGACTATATTACGTCAATAAGACTGGGAAATAAATACAAGGAATGGTAATACCAATTGTTGATGATAAAGGGAAAATTGTGTTTCTTACTTTTCTGGTACAAAAATATTAATTATTGTTATTTCATTGTTCTTTCTCACTCCATTTCTAGGTTGAAAGCTTTATGAAGACTTGGATTTTTGTATTATACATTGTTAAATCTAAATTACCAAAACAGTGCCTGGCATGGAATAAGTGTTTAATAAACATTTATTGAACAAATAAAATATTCAGTTCAGTTCAGTCGCTCAGTTGTGTCTGACTCTTTGTGACCCCATGAATCGCAGCACGCCAGGCCTCCCTGTCCATCACCAACTCCCAGAGTTCACTCAGATTCACGTCCATCGAGTCAGTGATGCCATCCAGCCATCTCATCCTCTGTCGTCCCCTTCTCCTCCTGCCCCCAATCCCTCCCAGCATCAAAGTCTTTTCCAATGAGTCAATTCTTCGCATGAGGTGGCCAAAGTACTGGAGTTTCAGCTTTAGCATCATTCCTTCCAAAGAAATCCCAGGGCTGATATTACCAAACTTTTAGAAAGCAATCTTTCAAGTTCTATTAAAATGAAAAAATATACATTTTTTCGATTTACAAGAATCTCACGGTGTAATAAGACATCATTATATAGGAATGTATAAGATATATGTGCTTTATTGCAGCAATAGTTGGAGCAACAAAAAACAGAACATAAAAACTTCGTAACTGCTCACCAACTGTAAAGCTGGACTTTAAAAGTCTCTAAAATGTGATACATCTATTAAAAAGAATGTGCTAGATCTTTACAGTGAGGCTAAGAGGAACTTCTACAACATATTGCTAGGTGAGAAAGGCAGGATACAACGAAGCGGGTGAGGTTTACCCATATTCGGAAAAGCAAAAGAATGAGACAAGAAACCGCTGTATAGGGTTAGGGTTAGGTTTGGGAGGATAAACAGCAAGATGTTTACTTTGGTTATTGGCGGGGGAGGTAGAGACAGAAAAGGAGGTAGAACACCCCCATCCCCAACCTCCAACAGAAAGAAAAAGCAAATTTAAAAAACTGTGTGTGTGGGTGTGTGTGGGAGTGTTGATGCAAAGTAGGGCTCCAAAAAGATATTTCCTAAAATGTTAATATTGTTTATCTCAAATAACAGGACCTCATGTGACTTTTTAACTGCTTTCTTATGATTTTATATGTTCCTTGAATTCTTTAACAGCAAGCATATCTTATTGGTACAAGCAGAAAAATGAAAAAAGATGGGAATGCCTTGCTCAGCACCAGAGAGGGTGTGAGACCTGCACCAGGGTGAGCCCCAGCACTGGGGAACAACTCCCTGGGTCTCAGGCTTTTCCTCCTTCTTCCAGCCTCCTGGCTCAACGAAGGGTCGGCGGGCAGCAGCTTCTAGAATTTTCCCTACATGGCCATCAGGTTCTGTGCCTGCGCAATGACCAACCTTGTCTGGTCAACCCTATTGCCACCAGTTTTAAACTTTCTGTGCAAACCTTTCTCTCCACTTAAACAACAGAACTGAACATCCACATAAGTTGACAAGAAGTATCAATACAATTCCTCAGATTAAATCACCACTGCTTACGCTTCCTTGTCCTTCAGTTCCTTAGCAGTGTGTATGCAGACGGTTTTCCATGGGTTTTGTAAACACATAGGTTCTCTAGGGTCCCTCCACCCCAGGGGCTCTGACGGGAGCCCAAGTCAATCAGGAGGGCATGTGACGAGCAGCGACCTGTCCCATGCTCGGGCTGTCACCCTGCTGTGATATTTTAGCAGTTTCAGGCTGAGTGGAGCCAGGGAACACAGGGTCCATGCAGAAGCCCTAGGCAACATGTGCAGGTCCCAGGAGCTTCAGGGGGCTTTGCTGCACTCAGGGGATACTGGCCTCCGTCCAGCAGTGAAGGACTGATCGATAGGAGAAGGGTATACGTGTAAGTGTGAGAGTGTGCACACGTGCCCCTGTGTGTGTTCATGACAGAGCAACCGTGTGTATGCTATGTGTGTGTGTGTAGTGCAGAGAGGGTGGGGGAGTAGCAAGAGAAGGGGAAGGCTGGGGAGGGGGCTCATGCTTGTTTATTTGGACTAGGTTAGACCCCCGTGCAGACCTTTACCGGAGCAGGGAGGTCAATGTGGGCCCCAGGGGAGATGCTTGTAGCCTGAAACACAGCCTCAACCTTAAAACCTTTTATTTACAGTTGCCAGCATTTCACAGGTTGAAAGGACTTGACAGATATGATTTACTGGATATTCATGTTTGTTTCCCAGGTGGCGCTAGTGGTAAAGAGCCCGCCTGCCAATGCAGGAGACATAAGAGACACAGGCTCCATCCCTGGGTTGGAAAGATCCCCTAGAGAAGGGCATGGCAACCCACTCCAGTATTCTTGCCTGGAGAATCCTGCGGACAGAGGAACCTGGGAGACTACAGTCCATAGGGTGGCACGGAGTCGGACACGACTGAAGTGACTTGGCATAGCACAGAGCATCCGTAGGGTGGCTACAATTATTCTCATTTCATTGCTGAGGATGGAGTGGCCAGGTGACTTGCTAAGATCACACTGAAGGTGACAGAGTCAGGGGCTGGAGGGGGTTCTCAGCCTGTTCTGCCCCCGACCTCCCTGCCCCAAAAGGGTGCATGGGTGCCTTGCCTGGGGCTCTATGTCCAGGGCTCACAGTTCGAGTTCTGACACCTCATCTTCATCTCTGTGGGGACTGAACCCGCCTCTGAAGCCCTCCAGCCCAGAGGAAAAGCCGTCCGAGAGCTGACGGAGAGGGGAGGTGTGGAATTCCAGGGAGAGCCTGGCGCAGAAGTCTCCCTCCTCCCTGGTCCAGGGGAAGTGGGTGGTCCAAGCAAGTGACCAATTGGCTGGGTGAACCTGGGCAAATCATCTCTTCTTCTAGACTCAGTCTCCTCACCTATAAAATGGGGAAGTACGAAACCATTCCTCATTTTCACATATAAAGACTTTTTTAAAAAACATACTCAAAGGTGAATGCCGAAAAAGCCAAACAATAGACTTTGGGGCTGAGGAGGCAGTTCGTTTCTGCAGAATTAAACCAGGTTTCAATGCACTTTTCTGCTTGCACTACCCTGTCTGTGGGCTTCCTTCAGCCTGGGTCTGGCATGATGGAACACCATTTTTTTTTAGCATGTTTTAAAATAAATACTGATAACCTGTCAATTATGTCTTGCCTATTTGGAAAAACTTGGTCTATTTTTAGCCTTTCACAGATGTCTTTTAATTATGCACTCACCCACAATTACAGGTGTAATTTCAATGACTATTTGTCCATTTGTGTAAAATTAGGGGAAAAGGCACCAAAACACGGAAACAGTTGTGCAAACACTGTTACTCAGATGAAAGTGCTAATCTGGACAAGACGGAACTGTTGGCATGCAGGTGGCAGTTCATTCATCAGCTGACGTGCTCAAGTCCAAATTCAACATAGGGAAAGTGTTTGGTAATGTGGACACAGGGTGCAGCTACCTAGGTTTTATAAAGGTCAAGGACCCAGGGCCTGTACATAAGTCATACGGTTGTTATGCAGACCAAATCAGATGAAAGAACCGGAGCAGACAGGGTACTAACTAAATCGTGACTGGAGGATGAACTGGGTGACAGAGGAGAGCCTCGCGGAGCTCTGAGCTGGCCTGGGACTCCCTGAAGTCCCTGACCTTTCCTAGGGTTGAGGGCCTGGGTGGTCAGAGGCCAATGTGCGTGGCAGGTCACCGCGTGGCCCCAGGAGCGCTGATGGCTCTGAGTCCCTCCACTGCACTGGCTGCTCCAGAAGCAGGTTATCTGAGAGGCAGGAGGTGGACGTAGTGGGAAAATATCTTCTATTATATGAAGTCAACCCTGGAATGCATGTGGTGGCGAGACAGAAAACTCAGTTTAATGCTGGTTTACTTTTTAAATTTTATTTTATTTTTTCCCCCCAAAATTATTTATTCAAAGTCTGGAAGATTATATTCAAAGTGTATTTTCAGAAGTACCATTGTTATTGATTTTTTTTTTGCTTTTATTTATTTATTTTTTTTTTTTAATTTTTTTTAAATTTTAAAATCTTTAATTCTTACATGCGGTTGAGGTACCAAAAGCCAACGTTGTGGCTCTGGTTTACTCTTTTAAAGAGCAGGTACCAAGACTTCCCTGGCAGCCCAGTGGGTAAGACTCTGCTTCCAATGCAGGGGGCCTGGGTTCGATCCCTAGTTGGGGAACTAAAATCCCGCATGCCTTGCCACAAAAAGATTTTTTAAATAGCAGGTACTCTCACATGTTAAGTGGCCTTCCTGTGCCAGATACTGAGCCAGACACCCCAGGAACACTGTCGTGTTTGAGAGAGACCACAGCGCACCGAAGACATGAATGCAGAGGTCTGAACCCCCGTCTTGCTCTGCTCAACCCCTGTGTCCTTGAGAAAGTTGCTTAACATTGCTGTAAGGATTAGATGAGTTATTCCATGCTACTGGCACATCTTAGAACAGTGCGTGGCGCATAAAGTAAGTGTTTTATAAATACTTCACTATTACTCCACCTATACGAATAACTACCAATCATGGTTTCTTTAGTAACTGTCAAACGGGCAGCGCCGCCCTCTTTCTACAGATGACTTAAAGCCCAGTTGAGCTAGTGAGCTGTGGGGACAGCCTTCCACCTACCTCTGACTGGTTCCTAAGTCTGGTATCTGGAAGTTTTGCCATGTTCTTGGCCAAAATCTCAACTCTGTGACTCCACCTGACAGACGTGAGGGGCCACTTCAAGGTGGAACAGGTGAGCCTATGAGCAGAGCCAGGGCTCATTTTGGGCACTGGCTGCCGTGATGAGACACCAGCCTCCCGTTGGTGAGCTCCTTGCATCCTTATGGAGTATTTGCCAGCTTCTAAGCATTCCAAGTCCTGCCCCCTCCATGAATCCTCTAGTGCAACGCCCATTTCCTAGATGAGACGAATACAACGATGGGCTTATGCTGCTGCTGCTGCTGCTAAGTTGCTTCAGTCGTGTCCGACTCTGTGCGGTCCCATAGACGGCAGCCCACCAGGCTCCGCCAACCCTGGGATTCTCCCCGGAAGAGTACTGGAGTGGGTTGCCATTTCCTTCGCCAATGCATGACTCTGATCTAAAAAGAGGCCAAAGAACGTGAACTGAAACTTATTTTTCGAGTCTCCTGTTCAGGAAAGTTCACCTTGTGTGTATCATCCCCTCCGCTTAACAGTGCTGGCTCTTAGAAACCATATTCTTGTGTTCACATAGTCACAGAAACTGCATTCTGTGTCAGGCGCAGCGAAGACACAGAGATGAAACAAGGAAGATGTCTGTTCTCGAGGGACGGTAAGACGAGAGACGTACACGCAAGTCACAACAAGCGGGGTACGCAGATGACGTTCAAAAGAGAGGCCTTGTGAGCGGAGCAAGAAGAAATCACTTCCACCCGCGAGAAAACACTAGGTAATCCTTAAAGGATGGTTCAGGTATCATTTTTTAGATCTAAACTGTTTTGCACAAAAAAATTCAAAATGTAAAACACGAGTATAATGAACACCTCTATGCACATCTCCCAGATTCACCAATTATCTTTACATACTATGATTATTACTTATTTTATTCTTTCCTTTTTGGGGGCACACTGCCCAGCATGTGGGATCTTAGTTTCCCAGCCAAGAGTCAACCACATCCCTTGCTCTGGAAGCACGGAGCATTAACTACGGGGCTACCAGGGAAGGGTTAGAAATTATCTTCTTGATGGAAATACTTTAAGTATTTTAAGACAAATCATTTTATAAAGGATTTAAACTTTAAAGTGAAATGAAACTCATGGCTTGAAACATGCTGTGTCCCCGCCATACTCTGTACACATCTCTAAGACATGGAGACATTTTTCTCACAGAATCACAATGCTGTTATCAGACATAACAAAAGGAGCAGTAATTCTGTGGTTTTATCTAACATCCAATCCATAATCGGTTTCCCCCAACTGTCTCAAAAATGGCCTCCTGATGCTGGTTTGTCCTATTCAGGATTCAGCCAAGCTTCACACACCGTGCCGGATGGTTGAGTCTCTTGGGTCACCTTTACTGGAGTGGCCTCCCACCGCCGCCCACCCTAGCCCCTGCTTGGGTTTGTTTCATGCCATTGATTTGTCAGACCCAGATGGGTGGTCCTGCGGAATGTTCTGCTTTCTGGAGTTTGCTTCCTCACGATGGCTCATAACGGGCTCCCCTATGTCTCATTGTTGTTGTTGAGTCACCCAGTCTTGTTCGACTCTTTGCGACCCCACGGACTGTGGCACATCAGGCCTCCCTGTCTCTCATCATCTCCCGAAGCTTGCCCAAGTTCATGTCCATTGTCGATGATGCCATCCAGCCATCTCATCCTCTTCTCCTTCAGCCCTCAATCTTTCACAGCAATGAGTCAGCTGTTCGCATCAGAAGACTAAAATACTGGTGTTTCAGCTTCAGCATCAGTCCTTCCAATGAGTATTCGGGGTTGACTTCCCTTAAGATTGACCAGTTTAATCTCCCTGCTGTCCAAGGGACTCTCCTGTCTCCTCCAGCACCACAGTTCAAAAGCATCAATTCTTTGGCTCTCCGCCTTCTTCATGGTCCAGCTCTCACAACTGTACCTGACCACTGGGAAGACCATCCTGCTGCTGCTGCTAAGTCGCTCGGTCGTGGCCGACTCTGTGCGACCTCATAGACGGCAGCCCACCAGGCTCCACCGTCCCTGGGATTCTCCAGGCAAGAACACTGGAGTGGGTTGCCATTTCCTTCTCCAGTGCGTGAAAGTGAAAGGTGAAAGTGAAGTCACTCAGTCGTGACCCCATGGACTGCAGCCCACCAGGCTCCGCCGTCCCTGGGATTCTCCAGGCAAGAGTACTGGCATGGGGTGCCATTGCCTTCTCCCGGGAAGACCATAGCCTCGGCCATATGGACCTTTGATGGCAGAGTAATATCTCTACTTTTCAACGCTCTGTCTAGGTTTGTCATACCTCCCCTGTCAAGAAACAAACGTCTTCCGATTTCATGGCTGCAGCCACCATCCACAGTGATTTTGGAGCCAAGAAGAGAAAATGTGTCACTACTTTCACCTTCTCCCCCTCTATTAGCCATGAGTTAATGGGGCTGGATGCCATGATCTTAATTTTTTTAATAGTTGATCTTAAGCCAGCTCTCTCACTCTCCTCCTTTACCCTCCTTTACTCATCAAGAGGCTCTTTCATTCCTCTTCATCTTCTGCCACTAGAATGGTATCATCCACGTGTCTGAGGTTGTTGGTGTTTCTCACACATAGAACTAACTCTGCAGGATTCACTACACGTAGGTTCACCTTTTTCTGATCAGTTCAGATGCCTAATAGGAGTGACATGTGCTTCACATCATGCGGGGGCTCATCTGTCAGGAGGCTCAAATATCCAGCTGTACCACTTCAGAGATGCTACGATAGATCTGGGTTCAGGTGATGCCAGCCTGATCCTCTCATTGAAAAGCTCCTTGTCAACATTTTCAGCTCCTGGTTCCGCAAGAGGTCACTGAGTACTGATGCTTTAATTCCAGCATTCCTTTCACGCTTGTTGGGAGTTGAGAGAGTAAAGGATGAGAATGAGAGAACATCAAAGAAAAAAATGCCATGTATAATTCCACCAGGATTAAGTAGTATCCACATGTAGAGAAACAGTGCTTTCCCAAAGACATGGAGACAGAAACTTTGTTCAGAAAACAGTTTTTCCATTGGCTAGATTGTAGAGCATGTGATGGAATTAGTCAAGAAACCAGAGTGAATGCAGTATTTTCAATACCAGCAGAATATCTGCCCTATGCTATCACAGGACCCACTGTTAGAGCTGTAACGCCCGCCTGGGTATATCAGGGCTGCTGGGCGAGCTGGCAGTGGACTTGGACTTGTATGTCCCCTGGGCCAAAGTGGCTGCCAACTTCGGCTCAGTGATAAGTAGACACACATGTGGCTATTTCAATTTTGCAAACTGAAAATGTTTCCACAGTGGAAATTCACTCCCCGCAATGATAAATTTGATGGAAACTGTTTTCAGGTGGTGAAACGTCTGAGGGTGCTGAGCAAAAACTTCAGGAAGGAAGACAGCATGTCTGTGAAAATGTGTTAAAATACAGATGCATGCTTACTGTGTCACCTACATTTGATTCTGCTGACATAGCGAAGCTTGAAATTTGTTAGGCAAATTATGTGTAAAAGTGGCATCAGGGTAATATTTAAATTCTTGTGATAATTACTAGCTTGTGAATAAAATTTTTTTATTTGGAGACACCATATACACGTTTATTTAAAAAACCACAGTGGTGATAAGTAAAACACGCTGCCCATATGTCGAAATGCAAACAACTACCAGTATATTTGGTACTGATGGGACTGCGGACTTTAATCTACTTTTGTTTCTTTCTCTTTTTTTGCATTGTTTTTATTACAAAATTAAATCATGAATTCACTGCTTCCTAATGGAGTCAGCTATGATTTTTTAGCATAGTAGTTGCTTAACTTGCATTATCACAGCTGGGAGTTTGCAGATTCCTGAGTTCCAGCCCCAGCAGTTCTGACACGGAAGTCCAGCCTGGGGCCAAGTGTCTGCATTTTTAATTAGCTCCCCGACCACGCTGATGCAGACCAGTTCACCTACCCCACTTCATTAGGATTCTTTCTTTTATTTGGCTGCACTTCCAGAGCATTACTTGCAAAAGGGATTAAAAGATAGTCTTGCAAACCTTCACAGGGAAGTCTCTCAGTCGTGTCCGACTCTTTGTGACCCCACGGACTGCAGCCCGCCAGGCTCCTCTGTCCATAGGATTCTCCAGGCAAGAATAGTGGAGTGGGTTGCCATTGCCTTCTCCAGGGGATCTTCCCAAGCCAAGGATCAAGCCCAGGTCTCCCGGATTGCAGGCAGACCTTCCTTTGAGTCCCTCATAACTTGACATACAAAACAGAAAGAGACTCACAGACTTAGATGAACACATGTTTTCTGGAGGAAAGGATGCGGGGGAGGGGATAATTAGGGAGTCGGGGACGGACATATACACACTGCTGTATTTAAAATGGATAACCTACAGGAACCTACTGTGTAGGGCAGGGAGCTCTGCTCAGTGTTATGTGACAGTCGGGATGAGAGGAGTTTAGGGAGAATGGATACACGTGTGTGTGTGGCTGAGTCCCTTCACTATTCACCTGAAACTATGACATAGTTTGTTAATCGGCTACACCCCAACACAAAAGTTCTAAAACATAAATAAAATAAAAAAGAGTCTCTCATAAATAAAGCTGTTAGTTTTCCTGCCACTGATCCTCTTATCTTGAAAGGAAACATGTTTTGTCCTCCATACACGTATTATATGTTAATATATTTCTATATAGTTTTTGGACATGGGGGAATAACTTCCCTTTCTACAACAGCCAGCATGACTCTGATATTTGCCAGCTGGCAAAGCATTTTCACATGTGTATCTCAGGAGCCTCAGAACAACCCTGTGAGCAGAATCCTCACCGTCACCCTCTGGAGGCTGAAGACAGAGAGGAAGAAGCGGAAGAAACTGAACAGGCATCTGAGTGTCCTCTCTGACGTGAAGCTGTGTTCTCTCACACTGAGGCTCGCAGCTGTGCTCCCAAATGCACATCTGTTCACAGCCTGAATTTCTTTCTCATTATCCATCATCGGTCCTCGAGAGCCTCCTCTCCAATGTTCTAAGCTCAACTCAGAAGTGGAATTGGTAAACAGAAAGGAGACTTGTGCAGAGAAGCACCTCCACAGGTTTCAGGGGGTGGTGGGGACATTTGGACTGAAAAAGTTGGCTCTATTTTATGCTTGCAAACAGGAACTTGGGAAAAGTAAAGACAGCAAAAAAGAAAGGGAAAAAGAAAGGTCTTCGGTCCCTGACATTTTGGGGGTTAACTGTAATAATGTTACAGTGATTGTAATTATCTGTAGTAATCGACAGACACGGATTGACAGGCACGGAGATCTAAGATTAGCTTACGAAAGCTCTTTGTCGTAGGGTTTGCCCATCAAATGGGAGCGTGAATACTAACGCAGAGGCCTGTGTTCCTTCCTGCTCAAGGCCAGTCACACTGCCGAGGGCTTCACGTGTACTGCGTCTAGGACTGAAAGTAGGCACGCTCCTTCCCATTTCATAGATGAAGAAACTGAGGCTCACCCACGTCTAAAGGCTTAAGACCATATAGTGAGTCACAGACTGACGTTTAAAAATCAATCCTATAGCTTCGAAAGTTAGCTGATTCTACTCTGTTCCAAAGTATGTGACATAATGAAAATAAGACACTGAGATGACACCTGTGAAAAGCATAAAACTGATTAGAAAATTAAGTAATAAGTGATAAACAAGGAAAAGTAGATTACGATAGGATTTTAGAACAAGATGAGGACCTTGGAAATTGTAGACATGGCAACAGGAAAAGAAACTAAATGAAGCACTTTAAATAAAAAAAGAAATAAAAGTGGAAAAAGAACAGGCACAGTGACCTGTGAGACGGTATTATGTGGTCCAAAAACATGTCACTGGATTATCAGAAAAGGGATAGAAGAGAAAAAAAATTGGAAGAAGTGAAAGATGGAAATTCCAAATTTGATGGAAACTATAAACTCAAGGATTCGAGAAAGTCACTCAACCTCATAGATGAAGAAACTTACATCAAGTTATATCATGACCAAATCGCTGAAAACTGGCGATAATGAAAAAATCCTAAAAACTTCTAGAGAAGATACATTATATGTTTAGCAAAACATCGCAGGAGAAAATCTTTGTGACTTTTACAGGCCAAAAATCTTTGAGAACGTAAAAGCATGAACCATGAAAGGAAAATTTGATATATTAGAGTTTTTCGAAATTAAGAATGTCTGCACCTTAAAAGACACCATTAAGGAAATGAAGAGGTAAACCACAGACTGGGGAAAATATCTGAAAAACATGTATCTGATGTGAGAATGTATAAATAACTTTTTCAACTCAGTAAAAGAAGACAAAAATTCAACTTAAATAGTTGAACAAAGGAGATATTCTATGATTGGCAAACAAGCACAAGAAAAGGGGCTCAATATTATCAATCGTTAGAGAAAACGGTGATTAAAATCACCAAGAGATACCCCTACAGACCCGCCAGAATGGCTACTGCTGAAAGACCAAAGCAAGTGCGGGGCAGGCTTTGGGGAACCTGTAGCTCTCACACAACGCTGAAAGCCGACGGCAAAGCGAAACGGAACAGCAACTTGGGAAACCAGTTTGGGAGCTGCTATTCTATGATCCAGAGATTTCATTTCCGGTTATTTATCAAACAGCAGTGGACACATCTAACACAAAGACTTGTGGGCATACGCTCCTAGCAGCTTTACTCATTAGCTCCCGCTGGAAATAGCACAAAGGTCCGTTAACTGGTAAATGGATTTCAAACACGCAGTTGTAATTGATCACTCTAGCTATACTAATGCGGTGAACTTCCAGAGCACCATTTTAAGAGAAAGAAATAAAACACGAAGAATATATACTGTCTGATTCCATACACAGCCCTCTCATATCCACCGGGATTTGATTCCAGGAGTCCCCACATTTGCCAAAATATCTCCTTGTTCTCAAGGTCACAGTCTGCCCTTCATATTTACAGTTTTTGTGTTTACAGATTGAATCAACCACGAATGAAAATTTCGATAAAGAAGAGAGGGTACAGGTGGGAGGCAGGTAAGGAAGGGCTTCTGTATCTTTCATAGTGGGAATCGATATAATTAGCCCAGAGATTAATTTAAAATCAAAGTATTGGTATTCTTTAAAGTTACAAAGGTGACGAAAAGGAGATTTAAAAACAAAAACTGCTAGCATCCCTTATTTCTGGGGTGATAGAGGGAGGGGTGGGACGAATTTTTATTTTTCAGTTTAGACCCTTTGGAGCTTTCCACATTTTAAGAAATCATGTTTATGGATAACTTATGTAGTGATAAAACCTAACTCGGCAAATGAATGGGTAGACAAATAAATTAGGAAAAGAATAAAAGATCTAACTGACCAAAAATGCCTGGAATACACTATCGTTAGGTGAGAGAGTTTATTGAAGAGTACTTTGTATAAAATAATCGTAGAAAAGAAAAAAAGGGGAGTATATAAATATATTTGCAAATGAAAAAAATGTCTGAAAGCCCTTTGGTATAAATAAAACTGTCAACAGGGCTGTTTCTGGGGAGTGAAATTCATGACCAAAAAAGACTTCACATTTCACTTTACACACTTTGGTGCGGTTTGTATTAAACACAGAACGATATGCTTAAATGCGTAATACTATTAAATGGTGGTGGTGGAGGTGGTGGTTTAGTCCCTTAAGTCGTGTCCGACTCTTGTGACCCCATGGACTGTAGCCCGCCAGGCTCCTCTGTCCATGGGATTCTCCAGGCAAGAATATTGGAGTGGGTTGCCATTTCCTTCTCCCAATACCATTAAATATTGTTTTTTAAATGTGAAGTTAAAAACAATGAATTGGCAATTACCCTAAAAAAAAAAGGGGGGGACATGTGCCCCTGAGCAACATTCTAGAGGATGAAAGAGGTGACGGCGGAATTCTATCCTTTATGGGTTCAGGCCATGCTTGGAGGACCTGGCCTCCTCTGATGGATCACATTAATATACTTTCCTCTTTCCGCACGTAATTGGCTTGCAGTTATAGGAAATTCAGAAAGTAGAGAGGAAGATAAGATTTACTGACAGCACCATTATTTAGAGATAACCACTGTTAGTTAGGGCTGCCCTGGTGGCTCCGAGGTTAAAGCGTCTGTCTGCAATGCAGGAGACCTGGGTTTGATCCCTGAGTCGGGAAGATCCCCTGGAGAAGGAAATGGCAATCCACTCCAGTATTCTTGCCTGGAGAATCCCATGGAGGGAGGAGCCTGGTAGGCTACAGTCCACGGGGTCACAAAGAGTCGCACACGACTGAGCTACTTCACTGTTAGTTAACATTCTGGTATGCCATTTTCCACTGGCATTTTTTTAAAAACGCAAAACTGGGATCATTATCTACATCCGGTTCTGTGACCTGTTTTTAAGACTGTATCGTGGCTACCTTTTCCTGTCATTTACCCCCTTCGCCTGTTGCATCACACGCAGGGCTGTGGGGTTTCTTATTGGAAGGTGGTACCATACTTAATTTACCCATTCTTCTGCTTCCATGCCCAAGCTGCTTCCATTTTTTCAGTATCAGAAATAATGCTGCAAAGATGTCCTTTGCTCATATACCCTGCCCTTGTTCAAGTCCCCCGTTAATCTTTGCTGATGTTAAAAATCCTAGAAGTGGGATTTCTGAGCTCAAGAACATAATATGTTTAAGTCTTCTGATACATATTTTGCCAAATTGCCCTTCAGGGATTTTCACACAACTGGATATATGTATTTCCCTGTACTTTCTCTAGGAAACGTTATTGTTCTTTTTATACTTACTAAGTTAATTTATTTAAAAAGTTATCTTTTTCTTTTCAATCTAATTTTTCTGTTTCATTGCTGTCATTCAGTCACTCAGTCGTGTCTGACTCTTTGCGACTCCCTGGACTAAGTAAGTAATATACACATGCTGAAAATCAGAAAATTAAGATCTATATAAAGAAAAATATTAGAAAGACTCAAAATCTCACCACATATGAAAAAACACTATGAAACTTTGGTGGTGAATTTGCAGAGCTTTCATATTTGCATATACCCTTAAGAAGATGGAACCAAACTGTTTATGCAGTATAATAACGTGGTTATTTCAGCAAACAGTACAGTGTAAACTACATATACATAAGGGTAATTTGGGAACCAATATTATTAATTGCATGCCATCTACAGACAACATTATTTAATCACTATTGCTCAAATAAGTTATTTTCAACCTTTGATGGCTATAAATAAACCTGTAGTAAACATCCTTATAGAATAAATGTTTAGTTGTTTGTCCAATATTTTTAAAGCTATATGTCTATAAGTGTAATTATGAAGTCAAAGAAGATGCATATTTTTAAGGATCTTGAACTCTGATACCAAATTAATTTCTGCAAAGATGATGTTAATTTATATTCTCACAGCAATGAAGAAAGCTCATTTCCCTTGATCTTTGTCAAGAGCTTTTATCAAGTTGCAAACCTTTGCCAGTCCTCTAAGTGAAAAGCAACACGGCTTTAATTTACTTTTCTATGAATATTTATCATGTATTTATCGACCACTTGTGTTTCTCCTGTGATGAACCGGTTGTCCACTTCTCTGCTTATTTTTACACTGAGGTGTAAAAATCATTTTTCCTATTACATATAGGAACTCTTTATATCACAGATATATCTAATTTATACATTAATTTGTCAAATACAGTCTAAATACTTTTCTCACTTTATCATTCGCTTTTCAATTTGTTATCATCTTTATCTTGTCAGTTTACTAATCTTTCTCACCAATCTTTGCTTTTGGTGTTCCCTCTTAGAAATATCGTCCCCAACTTAAGATTATAGATATTACACCTACGTATATATTTATTAATTTTCACTATTAGTTTTTTTCACAATACTTTATATGCATAAAAAACTCAGAAACAAGTGCAGCAGCACTAACATCAAACACGCATTAATATTTCGTCACATTTACTTCAGTTCTCGTTTTTCCTCTCTCTCTGTTTATGTCACCAATATTACTAAAGCTTGATCACAATTTTCTCCTTTCTTTGTCTCCAAAGCCATCATTACATTGAAGTAACTGCGTGTTATTACCACATATGATTTTGCACATTTATGACATACAAATAAACAGCCACAAGCAATATATACTTTTGTATGTTTTGCCAAAAATGGCCTCATAATGCAAGTAATGTTTTTGAAACTTGCTTTTTTTTACCCAAACTTATTCTTGAGGTTTGTTTACTTTGCTATACAGATCCCTAATTCTTCTATTTTAAAAAAACCTTATTCCATTAAGTGAATAAACCACATCTTATTTGTCCCTTTAATCATTGTTTGCTAAGGAGCAACTGAGTTGTCTCCTCTTTTCCATGATGACAAACTCCACGGTGAGGAGCCCATGTCCCCCTGCACACATGTGAGACTGTCTCTGAACAGTGTGGTACCCTCCAGGGTACTGTGAGGACCCACAGGGCTATAGAGTGAGACCCTTCGGTTTGGCTGTGGAGTCCCAAAACTGTCTCCAGGGTACCAAGTTGTTCTCCTCCCAACAATACCCAAGAATTCTCATTTCCCCACATGCTTGCCAAAACTGGCGTTATGAGACATTGCTTTTTACTAATCCGATGGGTAATAAATGGAATCTTTTTGTTATTTGTTTTTTCTTGATTACTTTTAAGATGTTTATTGATTTATGTGGGTTTTCCCCTCTGTGGATGGCCCATTCATATCCTTTGACCATTTAGAAAAATTACAGTTTTCTTTTTTAAAAAAGAACTCATTTATTTTCAGTTATTATTGATGCTTTTTTCTACCGTGGAAGCTATTTACAAATCGATGAAACTTTGCTATGGTCTGTAACCAAGGTATGTGCAAAAGGATTTGCTATCACATTTGGAGCAATGCATATGAAGACAACTGCCAAACTCCTTAGACTGGATAAGAGAAATTTAAAAGGCAAGAGAAGCTCATGGAACAGATTACTGTACTGATCAACACTATCATGAAAGCAACTTGTCATGGTCTAACTCTCAGTGTTATTTTTTTCCCTCAGTGCTGTGTAAATAAAAAAAAGATATGTCCTAACCAGGAAAAAAAAAAAAAGCATTTCTAAGAGGTATAAACTTCCAGTTAAAAAATGAATGTCATCGTGATGCAATGTAAAGCTCATTACTATAATCAATAGTATTTGGATTGCCTATTTTTCAGATTTCCCCCTTCTGTTTAGGCCTTCAGAAGGAAGATTACTCTGCTTCAACACCAAGGAACTATTTTAAGACTCCTGAGCCAAACTGTCAAACTGCTTTCCCGTGACAACCCGGTTTGCCAGCAGCTGTGTGGGAGCAGGCCCACCTGGGGCAGCGTGGCCCCCTGACGAGCTCCTGCCTCCCTCCTTTCCTGTGAAGAGCCTGTTCTCCCTGACAGAGGCCCGTGAGCACGGGTCCTGGGCATGCTGTGGGGAGCAGAGACCAGGGATGCGCTCTGGAGCTTGCGTGCTGGGGGGCAGAGAGGTGAGCCAAAGGGAGACCAGACGGCGTATGAGCAGAGAAAATGGCTAGTCACTTCTGAGAAAGGTGAGTTTGTGCAGAGAGCAGAGCCCGTGTGATGGAATTGAAACAGAGGCATGAGGTTATTCAGTGGAGGAAAGCCCTCCCGGGTCTGAGTGACCAGAGGCAGCTGCCTGAGGTTGGAAGGGAAGGGGGATGGCAGGATGGAAGATCCTGGGTTGCGGGGCTGAGAGGAGGGCTCAGCGTGGAGCAGAGTCAGTGGGGAGGATGGAGGAGGTGAGGGCAGAGAGGAGGGCAGGTGAAGGAGCTGGGCTTCCTTTCAAGAAGCCACATGAACCTCTAGATGGCTTCAAGTGGACCCACTTACCTGATCGAAAGATCACGGCAGCTGCAAGGGGCCTCTGTGAAAGGTGGTGGACGAGAGATTGGAGAAGGGGGATGCTGAGGGAGATGGGGAGATGCCAAGCAAGGTGACGATGACCTTTAGCTGCGGGAGGGGCTGTGCATGGAGGGGAAAGAGCCGCCCCATGCTCCTCCTACGGATCAGAACCTCTCACCCGCCCCCACCTGGGGATGTCTGTCCTCAGAACTGGAACCCAGCAGGGATTCCACAGATTAGTCTTCAAAAATTAAATGTGCTAAATAAACACACATGGAAGTGGCTGTTTGGTGTCTGAAGCCAAGTTCTGCCAGGAGTAGCTGCTCTCTACAGCCTTGGCTGGAGCCTGGATCTGAAAGACCGTCTGTGCCTTGTTTAGCATAAAGCGATCCTTGTGCCTGTGTGAAGCCAGAGGGCTGCTCAGCGGTGTGTGTGCGGGGGCGCGGTGCTGCCAGCTCCTGGGCAACTGGGAGAACTGGGATTCAACCATCAACTTGCTGTGAGCACTGTGTCTTCCCCCATCTGCTCCCTACCTCAGCTCCCCCACCCTCTTAAGTGAGTTTTGAGCAGCCAGCATGCATCGCTCTCACTGTTATCAGCATCTAAGGGTGCTCAGCTTCCTCCTCTTGGAGGTTACCCTCCTGAACCATGGGCTCAGCGCTGGGCTGCTCTAGAGGCTGCTACAGGAGAAAGGTACCTCTTTGGCTTCCCAGAAGTCACTCTCAGCTCAGGGGGAGGGCCCTGGACTCAGGATCCAACTGTGGGACCTTGGGGAATAGCACCCAACCGTGTAATGGGGCCAAGAACTCTGACCACAGAGCTGCGGCTGCACCAGCAGTAGGCAGGGTCTCACACGGTGGGCTCAGCACCGATGGAGCGCGGTCTTCAAGAGCTGGGCAGCTGCCTCCTGCCCCACAAGGTGCTGCTCATGCCCAGGAAAAGCTCCCTATCAAATTTGACTCAGCAAGTAGGCGGGGCACAGAGGAGCCTGGCCTAAGCTGCAACCGCAGGAGGCTGTGGGAAGCCTGGCGGCATCTGAGAGGTTCCAGTGTGCTTGGAGGCTAGGAGGTCCGTGATGCTCATGGCAGAACAGAGCCAGAGGAGGGGTTGGTAGAGCTCAGAGAAGCAGTTGACTACATCATCAATCATACTGCCACTTGGATTTCTAGAAAACAGCTCAGACTTGAAATGGCCAAAAGGAGCCCCTTGTTTATTCCCCAAAACCCGAGGCCTCGAAGCTTTCCCATCTCGTTCAACAGTGACTCCATCTCGGAGTCTCTCACGCTCTTTCTCCTACTTCCCACAAGCAAACCATCACCAAGTTCTGTGGGCTCAACATGCAGCCAGGACTGGACCACTGCTGCTGTTCCAGCCAAAGCCAGGACCTTGCAGTGGCCTCCCGGCTGCTCTTCTGCTCCTCTTTCTGCCCTCCTACCAGCCTGATGCTGGAAGATGCAGGTCAGGCCGCGTCACTTCTCCCCCGATTACCACCTGACGCGACGTGTATTTCCAAATTTGTTTGGTGTCTGTCGTCCTGCATGAGAAGAGGCCTTTGTTTTGTCCTCTGATGTGACTCAGTGCCTCAGGAAAAGCTCACAGTTATGTCTGAGTGAGCGAACAGACAGCTCCTCTTCTCACGTGGCATCCATCCTACCATCGACAGAGGCAGTTGATCGTATCCTGAAATTCCATCCCTGCCACAGCCCTCGGGGCTGCAGGGTTATTACATGATACGCCAGGATGAAAACCTCCTCCTCCTTTTGGTTCACTGCCTTGTTCACTTCCCGTCCTGGCCCAGGTCTACAGCACCACCTTTCCCGGGGAGCAGAAGAGGAGGGATTTTAAATCACAAGGGACACATTTCAGTCACGGCTCTGCCTCTTGCTAGCTGAATGCCCCTCTCCTCCTCTAGGAGCTGCCATGCGGAGCTCACAGCTGCTCACGTGAGCAGTGCTTTATAGATGCTACAAGCCAGGTGCTAATGGCAGCCACTATATTAAACACACACTCCACTCTTGCCCCTTCCACAGGCTCCCCTCCAGGACTATCCCAGAGAACAAATGTCTCCCTCTGGGTGGCCCTGTGGGGCAGCGTATTGTTCCTTCTTCCCCAGAGACCCCATGTCCCTCCTGAAGGCCCAGAAGGATGGAGTGTTTCTTCCTGCCATTTCCCTGGAATTGGACTGGTTCCCAGACCCCTGTCCAAGCGCTAGAAAGGCTCCCGGTGAGCCTCTGAGCTTCCTGAGGTTACAGAGGGTTTATCTAAACCCTGCAAGTCTCAGAAATCAAAACCACAGCCATCGTCCTTGCTTCCTTCTTCTCTTCTCCCCTTCCATCCCTCCCTCCCTTGGCAGTTTTGGAATAAATTAAGTATTTGTCATTTCCTTTCTCAGGGCTTCCTAGGTGGCTCAGCGGCAAAGAATTTGCCTGCCAATGCAGGAGCATCAGGAGACAGGATGGATCCCTGGATGGAGAAGATCCTCTGGAGGAGGAAATGGCAACCCACCGCAGTGTTCTTGCCTGGGAAATCCCATGGACAGAGGAGCCTGGCGGGCCACGGTCCATGGGGTCGCAAAGAGCAGGACAGAGCAGGACACGACCGAGCGACTCAGCACACATGCATTTCTTTTCTCTCTCACATCCATGCAGTTTTCTGAGTTTGGTTCTTGGGGAAATGGGAGAAGATGGAGAAGTATCAATGCAAGATCTCCTAGGGGATCTGCTTGTCAATTAATGAGCATTTTCTGAGTGGAAAAGATGCCTCGGGAGGTGAGAACCATAGAGCAGAAACCACCCCTCTGCTGTGCCCCGGGGGAGGGATGGCTCAACCACACAGGTTACGAGAAGCCTTACTGGGCTGTGTGGTCTGAGGTCGTCCACTGTGGTGTTTATCAGAAGGTTTTTCCCTTGGTTAGTATGACCCTCGTAAGAACACAGTGTACGCCTGCAAGATAGAACCTGCCAAGGCGCCTGTGTGCACACACATCCCCCACGCCTTGACACAAAGGCTTGTCTGGCAATGTTATCTGTCCTCACTCAAGCAATGCATTTGAGTATTTTCTATCCTATTCTATTTCTCAAAAAAAAATTTTTTTTTAACTAGGTAAATACACATAACACAAAATTTACCATCTTAATTTTTAAATGTACACTTAGGTAATGGAACAAATATTCACATTGCTGGGCACCCAATCGCCAGAACATTTTCATCTTGCAAAATTGAAACTTCATCTCCATTAAAGAAAAACTCCCCATTTCCCCCTCTGCCAGTGCCTGGCAACCACTTTTCTACTTTCAGTTTCTATAAATTGACTACTCCAGGGACCTCATAGAAGTGACACCATACTGTACTTGTCCTTCTGGGACTGACATTTCATTTAACATGATGCCCTCACGGTTCATCCATGTCGTGGCATGTGTTCAAATTTCCTTTTTTTTTAAGGCTGGATAATATTCCGTGGCATGTACATGAAACAATTTATTTATCCACTCAACCATGCGGCTATTGCGAATACTGCCACTGTGGAAACAAGTACAGTATGCAAATATCTCTTTGAGACTGCTTTCTCTTCCCCTCTCAACTCCCTCTCTGCCTTTATCACGGCCCACAGATCAGCTGTCTTCACCTCTGTGCCCTCAGCCTCGTTCCTCTGACTTTGCCATCCTCATCTCCCAAACTGCTGTCACTTCCTTTAAGGTCTGGGGGCCCCAGTTCTGGAGCCAAGCACACCGTGTTAGCAGCAGCCTCCTTGGGGCCCAACGTGTGGATGTGCCTCAGGACCCAGGCACACTCTGCCTGGGTTCAGTCCAGAGCTGGCAGTGGAGTCTAATGTTCTGGCAGATTGTGATAGAGTATGAAAACATTCTATCAAAGGTACAATAAATTTTGTGAGGACTTTGCTTCAGCCTATCTTGAATAATTAATTCCTGTTTTTGGATAGGCAGTCATGCTTTGTTGCCCAGAAAACCTTGCAAGTGAATAATTTAGACTCATCTAAAAGTTGAGGCGAAGGCAAAAAAGCCAAAAATGCTCTTATGAAAGCAAGTTACTGAATGATTTTGTGTTAAATAAGATGAAATATATAACACACTTATAAGAGTGCCTCAACACATAGTAAGGACTCAATAAATGCAAGTTATTACTGTTAAACCATGGCACGATCATATATTATTATAAAGTGTTAGTTTCTTGGCCTGCAGCCCACCAGGCTCCTCTGTCCATGAGATTCTCCAGGCAAGAATACTGGAGTGGGTAGCCATTCCCTTCTCCAGGGGATCTTCCTGACTCAGGGACTGAACCTGGGTCTTCTGCTTTGAAGAGAAAACACAAATATAAGAAAATGCCTTCTCACCCACTTCCCCCTAATACTCCACTGTCATAAACAGTAAACAGTTTAATTTTCTAGGGCAATGGTAAAAAGATGCCATTTATATCAAAAGCCAGTGTTATTCCATGTACTGATTATGGATCACTGGCCAAAACTAGAGGGCCAATAAGGCACACTGATCTAACGTTTAATGTTGTATTACATATAAGATGCCCAAGATGAAATTATAATTTACTCTGTTTCTACTGCATGATTATTTCCCAAATTGCAGGAAGTCTTTCCCCTTTCAAGGCTGCCAGTTTTCAGTAATAATAATAAGTGGTTAACTTAGCAGAGATTCTCAGAGGAAGCAAGGAGACTTGAGATTAACTTTTGCCCCATCTTTTTGCCTTCAGGTATGAACGCTTGCGGAGAAGGCAATGGCATCCCACTCCGGTACTATTGCCTGGAAAATCCCATGGACAGAGGAGCCTGGTAGGCTACAGTCCATGCGGTCGCAAAGAGTCAGACACAACTGATCGACTTCACTTTCACTTTTCAGTTTCATGCATTGGAGAAGGAAATGGCAACCCACTCCAGTGTTCTTGCCTGGAGAATCCCGGGGATAGGGGAGCCTGGTGGGAGGCCATGTACGGGGTCGCACAGAGTCGGACACGACTGAAGTGACTTAGCAGCAGCAGCAGCATGAACACTTGAGTTTAAGGAGATTCAGGACAGGATTACTAAGATAGGAAGGAAATCAAACACATTTAGGAAGTCAAAGTCACCAACAGGTGCCAAGTAGGTTGTTGTTACTAAAAACATCTGAAGAGGAAAGGTCCATTTGTATTCAGTAAATCATGAGCTCAAGTCTCCCACCCATTGGGTTGGACTGTTGGGTTCAATCTCTTGGACTCTTTTCCTTGGCTCTTTAAGCCTTGAGTGATAACATTTCCGTTTGATAAACACAGCTCTTCTCTTATGGTTAATGCTTGTAGCAGGAAAGAACAATTCACCACCACAAATATTTCTGTGTCAGTCTGACTCCCTGGAGAGAAATGCAAGGCTTAAAAAAAATCAAAACATTTAGCGAAGTTTATTGAAGAACCAAAGATAGCCATAATTACGGCAGAACCTTGAACACATTAGCAATTAGCTTTGGTTAAAGTAAAAAGAGAAGCAACTCTCTTAACCATAAGGCACTTTAGCATAATGGGTGCGTGAGTGCGTGTGTGCTGAGTTGCTTCAGTTGTGTCCAACTCTTTGCAACCCTACGGACCATAGCCTGCCAAGTTCCTTGGTCCATGGGATTCTCCAGGCAAGAATCCTGGAGTGGATAGCCATTCATTCCCTCCTGCAGGGGATCTTCCTGATCCAGGGATCGAAACTGCGTCTCTTAAGTCTCCTGCTTTGACAGGCGGATTCTTTACCACTGGTGCCGTCTGGGAAGCCTCACATGATGGGTACACACACACAGATCAGGCAGTGAGACAGACTTGGGTTCTAATCCAAAGGCTCCTCAGATGGGAATAATATGCCCATTCCACATCTGGACTTCTGTATGTAGGCACAGATCTTTAGAATTCTCTCATTTCAACACTGGACTCGCCAAAGGGAATGGGAGGGAAGAAGAAAGAAAGATAGATCAGTTGTTTTTAAAAATATTTTCAGACACCACTATCTCCTTTGAGAACCTGGTGAAACTACAGACACTTCCGTCACTCCCAAGTACGCTTATGTGCAGACACATCCAATTTTGTGTTCAGTTTCAGGATCCCTCGCCCCCCAAACCCGCGCAATTCATGGACCTCTGATTAGGAATCTTGGTTTAGACTATGGGACAAATGAGGCCAAATCCTTGGGTTTTGTTTCCTTCTGAGTCATTTCGTCTCACAGAGAGGAAAGTCTGTTCTCCTGCCAAAGACCACATCAGTAACCCTAGCCAACGAATATAGCTGTTGAAAACAAGGGAGCTAGATGAGAAGACGAGAACTCAGGCCACGATCACCATGACTTCAAATGCAAACCCAAGACCACCCCACTCCACCCCCAAATAAGTCTTTCGTCTCTCTATATAATTGTTGTTCCTTGAAGATGGGAAGAATACTCTTTGGCTGTGTGATGTAGTTCAGAAGGACTTTACAAGTTACATGCTATTTTGTTCCCAATCATAACCCTCAAAAATGATCATTGTGATAATACTTTCTCCATTCGTCCCACTTTCTCCATCCCCCACTGTGTCCACAAGCCATTCTCTACATCTTTGTCACCATTCTTTCCTTGCAAATAGGTTCATCAATATCATTTTTCTAGATTCCATATGTATGTGTTAATATGCTATATTTGTTTTTCTCTTCCTGAGTCACTGCACTCTGTACAACAGGCTCTAGGTTCATCTACCTCACTAGAACTGATTCAGATTCCTTCTTTTTTACGGCTGAGTAATATTCCATTGTCTATATGTATGTAAGATAGATAGCTTGTAGGAAGTTGCTGTGTGGTACAGGGAGCCCAGTCTGGCACTTGGTGATGACTTGGAAGGATGGGATAAGGGGATGGGAAGGAGGCTAGGGAAGGAGAGAATATATGTAGAATTATGGCTGATTTGCATTGCTGTATGGCAGAAACCAACACAATATTGTAAAAATAATGTTTTTAATATTTAAATAAAAAATGGAAAAAGAATGACCATTGTGAAGACATGTCGCCATGGGGAAGATGCTTATTTTAAGATGAAAAAAAGAAAGCAAGGAAGAAACATAGACTCCAAAGGTCTCTGTCCTTTATGATTCCAGTGACAAAAAGCTACATCCTACAAACCAAGTCGAGCAAGTCTTGGGTAGAAATCAGAGGTGGAATTACTGATGGCTCATATCTGTTTCCAAAAGTTTTTTTTTTTTTTTTTGGTATTTTATGATTGTTATAGTTAGAAAGAAAGGAGATACATGATATATCTGTACAAAATCAGCCTGTTCTCCCAAAGGACTGTGGCTGATCTCCTGCTTCTAAATTGCCCTGTTTAGAAGGCTTTCTAAGTGAGCAGGTGAAGAAGACAGACCCTAAGAGGACTCAGTCAGAGCCCCACGGACCCCCACTGAGCACGAAACCTTGAGCCTGTGGCTGAAAGAGCAGAGAGAGAGCACCTCCTCACTCCTGGCAGACCACACACAGCTTGGGTCCTTGGCACCTGAGTCTGGGCTGAGGGGCACACTGGTTCCCGCAAAGAGCACGAGGAATTTCATATCTAAACCCATGTGAGCTTCTGCTGTTTAGATTCTCCCCCACCGCAAACAAAGTCAGAAGTAAAGGACCCATTCAGGTGAGAGACCCCCTCCCCTGGGTCATGGGAGGTTAGCTACTCTCAAAACAGCCACCAAGAGAAAATTTCCAAAGAGCTTCTTGCCGGGCAACCTGCCAGGGGTGAGGAGGCAGCAGCTTCAGCAATCGGGACGTGACCTTCTTGGGGTCACAGTCAGTCCGCACACCAGTCCTGAGCACGGAGGCTCCTAAATAAGAGCGCCACAGCAGCACAGCTCCGACCTCAGACTTGGCTCACGTCCCTCAGGCAAGCTCCTAACCGCCTCCCTTTTATCTCCGCAGCCCTGTAGCTGGGGTGTCATGAACAGCAAGAGCCACCATCCTGCACACCTGGCATTTCCTTCCCAAAGTGCTCAGCACACACAGGCCTGCCCTCATGCAGCAGCTGCTTCACCAAGGCTCTGCTGACCCCCAGAGAGAGGGGTGTATATGTACATGCTATGTGCAGGTGCAGCGCAGTCTCCCAGCTCCTCCCACCACCACCACCACCCCACGCCCACACACCCATTCTCTGCATCTGCATCTCTCCCTGCCCTGCGAGCAGGATAAAGAAATTATGATGCAAATGCACCGTGGAATATTGCTCAGCCACAAAAAGGAAACAAATTGGGTCATTTGTAGAGACGTGGATGAACCCAGAGTCTGTCATACACAGTGAAGTCAGAAAGAGAAAAACAAAAACCATATGTTAACTCACATATGTGGAAACTTCCTGGATGTTTCACTGCCGTCTCTGATCCTGAAGTTGTTTACCTCAGTTCTATCTGTTGGGTGGAAACAATATAATCATGTGCTGCCTCCCTCTCTTTCTGGCTTTCCAGCTTCATGTTCAGTGAAGATGTTTTGGCAGCTTGAAATTGGCTATGGTAGGAGTGTTTATACCACAGGAATAGGCAAGGGCTACATATTTTAAAACAGAGACATTACTTTGCCAACAAAGGTCCATCTAGTCAAAGCTATGATTTTTCCAGTGGTCATGTATGGATGTGAGAGTTGGACTATAAAGAAAGTTGAGTGCCGAAGAATTGATGCTTTTGAACTGTGGTGTAGGAGAAGACTCTTGAGAGTCCCTTGGACTGCAAGGAGATTCAACCAGCCCATCCTAAAGGAGATCAGTCCTGAATATTTACTGGAAGGACTGATGCTGAAGCTGAAACTCCAATACTTTGGCCACCCTATGCGAAGAACTAACTCATTGGAAAAGACTCTGATGCTGGGAAAGATTGAAGACAGGAAGAGAAGGGGCCAACAGAGGATGAGATGGTTGGATGGCATCACCGACTCTACGGACGTGAGTTTGAGCAAGTTCCGAGAGTTGGTGAAGGGCAAGGAAAACTGGCGTGCTGCAGTCCACGGGGTCGCAAAGAGTCAGACATGACTGAGCGACTGAACTGAACTGAACGCATGTGTGGTTGATGCGTTTTTTTAATTTCCCTGACTTAAGACGGTGATGGAGAAAATCTTACTAGTGTTGATTTTGCTTAAAAAGATTTGCAGCTGTGGATAGCACCTCCCAACATGGAGAAAATTTTCAAGTGATAAAATACTGTTACCCAATTTAGTAAAGAAGTGGGTCACCCGCAGACTATCAAGTGCAGTTCAGACACGTCTTTGCGGTCTCACTCTGACCTTACTTCTTGGAATAATGTGGTCTCACTCTGACCTTACTTCTTGGAATGAATGGAAACATCAGTGAAGCCCATGTGCATCAGTTGCTTGACTTTGTGTCCAAGAGTTTGGCAAAAGCTCACATGATCATTCGGAGAATCAGTTGGCTATGTGGTATTTATAAGAATGGGTATTATATATATTAATATTAGTAAATGAGTGTTAGTCATCATTTATACCAGTAAAACTGATGATTAACTTACGTGTGTGTGTGTGTTTCCTGGAAAGTTGGAGGTTAAACATTTGCCAGCACACCCCGGTTCTCAGTCTTAACCTGACATGTCCCCGACACCCCTGACCGTGCCAGGGAGTCCGCCAGACAGACAAAGGGACAGACACCATGAAAAGGAAATGTCTCCTTTCCATTAGGAAATGGCTACTTCAGCCTTTCCCATAAAGTCACCCAAATATAATCATAGCATGGTTTATTACTTTTGATCCTATCTTCAAGTGCAATATTAAAAAAAAAAAAGAATTTGTTTTTTAAAAGTCTCATTTACTTTAGAAATGGTAGGACTAAAAAGAAGCTTACCGTGAAATAATTTTATAGAATTTCTGTAGCAATACAAGGTAGAATAAATGTAAAAATGGACAGTTGAAACATAGGTCATTTGTCTCAGTATAATAAACACAGCCGGATATCTCACCATAAGTTGGCCCTCTTGGTGAAAAAATAAAGAACTGATCTATGTTTTGCACACAGAAAGGAAGAGAATTCTTATTTAGCACCCTCATCATGCTTCAAGCTCTTTCCAAAACCCTCTCCTGTTTTGGATAGTGTTTGGAGGGAGGACTTGGTCCCTGCTTTGGAAGCGCCAGATCCAGAGGGGCAGCAGGCCTGCCAACAAAGTGCCCCAGGCATGTGCTAGAGGCCCGGGGACTCAGGCGTGGATCTGGGCACTGTTAGGCCTCCTGGGTGGTGCTGGTGGTGAAGAGCCCGCCTGCCAATGCCGCAGATAGAAGAGACACAGTTTCGATCCCTGGGTCGGGAAGATCCCCTGGAGGAGGGCATGGCAACCCGCTCCAGTGTTCTTGCCTGGAGAAGCCCATGGACAGAGGAGCCTGGTGGGCTACAGTCCATAGGGTTGCAAAGAGTTGGACGTGACTGAAGCGACTTGGCATGGCACGGCATGACACGACAGGAGAGAAGACGTGGGCGCCGATCCTGAAAGCCAGGACGAGAGGGACTTGCCTGGATGAGAAAGAGGAGCGGTGCACCCCAGAGCGACCAGCAGGAGGGGCCTTACTCGGAGCGGTGGCGGAGCAGCAGATGACAGGAAAGGGACTGCAGGCCCGGTGGTAATCACCGCGCTTCAGCTCAGATCTTCATCTAAGCGTTGTGATTTTCGTGTAAATGCTATCTCCCCACAGCTTCATAATTCTTTCCTCTTTCATGTCTGCTTCCGAAGCTTTCTCTAATCTGGTTGAGACACCGCCTTTGAACAAGGGCACACCTGCTCTGCCGGGCCTGTGAAGTGCAAGCGCGCACACATGTATGTGTGTGTACGTATGTGAGTGTGTATGTGTGTTGAGGGTGGTGGGTTGGGTTTCTCTGTCTCCCTGGCACCTCTCTAAACACTTGATCCTTAAAGCAGGGCTGCTGCCCCTGGTGATCTTGTCTGGATGCTGCCGATTCTAGGGTCTGTGCAGGGACCAGGCCCCCCAGGCGTCACTCAAGCAGGAGCTAGGTCTTAGACTTCCAGTTTGACTCTGCATTCCTCAGGAGATGCTCTGCTCATGGAAGAGTGTTTGCAGCACAGTTCAGTGCTGCCTGGCTGGCCACAGATCCTGCGGGGATGGGTGAGCCCAGAATGGCAGAGTCCATCCGGGTATTCCATGCCGGGTCTGGGCCTTTATTGGCCTCCATGCTCAGCCTTCTGCTTCCTCACTGGGGATGGATCAGGTGTGGGTAGCTGGGCATGAGCTGGAGGCCCAGGAGCCTGAACCAGCACAGTGAGCTCCGCTGGGAGACAGAAGTTCAGTCCTTAGGCCTAAATCCCCCTGACACAGAGTGGAGGCTCAGAAATGTGTGTTGAATAAAAAAATAAATGAATGATGAGGAAGACCACGAAGAGAGGGAAATACGGCGCTTTCTGAAAATCAGGTGGGGAGTTGGGAGAGAGGCTGATAGAAAATGCAAGAGGCTTTCTGGGTTCCAGAATGTTTAAACAGAGGGTGGGCCCCTCAGGCCATGGACACCAGTTTTCCCAAGCATGTTCAGATGTTGACTATTTCTGCCCCAAGGCAGGATGAGCATAGGTTTTTATTTTTTATTTTTTTATTTTGGAATAATTTTAGGTTTACAGAAAAATTACAAAGATAGGATAGAGACTTGCCAGGCATCCTGCACCCAGCTTCCCCGAGTGTTGGTGTCTTTCCTAACTATGGTACACTTGCCGGAACCAAGCAAGGCACATCAGTGATAGCTGTTAAACTCCAGACTTCATTTAGAGTTCACCTATTCTTCACTGGACTTTGAGGTTGTTGTTCCAGGCTCCAAACCAACCCATACGTGAATTCTGGATTTAGCTGTCATTTCTCCTTACTCTCCTCTGAAGTGACAATTTCCCTGTCTTTACCTGTTTGTCATGACCTTGAATCTTGAAGGTCAGATAGTCTGTAGCCCTTCAATTTGGGTTTGTCCGATGTTTTCTCATAACTAGACTAGGATTAGGGGTTTGAGGAAGGAATAGCATGGAGGTGAAGTGCTTTTCTCCTTGCAGCCAAAGTTACACAATAAATACAAGGGGACTTATCCCTGGAGACGTTAACCTTGACCTTGGGGCCAGGATTCTCCACTGCAGGGTTACCAGTTTCCCTTCCCCATACTCTCTAGTAGGTCCAGTCCTCACTTAAGCTGAGGGGATTCTAACTCCCTTCCAGGAGGGAGAGTGTCAACATACATCATGTGACGTGGCAATTGAGGGTGAGTGAACACACTGGCCAGTTAGGAAACGACTGGAAAAGTTGTCAAAATCCTACAATTTTTTAAATTCTCTCAAGATATCAACTATTCTCTCCTTTTCACAGTTGGCCAAAGAGCTCTCTTAGCCAAACAGGCCATCTTTAAACCTATTCCGGAGCTTCCCTAGTGGCTCAGTGGTAAAGAATCCACCTGCCAATGCAGGAGACACAGGTTCAATCCTTGGGCTGGGAAGATCCCCTGAAAGAGGGCGTGGCAACCCACTCCAGTATTCTTGCCTGGAGAATCCCATGGACAGAGGAGCCTGGCCGGCTACAGTCCATGGGGTCGCAAAGAGTTGGACATGACTTAGCAACCAAACAGCAACAAGCCTATTCCATCACCCTACCTCCAAATGTCTGAAAAAATGGAAAACCTGATTTTAAAAAGAAGACCAAAATGAAATGAAAGCAACAACCAATCACTGACCTTGAGTCAGACCCTCCACACGTCACTGCTGCCCTGCATCAGCTTGGCACCACGGTACCTTTACCCTCCTTCACAGGGAGGCTCTTGCCTGGAGCACACGGCCCTGAGTGCCCATCCATACCCTCACCCCACCCACAGCCTCCTCCTGTCTCTCTTCCGTGGCACGTTCACCACCTCTTCCAGCTCTGAAAGCCCGAGCAGCAGCCTCTATCCTGGATGGACTGAAGTTTTAGCAATCAATAAAACTCTCTTGGGTGACCGTTCCACACTGAAGTATGGCAGAAACCATCACAATATTGTCAAGTAATAATCCTCCAACTAAAAATTAGATGAAAATTAAAAAAAAAAAAACCCTCTAAAATAGGAAAGAACAAACGACGGGGCAATCTATCCACAGCTGGGGCTCAGGTCCTAAGAAAGTCTTCCCTCTCCCCTGTAACGCCCGTAGCAATGTTCCTGCCCACTCTCGCAGGGTCTCCACAGGCCCCTACGCCCTGTGTGCACGGCATGAGGAAACGCGACGGTCAGGAAGGCGGAAGATGAGTCTTACCTTGGCGGTATTCAGCGGCTGCTCACCATAGCTCTTCAAATCGCCGCGCCTTGTGGGGCAGCGGCCTCCTAGCTACAACCAGCGGCTCGGAAACAATCCCGAAGCAGGAGCCCATCCCAGGCGTCTCAGTCACTTCAGCAGCTTGTGGCTTCCTGCCGACGGTGGCGAGCACCCCGCCGAGGTGGCAGGCTATCCCTCCACCCCCGTCTGTGGTCACAGCTGCCTCCACCGAGCCCCGCCCCTCCCACTGGCCCTTGGAAAGCTTTCGTGGGCTCGCTGTGCCCAGGAAAAGCCTATGAGCAAGGACCACGAGCAGCTGGTCTTTCTCTGGAGCTGGGCCACGTTTGTCACTATGCCCCTCTGCCGTCAGAAAGTTTTCCCAAGGGGCTTTGGTTTTACAACATGGAGTTGTTTTTCCTGTAGCGAGCCTGGCAGAGTTAGTAAAGCTCCAAGTTAACCCTGCAAGGTATTTCACGCTGCCTTGCAGGGTTGTCTGCAAGGCAAGAAGGAGCTTGGGTTCCACTGCTTTGTGCCGTCTGTGTGAGCAAAGTGGCCATCTCCCAGCCATGCTGGTTTTGTCTTGTCTTCCAAGTAGTCCTGATGATACCCAGCTCATGGGATACTAAGAGCACAAAGGATAGAATGGAGTGATGGCAAAAAATTTGGCTAATTCCCTTGTCTCTAGTAAGGGAATTCCCTTGACTCTAGCTGGTCCTTGATTCTGATCTCAGAGCCTTTTCAACTGTGCTGTGTCACTCCACTATGAAAACTCAGAGACGCAGAGAACAATGGAGTTGATGGGGACGGACCGTAGCATCTAGGGTGGTGAGGTGCTGTCCTCTGCCACACCAGCTGAGGGACCAATGGGACCGACACGTTTGCTGAGATGCCTTCTGGAAACTTATTGGTTCAGCCGGATATAGGGAGCCACTGGCCTACTTTCTGATCTGTGGACCAAAGGGAGCCAATGGGGGGGTCTCCTTTCCTGCCCTTATGTCTGGGAACCTCGATATGGGTGGAGGGGAGGGGGCAAGGAGAGAATTTAGACACACTGGCTTCTATTCCTGCCCTGGAACTACAGTTCAGAATCTCAGCTTCTTCATGGAGTCCCTTCCCTTGGATTTTAGGATTAAGAGAGTAATTCGCTGTGAGTCTCTGGCAGGAAAGATTTTTTTGACAGATGTTTGTGGCAACCATAGCAGCAACATAGAGATCTTGGGTTCTAAGACTCCTTGGAAACAATCTGTTTTATTTTCCCCAAAAGATCTTTTTGTGAGAACAGATGAATTAATGTATAAAAAACCTCTATTACAGTATTTAGCACATGAGAACTCCAAATAACTGGCAGCTGATGTGAGTATGCCTAATCCAAGTGCCAAATCTAATCTTTTAGAAAAACTGCTTTGGCTTCTTCCATCCTTGACAGCAAAGGGCCCAGAACCATGCCCAGAACTGGCTGTGCTCAGTGAATTGTAGGTGTTATTTTTATAGTCACTTCCTGACACCTGAGAGTTGGACCTAAGCATTTACACTCTAGTTTGAAGCCTCCCAAACTACTTAAGCTTGTGATTTAAAAGTTACTGATTTGATATATAGTAACTACACTGGAGCTCAGCCTGTTGCTCTGAGACAACCTAGAGGAGAGAGATTAAGGCGATGGGAGCGAGGCTCAAGAGGAAGGGGACATATATATGTGTACTTACGGCTGATTCACATCGTTGTACAGCAGAGACCAACACAACACTGTAAAGCAATTATCCTCCAATTAAAAATAAAACAAAACTTGGAAGTAAAAAAAAATAAATAAAATCTTAAATACAGAAAAGTTATTGAATTGAGGAGAGATTATTCAGTCTTGTTATTTGAATTCAGCTAACACAAACTTTTCTGATTGTTTGCTTTAAGAACACACAAGAGGCTGGGGGTGCAGACATAAAGAAGCATGGCTGTCCTCTGTGGGAGCCAGTCTAAGGTGTCTGGGAGGGGTCTGGTAGACAGACAACCATGACTGGGTGTGGTAAGTGCAGCCATTGGTGCCTCAACAAGGCACAATATTAGAACAGAGGCAGGAACACTAACTCCATCAGGGACTACTGGAGTACATTGCCAAGGGGACAGCTTTGAACATGGTTTGTCCCTAAGGATCCTGCAAACTCTCAGAGGCAGAGCCAGTATTGAGCTTTTTGCTTACCAAGGGTCCAGTGATACCGCCTGAATTATGTCTATTTTTTAAAAATCTATGGGGCTTAAATAAGTGAGTTGTGAAGAATTTTTTACATACTTGAATTCGAGGATACAGAGAATACAGTGGGAAACAGGGAGTCTATCTTTCTAAAGAGAAAATGCATTTCCTCCAATGACGTATCTATTCAAGGTTAGACTGAGAGGGGATGTGTGAGGTTTGCAGGGAAAGGAGATCAGAGAAGCTGGCTTTTGTATGATTTGGGGGAAAAAAACTTCACCTTTCTGTCCACCCCCAACAGACAGGGATCGGAAAAAAACCCAAAAATGGATTCCAGCAGCCACCCAGAAAAGAAGGAGGAAATGACCTGACTCTTGGGTTTCAGTCATCTAAGCAGAAGTGAAAGTTGCTTTCAGCCATTTTCACCCTGACAGAGTCATAGCATCCATAAGAAAGGCAGGAGGAGGAGGGGAGGAGCTGGGAGAGAAGATGGGAAGCAGCAGGACATACGAAGTGAGGCGAGGGGTGTCCTGTGCAGAAACTTTTCTGCACCTAAGGGCTCCCAGGGCTGCGCTGAGATGAGACTCCAGCTCTGGCCCTCCCCTGCTCAGCTCAGTGTTCAGCCTCACTGGCTGCCCCATTTATTTTTGCACATTTGAGGTGATATATGCAAAATTTGGAGCTATCCTTCCATGTGTTTGCAACCGCCTTCTGACATCAGAACATTTCTGGAAAAAAAAAAATCGAAAGCTGTGGACAATAGAATAGTTGGAGGGAAGAAACATTAAAATAATCCAGTCCAAGATTCACTTAGGAATGGTGGTGTGAGAAGTGGGGCAAATTCCCTCTGAAGAAAACAAGTATAAAGCCAGATCAAGTTGTCAAAATTCACCATTCAGAGGCACTGGAGCCTGGCCAAAGGCAGACAGATTGAGAAGTGTTTGATCTTGGGAAACTGCTGCATCAGAACAGCCATGGGCTTGTGGTCTTCCTGTTTGGACTTTCTGTGCCTCATCCACACACCTCAGCCTGGCTGATGAGAAACACGGCTTTTTTCTTTTTTAACTACGACTTATTTTTTAAAATATAATTTTACCTATTGGCTGCGCCGGGTCTTAGTTGCTGCTCGAGGGATCTGTGATCTTCCCTGTGGCATGCAGGATCTTTAGTTGTGGCAAGCGAACTCTTGGTTGCGGCAGGTGGGATCTAGCTGCCTGACCAGGGATCGAAGCCGGCCCCCTGTGTTGGGAGTGTGTAATCTTAGCCGCCGGACCACCAGGGAAGTCCCGAGAACCACAGTTTTACCCGTGCGAATGATGAACTTGTTTGAGGCCTGTTAGTGAAAACCAGCAGCCAGGTGGAGGTGACATGTGATCTGGAGTGAGGAGGTGAAAATCTGCTGTTTATGGGTTAAAGGTCACAGAACAGTTCAGATCAAAGCGAAAAACTGCAGCTTTACTGGGCTTGAGAGCATAGCTTCTGTTCAGAGTAGCCTAAAGATCACCCAGAAATGCAATGGAAGTAAGAGAGCCACAAAAGGGCTGAGATAATAAACTCCCCACATGTCCCTGACCAACTCCTAAAATATGCACACGTCAGGGAGACCAGAGAGAGTCCAGAAAAAAGTGGACATCAAGGGAGACTGAAGGACACTCTGCAGAGCTGAATTTATTCCTTCAACCACACACAACTTAGACAGCAGCAGGTAGAAGGCTCACGTGTTCAAGGCTTCTGAGCAGAACTTCTATCCAAATAATGACCTGACCATTAAACAGTGCACAATCAGGGAGCGCCCTTAGGGAGTCAGACTGGAAAACAAAGTGAAATACTGAAAGGAATTGCTACACGGTGATAGCAAGGGCTGCACGCCGTCCTGGAGACCAGCTTTGCTATTCAGGTGCAGAAAAGTTAAGAGAACAGGAAACACCTTTCAGAAAATAAAACAAAATTCAGGAATAAAATAGAATCCACAGCAATGTCCAGTTTTCAACTAGAAATTACTAGGCACACAAACAAACAAGAAACTGTGACCAGAAAAAAGTCAATATTCTGATGCCACATGGACCCAGATGTTGGATTTAGCAGACAGAGATTTCAGAGCAGCTTTTATAGTTATGTTCAAGAAATGAAAAGAACATATGTTTAAGAATTAAGGGAATTTATGTGGAGAATATGTCAACAATAAGAGACTCTCAACAGAAAAGTGGAAATTGTAAACAAGAATCAAGTGGAATTTCTGGAGTTGAAAACTGCAAAGACTGAAGTTGAAAATTAACTAGATAGGCTCAACAGCAGATTCGAGACGGCAGGAGAAAGACGTGAATCTGAAGACAGAGCAATAAAAGTTATTGAATCAAAAAAAAAAAGAGAGAAGGAGAAGCAGAAAGAGTTAAGAAAAATGAACGAGACTTAGAGGACTGACAAATGAAGTATAATGTTCAAATATAAATGTAATAGGAGCCCCAAAATAGAAGAGAGAAGAAAAGACACAGAAACACTATTTGAAGAAAAAAAAATAGTTGACAATTATTCAGTGTTAATGAATGACATTAGCTTAAAGGGTCAATGCTATGGTCTGAATGCTTGTGTTCCCCCCAAATTCATATGTGGGACTCAGTGTCCCCAACCTAGTTATGAAGTGGAACATCTGTGAGGTGATTAGACCATGAGAGCATGCTAAGCCGCTCAGTCGTGTCCGATACTTAGCGACCTCATGGGCTGCAGCCTCCCAGGCTCCTCCGTCCATGGGATTTTCCAGGCAAGAGTACTGGAGTGGGGTGCCATTGCCTTCTCCAATGGCCTCATGTAAACTGGATAAAGGCAAATTCCCTCACTTTTATTTACCTGGAAAACAGTAAGAATTAGTGAACTTAAAAAATAAAAAAGGCCTTTAAAATTTTTTATATAGAGAGAATTGTCTCTCTTTCACCATGCGAGTATACAGCAAAAAGATGGTCGGTCATCAGTGAAGCAGACACTCATCAGACCCCTAGTCTACCGGCACCATGATCCTGGACTTGCCAGCCTTCAGATTAGTGGGAAATAAATTTATGTTTATAAACCACTCAGTTCATGATATTTTGCTATAGTAGGCCAAACAGACTAGCACAGTCAGAAAACAGAATGAACTCAACGTAATATAAACACAAAGAGAACCACACTGAGACATCATGGTTATATACTGAAAACCAAAGAAAAGAGATTATCCTGCAAGCAGCAAGAGAAAAAAGTGATCCATCATATTTATAGCAACAACAATGCAATTAGTGGTTGAATTCTCATCAGAAACGGTGGTGGCTAGAAGACACTGGAATGGCATATTTAAAGTGCTAAAGTTAAAAAAAAAAAAACAACAAGAATTTACTATCCGATAAAAATATCTTTAGAAAATGAAGGTGAAATAAACACTTTTTCAGATAAGTAAAACAGAGAATTTGTTTCTGACTGAAAGAATATGATACCAGATGTTAACCAGCTGACAGAAATAACTGAAAAGCACTGGAAATGGCAAGCACGTAAGTAAATTTAAAAATATATAATAATATATTATCTTTTCTTCTCTTAACTTAAAAAAACACATATGATTGCTCAAGCAGAAATTATAGCATCGTACTGTGGGTTTGTAGCACACATAAATATATATGCCAATAATAGCGCAGAGAAGGGGAAAGAGAGAAATGGAGCTATACGTGTGCAAAGTTTCCTTTTTCTTTCACCAGAAATTACATTAATTGAAAGTAGATTATGGTCCATTGAAGAGGCATATTGTAATCACTGATGCTGGGAAAGATTGAAGGTGAAAGGAGAGGAGGATGGCAGGGAATGAGATGGTCACATAGCGTCACTTACTCAATGGACATGAATTTGAGGAACTCTGAGAGATGGAGGAGGACAGAGGAGCTTGGCATGCTGCGGTTCATGGGATCACTAAGAGTTGGATGCCACGCAGCAGCTGAACAGCAGTAACATTGTAATCACTAGAGCAAACACTGAGGAAAGAAATCAAAGGTAAAAAGTAAGGAGGAGAAGTGATCTCAGGCAGTTAGCATACGAGGAAGTTCCAATGTTTGTCCTTCACGCACACACAGACACACACAGACACACACACACACAGACACACACACACACACACACACACATACGAAGAACTGCAAGCAGATGGAATAGCATAGCACTGGAAGAGCTCTGAACGCAAGAACTTGCAGCGACTCAGTGGAGCACAGAACCCAAGGATGACTGCGTGGAAAAGCATCGGAAGCATCTTCCTGGGATCACCTCATCTCCCAGTCCGGCACAGCTCAGTGCCAAGACGGATGCCCTCAGCAGGACCTTCCCACCTGGGGGGAAAGAGATCAGAAGACCACTGCAGCCCTTGTCAGCACAGAGACACCCAAAGCTTTCACCACCGAGGACTGCTGCAGTATTTGCTGACACTGACCTGACACCAGCAAACCAAGCTGCTTGGAATCCACCTTGCTGTGCCTCCCTGGAGAAGCAGCCGCTACTTTGTCCCCCAAAAGGAGCCGTCGCTGTGCTCCCTGCCTTGAGAGCAGTTGCCACTGCATTCCCCAGGGCCAGAGCTTCCACCTCCCCACTCCCCCCAACCCGCAATTCATTCCCCCAACCCCCACCAATTCATTCCCCAAACCCCCACCAATTCATTCCCCAAACCCCCACCAAACAGGTGCACACATGCCCCAGCCCCTAGCTCAGAAACCACTCTGTATACACTCGGCGTTGGCGCCACCACCGCCGCAGCAAGTGTACCTGTGCCCTGAGCCTCAGAGCCTCAGTCACGCTGTGTGTGCCTGCATCTTAGACCCCAGCATCACTGTCATTACTTTGCTGACAAAGGTCCGTCTAGACAAAACTATGGTTTTTCCAGCAGTCATATATGGATGTGAGAGGTGAACCTAAAGAAGGCTGAGGACCAAAGAATTGATGTTTTTGAACTGTGGTGTTGGAGAATACTCTTGAGAGTCCCTTGGGCAGCAAGGAGACCATTGGATCTCAATCTTAAATCCTAAAGGAAATCAGTCCTGAATATTCATTGGAAGGACTGATGCTGAAGCTGAAGCTTCAACACATTGGCCACCTGATGTGAAGAACCGGTTCATTAGAAAAGATCCCAGTGCTGGGAAAGATTGGGGGTGGGAGAAGAAGGGGATGACAGGGGGCGAGATGTTCGGATGGCATCATTGACTCAATGGACATAAGTTTGAGCAAGCTCCAAGAGATGGTGAAGGACAGGGAAGCCTGACGTGCTGCAGTCCAAGGGGTCTCAAAGAGCTGGACACAACTAAGCAACTGAACAGCAATCTCTGTCACACCAAGCATGCTCGTACCTTGGATCTGGGGGCTACAGGTTCGTGTGCCGGGCCTGGCCCTATGACCACTCCAAACCTGACTACACCTCACACTCTGGTGTCACCTCAGTCGTGCACATGCCTTCAGGCCAAACCCAGCACCAAGAGGGATCTGACCACAGCACCTTCCTGGGGGGAATAAAGAGAACAGGAGCACCCCAGCAGCCTTCCCCAACAAGGATCCCCAATAACCCTCACCACCTCCATACACATCCACTGAGTCTTCATCATGATGGATAAAATAAAGCTGTCCCACCGTTTCATCACAAAATTTCAGAGCAACAAAAGAGAATATTTATGCACAAGCTTCCAGAGGAACAGGTGCAGAGGGTCAATGGCAAAAACAGCTTGAGACTCCTCAAAGTAACCTTGGAAGCCAGAAAATAATAGAACAGTGTCTTTGAAAGTCTAAGGAAAAGTTATTTCCAAGTTGGAATTCTGTCTTAAGCCAAGGGGAAGAGTAGAATAAAGACATTTTGGGGGTATACAAGCTCTTAAAGCATTGGTTCCACATTGCCTTTCTCAGAAAGGGACTCCATGATTTGCATCATAAAAATGACAAAAGAAATTAAGGAAGAAAAAGACCTGGAATCTGAGAAAGAAAACAGCCAAGATGAGAGAGATTCCCAAGAAAATAATGAAGAGAATGCTCAAGAAAAAACTGTGAAGCAGGCCTAGGAAACAACCTATATTTTGAAATAGGTTGAAATATTTTGAAGTAGGTTGGAGGGCTCTGAGGGGTTTCCTCAAGAAGGTGGTGTTATTGCATTGCCCAGTGTGTTCGAAGGTATTCAGAGGAGACTTATATAACTAGGGACAGCTAGTATAAAGGGTAGCGGCTGTTGCTGCTAAGCCGCTTCAGTTGCGTCCGACTGTGTGCGACCCCATAGCTCCCCCGGCCCTGGGATTCTCCAGGCAAGGACACTGGAGTGGGTTGCCATTTCCTTCTCCAAAGCTTGAAAGTGAAAAGTGAAAGTAAAGTCGCTCAGTCGTGTCCAACTCTTAGCGACCCCATGGACTGCAGCCCACCAGGCTCCTCCGTCCATGGGTTTTCCAGGCAAGAGTACTGGAATGGGGTGCCATTCCTTCCTCCGTTTAAAGGGTAGAATTAATGCTAAACATACAGTTAATTAAGCAAATGAAAAATCGAGTCATTTCTATCCAGGAAAGACTTAAAATTATGTTTGGGAAAAATGCATAGTGTAAGTAGAATTTATATAATCATACTACAGACCCTAAATACTTATAGAAATTAATAACTCTACTGGAGATACGGTGAGATTAGAAGGGCCTGCTGGAGAAACCGGAAAGAGCTAAATTTGCTTCATAATAAGAAATAAAAAGATCATGTCTAAAACTGAAAAAATCAAGAAGCAGGGGTCAAAACTTGCTATTTGTTGACGTGGAGATAATGTCACAAGTATCCATTAAAAATTCTCCAGTGTGGACTGTGGGGAGCAGAAAAGAGGAGGCATCTGGCAGAGGCGAAGCGGCCCTTTGTTCATGGAGAGCCTGTCTGAGTCTTCAAACTGCATACATGTATGGCCCAGATAGACACTAAAAACTAGGTTAAAAAAATAGTCCTGGGGTGGGGGGAGCCGGATGACCCAGGTTATCAGTGGGTAGGGGAGCTTCTGTATTCACGAGTGGAGTATTGCCCAGAAGCACCGGGAGATTCTGGGAGTATGGCCCTGAAAAATTCTTGAGGCAGCAAGGAAACGGGATTTTTAGCTGCTGTCCAGAAGCTCACCAGATTGGCAGTCGTATCCCTAATCTTTGGGAACTCCAATAGGAAAAGCATTTACTTTTCAGAAATAACTCCATTCAAAACTGAACAGGGTCAGGATCTCTCATTAAGGTTTTGAAAGTCATAACTCCTGCGTCCTAGACGAGATGCTTGCAGACAAAGGGCTGGAAAGCACAGCACTGGCTTCCAAAGCTCTCTGTGAACCACAGCCTACATTACAAACCAGGACACGCCTGTGAATAACTAAGCCCGAGGTTTCACCCCCATTTCCCTGTTCTTCCCTGTTAGCTGTTCTCCTGTGTTCTGTTCCTCTTCCTTCCCCTTTCTTCTGTGAACGTTATCCTTTTCTGTTCTATTTCTTTTTTCCTTTCTGCTGGGTTTATTTTTTAGAAAAAGATTCCCAAGAGAAATGTATCCAGGCTGGAGACCATGATTGCTTTTATACTTCTTGAGGATAGCTGGGTGGATTTATTTTCTTTTATCTTTAATGTCTTTTGTTATTGTGGTAAAAGTCACATAACATAAAGCATACTATCTTAACCACGTTTGACTGTACAGTTCAGTGGCAGGATTCAGGTTTACAAAGCATGTTTGCAAGTGTAATTGTGCTCCGAGTTCTCAACAGACAGCCCAGGGCGAGAGAACTCCTCATCCACTTCTTAACAGGTGAGGATGGTGCCCACCTGGGTCATGCCGCTGAGCAGGGCAGCCCCAGGACTCAGGCCCCTGCCCTGCACTGACTTCCTCCGTGACTCCGGGCAAAGGCTCCATGACCCTGAGTGTCACTGCAAATGCCAGGGAACGGACTCGGGGATTTCTGAAATCCTACTGTCTGTGTAATTCTATGGATGGAGTTAGGTTTTGGCTGAATTATGTTCCTTGAACTTTCATATGTAGAAGCCTTAATATCCAGGGCCTCAGAGTGGGTCTGGGTTTGTATAGGGCCTTTACAGAGTTGATCAAGTCAGGGTAAGGCCTTTAGGGTGGGTCCCAATCTAATCTGACTAGCGTCCTCATAAGAGGTGGAAATGCGAACACACAGAAGGGGTACGGGACGTGTACCTGCACGGAGGAGAGGCCCCAAGGACACAAGGAGGAGGTGTCTGTCTGCAGGCCATGGAGAGAGGCCTCATTCGGAAGCAACCTTGCTAACATCTTAATCCTGGGCTTCCAGCCTCCAAAATGAAGAGAAAATATGTGTCTATTGTTGAAACCATCACTCTGTTGTGCTTTGTTTTGGCAGCTGAGCAGAACCATGCGGAGTCCTGAGACATTCAACCATGGATGGCCACAGGCTAAGTGCTATTGAGGTTATTGACCCTGTGAGTCAGCAGACCAAACAGTTTGGGGCGATCTGTGGAAGATTATGGAAGCTGTTTTTAGTTTTGCTTTGGTTTTTGTTTCACTGATTTTTTTCCATCTGCTTTCCCAGATTGCCCTTCCCTCTTCGGGTGAGAGACATGCTGCCTACTCACAGGGAAGGGCCTGACAAGCCGTAATACCCACCTCTCCAACAATAAAGACTGGCCCGTGGAGAAAACTGGGACGCCGGCGTAACCAACCAGAAACCTCCCTGGGATTGCTGTGCGATGATGGTAACGACAGCTGACTCTGCCCAACCCAACAGCATTATCGATGCAGTTACTGGTTGTTTAGACTGGGGGCTGGCTTTCAGCAATTCAGAACCGTCTGAGGGCTTAGGTCTCAGCACGACGAGTTTTCTAGGGTGGAGGGCAGGGGACAACCCCCTTTCCTGAGGGAAACGTAGAAGACAAGAGAGGATGCTGGCTCCTGGATTGGAGGGTTGCCGGACCTCAATCTAAACACCCAACAGCTCCATCAATAATGCCGTTGAGTTGGGGCAGTGTTCCTTTGCCCCTCAGCCATAAAAAGAGAGGAGGAGAATGCCCTACCAGAAAATAGGTCACCTGGTGTCACTGACATACCGTCACTCTTTGCAGCTGCATTCCTACTGGCCAGCCGAGTGGGAACCAGGCTATGGGTACAGGAGATAACAGGTACGGATTTTATGCTGAGAAGTGGGGACAACCCCAGGGCGGAGGAAGTTTGGGACCAGTCCTGGGACGCTTACGGCACTGTTTCCTGTCTCCGTTTTCCAGGGTTCAAAGAAGGAAAGAGATTTGCTGCCAGCTGGCGAGCTGGAACTTCAGGACTGGATCCCAGTGCTCCTGACCAGTGGTCCAGTCCTCTCTCTTCCCCAGCGTGCAGCCTCTTATCAAGCTCCTCCCAGACCTCCTTCGCACAAGCCCACTAATGACCTGTTTGAGCTGAGAGCAGATGGTCTGGGAGCATCGAATTCTGACGGCTGAACTGCCACGAGTCAGACTTTCTCCTTAAGAAGAGGTCAGCAACATCTGCAGCTTGGCAACTCTGTGTAGCCCCCAGACAGACTCCCGAGGGCCCACCCTGGCCTGCCGGAGTCACCCCTGCTGGGACACAGCTGAGCCAGTGGAAGCTCTTTTGGGGCTGAGAGTTGAGACCTGGATCCTAGTCTTCCATCTTTGCCTCCTCTTCTGTTAAGGAAAGGTGTGAGCTTCTCTACCCTCCCTTCTTCTCCTCCCTCTCCTTTCCCTCTTCCTCTCCATCTCACATCCATCCCATTTTCTCCTCTTCCTTCATCCAAACCTGGGCTCACTTCTTTCTACTTTTCTGATTGTCCCCTGCCTTAATTTTTTTTTTCCCACCTTCAATACAGACTTCTTCCCTGATTCTTTTCCTTAATCTCAGATGTGTTCTATTCTTCTCTATCCTAAAAATACTTCCCCTCAATACTTCCACCTGCCCTTAAGAAATCAGCCCACCTCACCAGCCAGGTCCAGCCTGGATCCTCAGCAGCCACCTCTCTACCTCTTCACCCTGCAGGGGCTGACCTTGCAAGGATCACTTAGCAATTACCCTATTTTCAGAGGTCCTTACCACTCACAGGGCAGTAGCAGAAGCTGAGACCAAGCTGGGTGGCTCAGTAGAATCCGGAGCAGCAGCCTGAAGGCCCAGAGGAGAAGGGCAAAGGCTCAAGCTGCCTTTTGAGCCTCAGGTCTCTTCTCAGGCTCCCAAGAGGGAGTCTCCACTGCTCTGCCCTCAGTTTCCCCGACTTAGCTCATTTCTTTCCCACAGACTCGGGTCCTGCCTCAGCCTTCCAGCCTAAAACCGTCTCCCAAACAGGACACGCAGGAGCTTTCAGCCTGCAAGAGGGCTACAGCCAGATGGGTTAAGTTCTCACTCCCCTGTTCCAGCATCAGGAGAGACCACCCCTCAAGAGGAATGAACGCCAGGCCTGACCTCGTGTGGCCTCTGCCTACAGCAGCTTGAAGGAGGATATTGGTTCCCGGCCAGAGATTGAGGTCAGGTCCCAGCAGTGAGAGCACCAGATCCTAGCCACTAGACCAGTGGTCAGTGACAAGGCCCTGGCTTCTTGGCTTTGCAGAAAGGAACTCCCACAGAGAAAGAAAGTAGTGAAGCAAGTAAAGTATTTATTAGGGGTGAAGAAAGTACAGTATGTGCAAATAGGGGATTCCCAGGTGGTGCTAGTAGCAAAGAACCTGCCTGCCAGCGCAGGAGATATAAGCACCGCGGGTTCGATTTCTGGTCGGGAAGATCCCATGGAGGAGGGCATGGCAACCCACTCCAGTATTCTTGCCTGGAGACGCCCATGGACAGAGGACACGACTGAAGAGGCTTAGCATGCACGTGTGGATAGACACATAGGCAGGCCCAGAGAGAGAGTCGCTGAGTTGCATGCTCGTGGCAGATTGAATTGCTTTTATTGGTCATTTCTTCAGGTTTCCTTCGGCCTGTCACTTTGATTTGCCTGGTCCTGAGGCCGTATTTGGTGTATCTCAGGAACCTCCTGCTTGTGCGTGCTCATCTCTCAGCCAAGAGGGATTCTATCCAAGAGGCTCGTGGGTAGCTGACATCACTTACTGTGAAGTGACGTCTCCTCCCTTTTTGGCCTCCAAGGAGCCTTTCTGCGTACATGTAGTTGAGAAGTTCTCCTTGACTTTGAGAGTAGGAATATGTGATCTTTTATCTCTTATCTGAGCAGGGCTCAGCCTCCTCCATCATCCTGCTTTTATGGAGTTTCAACCTGGGGCCCATCTGTCTCCTGCCTCAGGCCCAGAATTGTACCAGGGCCCTCCTTTTCTGTCCCCCTCTCCCCACCGGCTCACACACATTCCAGATACCCACATCTAAACACCTCAGCTGTCTGGGCCTGGGGGGAAGGAGGGGTAGGTTGTGGAATTTTCCCAAGTCATAACTACCGAACGGAAAACATTTGAATGTCCAGTGCTCCCGCACTCAGGGCTGGAGGGGAAGACAAGTCCTGACTAGCAGCCAGGTTCCCATGCAAGCGGCAGGGCATGGACGGAAGTGCCCACTCTCACCTCCACCTCTCTACCTGCCGGAAAGACAGAACAAAGCTGAGCCTCTGCTGATTTCCTAAGAAAGGAGACAGTATAATCTACTACCTTTCTTCAGCTTCTGAGGAAAGAGGACTGATCACAGAGGCCAATTAATAACAGGGAGGGGGGAATGAACTGAGAGATTGGGGTTGGCATATATACACTGTTAATACCATGTATTAAATATGTAACTAATAGAATCTACCGTAGAGCTCAGGGAATTCTGCTCAGTGCTCTGTGATGACCCACATGGGAAGAAAATCCAAAAGAGAGGGGAATATGCTCATGTTTAGCTGATCACTCTGCTGTACAGCAGAACACTCCAAAACAAACCTGTGCGTTAAGTTGCTTCAGTCTCATCTGACTCTTTGCCACCCTATGGACTGTACTCAAATAAAAATTAATTACAAAATAATAGTGGAGAGAGAGATCCCCTGTCATTTTTCTGTAAGTCAACATCAGGCAGGCCAGTGGTGGCCAGACCATGCTGGAGATGAACGAAGGAGCCATATCAACTCATGCCTAGGACAGACGACCCAGGTCTCAAATTACCCACCCTATCACCTGCGGCCCTGGACGCTCCGACACCCCTGGCTTAGTCCGTTTCCTTCCATGCCTTCTTTGGCAGAGGAGACTAGGCACAAGGATTTATTAGAACATGTGTTCACTCATTGGTTTGTTCACTTACACACGCATCACTGATTGTGCACTTTCTGTGTCCCAGTCCCGAGCTGGCACCAGGTACATTTCCAGGGTAAGATAAAACGCCATCCCTGACCTCACAGGCTTGGACTCTGTTAGGATTAGGAGAGACAGACAAGGATAGGTGACCTCAGGGTGAAGTGTCAGAGCAACGTTTCGTCTTAGGTGATAGGGAAGCATAGATGAGGGGCACCGATCTGAGTCAGAGGGGTGATTATTGGGGAAAGAGGGAATAGAATCAAAAAGATTAGAGAATCGATGTATTCTAGGACCTGCAAACAGGTACCTCCGACCAGATTTATTAAACATTTTCTCTGCTTCCTTTCCACGCTTAAGTAGATGATACAAGTGTAATTATCTGTAGTCCAGAGCCTAGTGCTTTTGCAGGTACCAGATGTGTTTCAATGGGCATGTTTGAATGTGAGTGGAAAGCTGATGGTTCTTCTGAAGGCAAGAAGTCTTTTGTAAAGACATGATGCAGAAAAAACTAAGATGTTTTAAAAGATTGGGTCATTAACTTTGTAAAATTAATTAATTCCTAACATTAATTTTATTGAAGCATTGTTGCTTTACAATACTGTGTTCGTTTCTACTGTGCATATCAAATGCTCAGTTGTATCTGACTATCCGACCCTGTGGACTGTAGCCCGCCAGACTCCTTTGTCCATGGGGTTTTTCCAGGCAAGAATACTGGAGTGGGTTTCCGTTTCTTGCTCCAGGGGATCCTCACGACCCAGGGACCAAACCCCATCTCCTACATCTCCTGCAGTGCAGGCGGACTCTTTACCCCTGAGCCACCAGAGAAGCCAGACATATACATACGTCCCCTTTTTTGGGCTTCCTCCCCTTGTAGGTCATCTCAGAGCATTGAGCAGAGTTGCCTGTGCTACACAGTAGGTCCTCATTAGTCATCTATTTTTACATAGCTGTGTGTACATGTCGATCCCAATCTCCCAGTTCATCCCATTCCTCCTCTTCGTCCTTGGTGCCCATACTTTTCTCTATTTCTCTAATGTTCTCTATGGATCATTAGCTGCTTCTTGAACTTGGCTTCTGCCTGATTTCTTTTGGGCTACATCTGATCTCTCTTAGACTCTGAGTCCCATAGGACTGCACTGCTTGCATAGCTGGACTTCAGGGTAAGAAAGGCTACTTTTGCGGGCATGGGTGGAAGGCAGGGCCAGTGGGAGGATTTTAGAGTTCCTCTGAGGTGCTCCTCTCTCCCAGCTGCCAACAGGTTACTTTTCTCCCTTGTAAAACTTCAAATATAATCCACGCTTTTCAGCATATGAGCCCTAACTTGCAAAGGTGCAGAAATGCCCACAGGGGGAAACTGGCTTGGAAAACTGAGGTCAGGTCCAAAGAGAACAGAGTGAGTCCTACAGAGAGATGGTACGGTGAGAGATGGTATGGTATGGTGAGTTTGCCTGAGGTCGGGGTGCCCCACAGCAGGGGGTGGGGTGCAGGACGCCCAGACCCAGGCTGACCAACCCTTCCTGGGACAGCTAGACCACCTGGCCTGCATGGGCCGAGGGCTGCCTTCCTGGGGAGCAGGGGGCAGAGTCAGGCTGTTAGCTCATCCTGGCGGAGTCCTGGTCACTCACACGGCCCCTGACTCTGAGACACCAGGCCACTGAGGAAGAATGTATCCCACCATCTCAGTCCATTCACACTGTTCTAAGAAAATATGACAGATTGGGTGGTTTATAAACAATAGAACTTCATTTCTCACAATTCTGGAGGCTGGAAGTCCAAGATCAAAGCAGACTGGTGTTTGGTGAGGCCACTTCCTGGTTTGTGGCCAGTGTCTTCTTGCTGTGTCCTCGTGGGGCAGAAGGAGTGAGGGAAGCTCGTAGGGTCTCTTTATAAGGGCACTAGTCCCATTCACGAGGGCTCCACCCTCATGACCTCGTCACCTCCCCCGGGGCCCATCTCCTGATGCCATCGCAGTGGGAATTAGGGTTGCAACACACAAGTTTCAAGCCACAGCACTCTTCTGAATATTCTTTCTCTTTTCCACATTTCTTCTGTTTCTCCCCTCCCCTCCATCCCCTCCTCCTCCTTTTCCTTCTCCTCCTTTTTTTCTCCTCTCCCTCCCTCCCCACCCTCGCTTTCTTCCTCCTCCTTCTCATAAGCCTATGGCATCATTGCAACCAACCATTTTCAAGGAGGGCTGATTCTGTTCGCTGAACATTTTGATCTGATGAAGAAACATTAACCTGAAGGTGACTCGCTTTCTGCAGGGTGTCCTGCAGAAGTGATTGCTCTGTGTGCTTACCACCTGGCCCCCCTCCCTTGGTCTCCCTCATCCCTGAGAGCATCAGGAAGCCCATCTCTGGGTGCCTGCATCTATTTCCCTTTCCCTGTCTGCTGCCAGTTCTCTCTGTGGACCAGAAACAGTCCTAAGCATGAGACAGTAGTCAGGGCAGTCGCAGCCGCCCATGCTAAGTCCTGCCTGCATCCCTGCCAGGAAGTGCCCTGAGTCTGTGCCTGAGGATTGCGGCTGAACCACGGGGTATGTGATCTGCTCTGTGCTCCATCCTGTTTTCCTAGTGTCGAGTTCCTTACAGGACTGCCTCATGTTCAAGGAAGGCAAATAAGGCAGCTAAGACATTCGGGAACCCTCTCAGCTTGATTGTTTAATATTTGCTTGTGCTGTGGGTTAGACTAGAATGAGCAACAGGCATGACCCTTCTCAGGTGCGGCACAATCGAAGATCAGCTGATGCACAGACATGGGTAAAAAAAACATTCTTTATTGGGTGCCTACTCTTTGCCAAATGTCACATCAGGCATTCTATAGGCAAGCATTCACATTCATTCTAATCCTCACCACGGCCCATAGTCATAGGTATCATGACCCCTGATGTGTAGAAGGGGAAATGGAAGCTCAAAAGGTTAGTTATTTGCCCAAAGCAGCCCAATAACAAGTAGCAAAGCCAGAACCAGATCCAAGGTCCTCAAAACCAGAACTGGGCATTCGGTACCCCTCATCCCCACCTTGGTGGTCAGGATTGGGTGGCAGGGAAAGCGTGCATCCCATTTGCTTCAGCTTTCATGGAGACAATCAGTTTGTGTTAATTTTAGTTGAGCAGTTTAGTCTAGGGAAATTAGAGAGGTCTGTCCTTGAGGTATGTAATTCTTGGAAAGGAGATGAATATGAAGACCCAGAGAACTTTTTCCCCAAGAACCACCCCCCTGCCTAGTAATGGGTAATAAGCACAGCATTATCTTTTTTGACTTGGCCTTGTTTCTGCCTCTAAAGCCCGTGTTTATGATCTCGGTTTTCTTAGTGATAGAAAGATCAAGTTCAGGACTTCCTTGGCAGTCCAGTGGTTAAAACTCCATGCATCCAGTGCAGGAGTGAACGCGGGTTTGATCCCTGGTTGGGGAACTAAGATCCCACATGCTACATGGCATGGTAATAAATAAATACATAAATAAATGAAATAAAGTAGATAAGCAACAGGGATTTATTATACAGCATGGGGAACTATATTAAAAAAGAAAGAAAGATCAAGTTCAATTTTATCCCCATGCACGAAGACCTCTCTTCCAGATACCCATCCTTAGCCTCTATACCATCAGGGACCGGCTGGTGGAAATGAAAATAAAGAACAGAGGCGCTAGGAATGCTGTTGAGTTCATGAAGCAACTGAGAATCCGGTGGAGCGTCCCCATAAGGTGCAGAGTTCTACCGCAGGCCCTAGATGTTCTCATCCTGTCTTCAGGTCAGGAGCACCTCACCTCACCTCCACCCCAGATTAAAGCAGGGCAGAGTACAGTCAGGCTCTCCCCAGGATATAGGGAATGCAGCCTTGACTGTGTCTCACCCAGCCTCACAGCAAACCCACAGGATTCTTTTGCACCCATCTAGTTGGCCTTGACCTCTTGCTGATCCAGACTGGCAGATTCTGTCAGACCCTTGCACTTTGCAGTTTCTGGTCCTGCCTTCTGCCTAGCATGATATATTCTACTTGGTGGGTGGGGAAGGTGGTGGAAGCTTGGGTCCAAACGTGCCAGAGCTTGAACCCTTCATTCCAGGAATTTGACAAAAGTCTAATTAGTTACAGAGACAGGACTAGAGCCTGGATTTCCTGGTTCCTATCCAGGGCTCTTTTCAGCATTCAAAGGCAGTGAGATGATATCCTAGATGAAGGATCTAGAAGGCTCTTTCCTGGCAGCAGGCTGCTTCATGCCCATCATTGAGTGTCATCATTTCTGCTTTCCTTCCAGAGCTGGGAGTGCCTGGACACATGGTGTGTGGGCCTCCGTGAGTGCCAGGGAGACCTCACTGCAGCTGAAGATGTGCTGGTTATTGTTGTTCAGTTGCTCAGTAGTATCCGATTCTTTGAGACCCCATGGACTGCAGCATGCCAGGCTTCCCTGTCCTTCACCATCTCCCGGAGTTTGCTCAAACTCATGTCCATTGAGTCGGTGATGCCATCCAACCCTCTCATCTTCTGCTGCCCCTTCTCCCCCTGACTTGGAAATACACCGCAGCATCTTTCAGACGGTGATTCTCACGAGTGTTCATCAGATCAAAGTGCAAACTCTGCCAGAGATGCCATGATGGAGAGGGGAGCGACCGGGTGGCGAGAGTTCACAGATACGTGTAGTGTCCTGGGCTCAAACAAACCATCAGGCCCACCCTCAGTGTTTGAGAGGTCTAAAGCCAAGGCATACATGGAGGCCCACACGCCATGTGTCCAAATATTTGAGAGTTGTAAACCAAGCTAACAAATCGTTAGATAATGTTTGTTCTTGCCTCTTGCCTGGACAAACATATCTTTACAACAACCTCAAAAGCAGGTTTCAATTGCAAATCTTTGGACACCTAGAACACCAGGGCAGAGAGGTGAGGTTTCAGCCCCACCCGTGGCCTTCCTTCTTTCATTTTCGACCTGAGGGCCCTTGTGCTTAAGCAGGGAAAGCCCAATCCCGAGAGTCCACTCTAAGTCCAGGAAAGAGGCCTGCATAAGCCCGAACACAGGCCATCTGCGAAGGAAATTCCCTGGGTCCTGGATACCTAAAGCACAGGAGAGGGGAGGAATGGAGTTGGAGTGGGTGATTCCTCTGGCCTCATGGCCCTCTTCTCTGGAGGAGAACCAGATGAGGGCTATCTAAAGCATATAGCCAAGGCAGGCCCTCTTGCCCATGTATAGGCTAGTATTATTAAAATTATTTCCGTTTTACAGATGAAGTAGCTGCAGTCAGAAAACTTGAGTGACTCTACACAGGCACACACCAGCCACAGGAGAGCCAGGATTTGAACCTGAGCCTGCCTGCCTCCAGATCCCTGCTGGGCCTCTCCCCCACCCTGCTCTCCCCATTGTCTAGCATCACCTGGGAACGCAGTGAGCCTCTCCCTGCTGGGGGCCTGAACTCCCAACACGTCTCGCCGCTGGAAAGGTGCAAACAATCTCTATGGGTCTCTTCACCTCCTGTCTTGTCCCCTCACCCAGCCAGGTTTTCTAAGACACAAAAGCTGTGACAAGTGGCCTTCTTAACCCCCTGCCCTCAGGGTCATGTTCAAAGACCTCATTTTGGCCCATCACGCGCTCTTACACTCTTCCTCTCAGCGGCGGTCAAGCCCCCTCTGGCCTGCACACACTCTTGCAAATGCGGTTCCTTCTCTGGTCTTGTCAGGCTTCCCACTCCCTCTCCCAGCCAACGCCCTCATCCTCCTCATCTGGGCTTAGATGGCCTCTGCCACCGCCCCCCCCCACCCCAACTCTAGTTCTAAGGTGCATGCTCTTTGTTCATTAATTCCTACATCAATAAGTGTCGGGCTCCACACCTGACCCTTGGCACTGGGTGGTACAGAGCAAGCCACCCGTAAATGCTCATTGACCTGCTGGGCTCCCTACAGGATGGAAAGCTGGTCCTCGTCTCCTTTCTGTGCTTCAGCCTGAGTCAATCCCTTTTGAGAGATAAGGGCAGCAGAGAGCCTCTGAATGACAGGCACTTCCTGGACCAGCCCAATGTCCCATGGTCCAAACAGCCACTGGAGGGGAAGAGCCCCGAGGGAACTCTGCAGCTCTGAGCTCCAGCCCAGCCTCACAGCTCTTCATATAAAAGGCATTCAGAGCAGGAGACATCAGGTTCATACCCCAAGCTCAGAGCCCTCTTCTCCTTGTAGCAGTGTTTTTCAACATTGCAAATTACAAAAACGATTCACTGTAGAAATTTAATGGAAGTCTGTAGAAGAAATTTAAAATTCTCTGTTATCCCACCACCCCAGAAAAAAATCACAGCTGAAACTTGCATACCTCCTCCAGATCTTTTTTCTACGTATAAAATGATTACATATTAAATATTAGGATTAAAGGTTTCATACTGTTTTATTTACTTCGACACTTGATGTTCCAGTGTTATTTGCTAAGTGTGAGATCATTAGCATTTTCCTATGTCATTAGGGTTTTTTTGAGAATTTTATTTGGATGGCTAAGCTGAGCTGACATGAGCCAGGGCAGTGGCAGAGGGGCTGGAAAGAAATGGAAAGACTGGATCCACGCGAGGACTTCCCTGATGGCTCAGATGGTAAAGAATCTGCCTGCAATATAGGAGACGCAGGTTTGATCTCTGGGTCAGGAAGATCCCGTGGAAGAGGGAATGGCTACCCACTCCAGTGTTCTTGCCTGGAGAACTCCATGGACAGAGAAGCCTGGCAGGCTACAGTCCATGGGGTCACAAAGAGTCGGACCCAACTGATCGACTTTCACGTTTCATATTTAAGAGCTAAAGTCAAGAGGTTGGGTCAACGCCAGGGACTCTGCAGAAAGCCCCTGTTCAAGAACACTTGCGGGTTTAGCAACCGTCAGCCCGTTTGCGTGAAGAGGTGCTCCCGTTAGTGGGGTGTCTCCTTTGACAAAGTCCTTAGCGGATCTCCTAGTGAAAGAGGAAGAAAGGAAGTAAGACAAGGCTCAGATGGGGAATTGCACGCAGTGAGGGTCATGGGCACCAGAGGGCAGCACAAGGGTCTCAAGCATCTTGGGAGCTAAGTCCCACAGGAAAGAAGGCGGGTCATCTTGGGTCAAGCCGCTCCAGCCCCACTCCTCAGTGCGTACATCCGCCCTGGAAATAACGATGCTTGCCCTGCATCTCCAGCGCTGTCCTGAGCATGGGAGATGAGATAGCTTTGAAGGAGCCCGCAGAGAAGAGTCAAGAGTCTAGGAAAAGAACTTGGCCATGTCTAAGCTGCCCCTGAGAGTAGGGCTAACTTCCAGTAGTCAGCCCCGGGGCGGGAACTCCCAGGGAGAGGAGGAATTCTGCCCGCCCCCCCCCCCTCCCCGTCACTGGGACTGGGGTACCCGGTCTGCAGTCAGGACTGATCCTTCAGGCCTGGGTCGGGCAGCCCTGGTTGCAGTGTACGTGTCTCAGATGCCTGGAGCTCTAGGCTCTGGTGGAGCAAGGGCACCCATCTCCAGGGGTTCCAGTGGTTGGCACAGCACCTAGTATTCTGTGCCTCGAGGCAAGCTGTGGTTAGTGGGGGAAACACAAGCTCTAGGGCAGCGCCCCCCCGCCCCCCGCCCAGTCCCCGGACTGGTCTGGGAGACGGATCGGGAAGAACGTCTGCTTCTACTTAGCCTCTCCGAGCCTCAGTTTCCTCATCTGTAAGCTGGTGTGGTATGTGCTGGGCACTCAGTATACAGGCCTTGCTGCTGGTGCTTGGAATTCAAGCCGCTGGCGGGTGGAGCGTAGGCTCCCCGTTTGCCGACACCGCTGGAAAAGGGGTTCTCCTGCCCCCTCCACGCAGGCGAGTTGCTGACAGCGGCAAAGCCACGTTGCCGTGCTTGGAGGAAAGCCGCCTTGGTTTCTTTCTTTCTTTTTTTTAAAGTCTATTTGGGTTTGGTTTCGTCTAGGGTTTGGGCCATCGCGTGCGGTTTGCTTCTCCTCTCCGTTGCTCGGGTTGAGGTCCTGGCCGGGAACGAGCAGCTAGAAGGGCTTTAGGACCCGGCGCGCCCCGGGCCCCGGAGCCCGGGGCGGAGAGGCTTGAATGAGAAGCTGGAGGGGGATCTTGGCTGAAAGGACTCGCGGCGGAATAGCTCCGCTGTCGCCAGGCAACCGCCCTGACGCAACGCAAAAAAAAAAAAAAAGTCCCTTAAAAAAAAAAGAATAGTGCTGAGAATCCACCGTAGCAAGAGAAAGGGAGGCAGAAGCCGGCTCAGCCCCGAGGCCGGGGCCAGAGGCTGCGGAGGAGCCGGGAGCCCGCTTCGGAAGGAGAAGGCGGGGACCTGGTGACACCCCTGGAGGGGGCCTCCGAGCGCACGGGAAGGTGGGTTCGAGGCTGTGCGGGGATGATCCCAGGTCTGGGGGCCGGTCTAGAGGTGGTTTGTCTGTTGCCTTCGGCGCCGCCAGGGGAGGGGGCTCTTGGGGCACCGCAGGTCCGCAGAACTGGCAGTAGAGGGGAGCAGCGGGGACTGTGGGAGCACCCACCTCAGGGCACCCTGGAGTGGACACCCCGCACCCGCCCGCAGGAGATGAGGTCCTGCCTCACCCTCTCCTGGGGGCTTACTGCCCTCAGCGGAAGTGGGACGGGTGGGTGGCCTCCATCTCTCACGTCCCAGCTGGCCTCTTCCAGGGATAAGATCTGGGTGGAGATTTGAGCTTAGAGATTTGAAAGGGAGAGCCCCAGTCGGTCTCTCCAGGTCTCCTGACCGCTGGTCACCTCCAAACCCACCTGGTCCCTTCTGTCTACTTCAGGCTCAGTGATGTGGGTGTTCCTGTCCCAAGGATGCAATCACTAACTCAGGAGAAGTGACCCAAGGGCACTTGGGCCTGAGAGTGCTCTGAAGGGCTGAGGTCAGTGCGGTCAGCAAGAACTGCGCAGCCAGGAGGGCCTGGGGGAATGAGTAGCCCTGTGGCTGACTCCGGGTCACTGAGAGAAGGCGGGCAGGTCTGTACAGCCTGTGGCCAGGAGGCAGGTGTCTGTGTGCACCAAGTCACGTTGACTGTTCTGCCTTTTTTTTTTTTTTTAATCCCATATTACCTGTATCTGTTTCTCATTCCCTGTTTCTCCTGAGAAGATTTGGAAGGTGAGTTGATTCCAGGTTGTTAGACCACTGTCTCAAACCCACAGCCATGCTCTCCGGATTGTTTCTACCAGCTCCGAGCAGTTCTCAGTGAATCCCAGGTGGAATGAGCTAGATCCCGCCAACAGGGCAATCCCTAGAGTGCCCGAGGGAGGCGTGGTTCTAAAGCAGCTTCCTTTCCGATCCCCAGAGACAGTGCCACCGCCCTCCAGGCGGGATGCTGAGCTGGGCAAAGTCCTGGGAGAGCAGAGAGATTCAGCCCCACATGCCTGACTCCTAAGACAGTGATCTCAAAGGAAGGCTTTGAACATCTGAGCAGAGAGGGAAGAAACCAGATGAAAAGCAGGCTGCGTGGAGGGGCTTGTCCTGTGACCTGGGAATGTCTCAAGGGCCCCGTGGAGCCAGGAGAGAAGCCAGGCTCTGCATTCCACCTAGCTGGCTTCAATCCCACTCCCCTGAAGCCAAGAGAGGAAAGGGTCCTCCCTCATCCCCTTTTCCTCTTTTCCCACTCGAAGACCCCCAACTTCTCATGTACTTGCTGTCTTATCCTCCCAGTTACATGCATGGGATTCCACTTAATTAACAGTCCCACCTCCATATCTACCAGCTTGGCCTTTTTCCAAGAGGGACTGTGGCAGGGAAGTAAATTCAGGCAGTGCCTAAGTATCGCTGAGAGAGATCCACTGAGCCCCAGCCCAGCGAGGAAGAAACTGCTTATCAGTCTCCTCACGCATGCAGGTGGCACTCTGTAGGTAAATTTTGCTCATGGAAAACTCCCTTGGCCCCACAGGAGTGTCTGGAATTCCCAGAACCTTCTGGGAGCTGTGCCTTCCCCAGAAGTCACTCTTTGTTTGCCTGGGACATAGAGCTGTTTGCAAAGGTGGAAGATGAGTGACGGCTGGAGCAGTCTGATCTCAGTTTCCTGACTAGGCGGGAAGGGAGTTCTCACTCACGAAATGGAAATCTTCTAGGGTTAATCAAGATGACTTTTAGCACACACATGGACTCTGGGATTTGGACCTGGGCGAGAAGAAAGGGAAGGCAAATTCTGAAGCAGAGCTCAAGGGGGTGCGCATGGACTAAACAGAGGGCAGTGGGCAAGTGGACCCGGAAAGATCTGGAGGTGGGCAAGGTGGTTAGAAGGAACTTTGTCATCAGCCTGCAGAGTCTGAGCTGCCCCAGGGGGTCAAGTTGCCAACGTGAGTTAGGAAGACTGCAAATGTCAGCTTCTGCATGGTTAGGACAGCTGCCCTGGCGCAGGAAAGCCCACCGCTGCCCCCTCCACTGCGCCCGTCTCCCTTGCCCCTCCATACTTCTCTCTGGAGAGGCAGGAAAAAAGAGGAAAACAGAGAAATTGTCAAGAGAAGTTAGCAGTGTGCAGTGCCCCATACCAATCTTTTGTCCTCTTGACGCCACCCAACAGCCACCCCACCCCACCCCCATGAAAACCTAGCCCATGAAAAGCTCCTTAAGGAAGGGAATGCAGAGCATAGGAGCTATTCTCCCTGTGGGCACACCGTCTAGGAGGGTAGGGGGACAGTGAACTCCCCACCATCATGGGCCACCTCACTCCTGGCCCCTGAGCAGCAGCCTTCACACAGCCCTGGGGAGGGGTGGGGTTCATCTCCTCCCAGGCACAAACTGAGCCCCACTTCTTCAAAGCCATCTCTCCAGGACAGCCAGAGATTCCCTCAGGTATCCTGATTCAGAGGTGGGAGCTGCTTATGTATTCCCAGAGGCTTTGTCGTCAGGCTTGTCCCTGGGGACCTGGAAGGCCCAACTCAGAGCTGGTTTCCAGGGACATAATGGGCCCAGACAGGGACCTCTGCTGCAGCTGCAGCTCAGGCTCACTGAAGGCTGAGCAGCCTTTCCTCATTCCAGGAAGCCAGCTGGGCCTGAGTGTGAGCTGGCCAACTCAGCCCTGGGAGGCCAGCTGGGTGGTGCATGGTGAGGAGTACATAGGAAGGTTCTAGATCAGGGTCCTTGACCGGGCCCTCGTCATCCCTGTCCATCATCAAGTTACAGCTGCAGTGTCCCCCCGTGAACATTTACATGTGTCTCGACCTGGGGACATCGCTTTACTGACCTACGGGTTTGGTCCAGGCTCTCAGGCTCTGTTGTGTTGCTGTTTGTTTTCTTGTTTGATGGCAGCCACTGAAAACTATGAGTTGAGAGCAAACCTCAATATCAGGCTGAATGAAAATAAGCCTCAGACTAAATTCTGCCACCCATCTAGGCATTTTTTGAACACTTGTTTATTTGCAAATGGGTCCAGCAGAGGTCAGACAGCCTGTTCTGTGAGCTTGGTTCAACTCACAGTCATCTATCTCTCTAGAAGGCCCAATCATACCTCCCTCGAGGTCTTGCCAGATTCTTTCTCCCTACCCTTTCATGAGTCAAAATTCATTTGGCCAGCATATCTTGAATACCTCTGTTTTCACCAATGAGAATGCATTTCTAATGTTTACTGCGTTAATTATCAAATGTCTGGTGTTGAGCAGTAAGAAAGACACTCAAGCATTTGCCAGAGCCTCTTCTGGAGTAGGGAATCCTACACTAGGCTCCCGGCTGAGGTTGGGATGTCCCTTGTTGAATGCAGCTGGTTTCCGCTGGCCTCACAATACCACATGGAACATCTCATGTCTGTGAAGGATTTTAAGGTCAATCATTGACATCTCACCAAGGAAGCATAAGATGCTAGCTCTGTTCTCAAGGAGTGCAGTCTGATCAGAGTTGCTGAAGAGAACAGACCATTTGTGCAGCCCAGAGTTCTGGTCTGACAGTAGAGTGATATTCTGCAAATTCTGTGGCACACAGAAATGAGTGAGCTAACTTCAGTGGTTTGGCAGCCAAGGAGAGTTCAGCCAAGCACTGTCATGGGTAGGAGGGGACTGTCTTACTAGAGGCATAATTAAGAATTCACATATAGACATTGGATCCTTGCAAGGCTTTGCAATTGATTCCATCATGATCCCAAGGTCAGAGAATTAGTGTCAGGGCTTAGCCATCAACCCACATCCACCAACAACCAGCCCTGCCTCATCCCTAACCTGTTCCATCTCTTTCTCCATTTCTTTCTCCAACTCCTGATTCCTGCCCTTTGTGATGTGTGAATTCAGGCAGCTCAGCATCTGGCTGTGTTCAGCTCACGCTGACACCAAAGGGGAGCAAGGTCACACATCCTACTTTCTGTTCTGCCCGGGGCCCCAGAGAGTGCAGGGCTGTGCTTTGGGGGAGCTGCAGACAGAGCTCCCACACACCCTTAGTACAGGACTTGCCCAAACGCAGGAAAACTCTGAGGGCCCTGCACCCCCCTGAGAAGTCAGCATGCCCAGACAGACTATGCAGGAAGCCAGTGAAACTTCCTAGGAAGTCCTTGCCAAACCATTAGGCTTTGGAACGTTCGATGCAGAGGGAAACAGTCATCCCAATAGTTTCCCATTTGAGCCTGACCTGGTTGCTTCCGCTTATTTGAAGTTGAAGCCCGTTATCTTGTGGACTCAGATAGTCCTAACTCTGACTTGTCTGGGAGCTGAGACAAATGCCAACTAGGGACCCTTGGGTGTGGGGTGGATACACCCCACGGGAGAGGATGCACGGCTCCTGCACCCTCAGCTGTGAGACGTTCCCTGTTCTTAGAGTGTCTGCTCAAACAGCCTTCTACTTTGATCTCTGCAAATTGCTTTAAAGGCCACTCTGTGTCTGCTTTCTGCCCCCTAATCCCTGCTGCCATGGCCTTTGGCCAGAAGAACCCCGCGGTCACATGCAGCGGTCGGCCGGGCAACGAAGGGTTGCCTCACCCCTCCTGCACATCTCTGCCTCGTCAGGGTTCTCACGGAGGAGAACCTCCGCCTCGGACTCTGTGTTTCCCATGGCTAATCCCCCCGCTCCCCCCGAGGGACCCTCAGATTCTCAGGCACCTTTCTCCCGCCTGTCGCCTGTCGGAGCCCAGCAGCCCTTTCCCAGGGCCTCGCAGCCTTGGAAGGGACACGGTGGCGGGGCTGCTGTGTGGCCCGGCGGCCCCTCCTCTCCTTTCAGCCCAGCAGTAAATTACATCTGCGGCTCCCGGGAGCCAGGACCTCTTCCCAACCCGGGGGGAGGCACAAGTCTTTTTCGGAGGTTTTCTCGGGCACCTCTTTCACTGGGGAAAATGATAGGAAAGGTCTCTCCATTCCCAGCCTCAGCGGGAGGCCTATGTGGCCTGTCTCTGCGGCGGGGAGCAGGCCCATCAATTATTCAGTGTGGACTGAGCTCTTTGAAAGCACAGAAGTCCTGACAAGTATTTTTATAGATCCTTGCCTGCTCACAGTGTCCCAGCGAGACAGAGCAAGCTTTCTCCGTATTTCAGACATTGGAAGCTCCACTTGGAGTCAGAAGATGTGGGTTCAAGCCCAGCCAGCTCCCCGAATGGAGCTGTGTGACCCCAGGCAAGTCTTGCAACATCTCTGGTTTGTGGCTTCTCTGTTATGTTCTCAGGAAGGTCTTTCCACCCCAGGTCATCGAGTGAGTATGGGGAGACGTTTGTAAACTGCAGTGTGATTTCCCAGTGCTTGTGATGGCCCCTGTGATTTCAGGTGTGGACAAGGGAGCTCTGGGTGATAACCTGAGGTGTGGCCATTAGCACAGGACTTGCAAACCAAGCTTCACTGGGAGAAACGCCTGGGAGAGCGCGGGTGAGTGGGTTCCTCTGTCCCTGCCCCCTGTGAGTGCGACTTCGTGACAAGGTGACAACCCCATGGGGTGCTGTGGTCTAGACTCTGCACTTATTGGCAGGGAACAAGGGTCAAGGCCATTGTCCCCAGACCGTGCATTTCAGAGGGGAGAAGCGAAACCCTAAGGGGAAGTGAGTCACCACAGTCACTCGAGTTGGTGGAGGTGGGGATGGGGTTCTTGGAGCTGACTCCCAGGTCAGGGACGCCTCTCTCCCACCCAGGCTGGGCCTGACCAAAATGGGGGACCCACTCCCCTCCCCCAGCAGCAGTCCTGGGACCCCTGGAGCAGGCGGCAAGGGAGTGAGGAATGTAGCACCCCCCAGCCTCCTTCCACCTGTCCCCTGGGCGAGAGGGCCGCAGAGCAGAATGAGATGGTGTCTGAACTAGGCTCAGAGACTTGTCGGGAGAAGGCAATGGCAGCCCACTCCAGTGCTCTTGCCTGGAGAATCCCAGGGACGGGGAGCCTGGTGCACTGCCGTCTATGGAGTCACACAGAGTCGGACATGACTGAAGTGACCTAGCAGCAGCAGCAGCAGCAGAGACTTGTCAAATTCAAACATGAGGCTACATGGAAAGGCTTAAACATCAAGTTGAGACCAGCTTCCTAAACCATCCCTGCCCTCCCCACTCAGACTCACTAGAAACATTCTGACCTTGAACTTGCAGGGGGTCTCCTACTGGGCAGGAAGCCATCTGGAGGTGTGAATTTGTTCACTGGTTCACAGCACCACCATCCTCAGCATTTAATGAACATCCGCTATTTGCAGAACTCGGAACACAAAAGAGAAAGGAAGGTCCTTCCCATCAAGGAGCTAGATGGTGGTCAGGGAGCCTAGATGCTCTCACGGTTCAAGGTCACACAGGCCTTGGGTACAGCGCGAGTGAGAGTGCTGGGAGCATTCAGAGGGTGGCTTGGAAGGTGGGGTTTCCTAGAGGACTTTGGAGAGGACACTAGCCCTCAGATGAGCTTCCAAGCAGAGCTCTAGACCCAGCGAAGAGAAGGGCGTCCCTCAAGGGCCAGTGATGGACAAAGGATAAAACCGACTGTCAGAAAGTCTTCCTTCTTTCATTCATCCTATCACTTCTTCACCTGTTCATCGAGTTTATTGAGCACCTACTGTGTGCTAGGCACGGTTCTGAGTGCTAGGATCACAGTAGTGAACAAGACGAGGTCCCTGCGCTTGAGCTTACGTTCCCATGGGTGACACATTGATCACTGTGTGATATCCTAGTTATGTGAGTGGGAAGAGCTACAAGGAACAAGGAAGCAGGGACATCCCAGTGAGCAGGTCAGAGCTGGTGTCTGTGGAGGTGGCATCCGAGTGGTGGTGTGAGATCGGGGAGAAGTCAGTTGATAGAGCAAGGCATGAGGGCGGGGGGCACAGTCTCAGAGTCTCAGAGGAAATGGCTGGAGTCTCACAGTGGTCTGGGGCAGGAGGAGGGATCTAGGCAGCCAAGAGGTGGCTTTCTGGAAGTGGTGAGTGAAGGGTTCTCCTGGTGGCAGCTTGCGGCCCCTGAGGAGCACATCATGGGTGGATGGGAGGAACCCAGGTACCACCCCACTGTCCTCACCAGCCTCCCCCACTGTGCACATCCAGAGCACAACCGCAATAAAGCCCACCCCACCACACACATGCACACGTCGCACACACAAATACATAGACACACCCACACACAATGTCCCAACTCATTCGCCCCCACCGAGCACCCACAGTTGGTACCCAGGGTCCTGTCTCTGCACCATGTCTTCCCCATCTCAGGTGCTCCCAACACCAGCTTTGACCAAGACCAGGAATAAAGAAGAGCTGGGAAAGAAGATCTGTGCAGGGCCAAACCAGCAGTGTCCCCTCCTGCCTCTGTCTCCATGGCAACCTCAGAGGAGGCGAGCAAACACGCTCTCTGGCAGCTCCTGGAAGTGCCCTGGAGACTGTGGGTCGCTCCATGGGGCACAGGGCTGTGTCCCCCAGCCTCTCACCCCGGTTGTTAGGGCTCCCACGAGTCTACAGAGCACAGATGGGGTTTCCCAGCCTCCATCGGCCACCGGAGGTCAGTCCTGAGGCCCAGCCCTGGGCTCTCCATTTAAAATAAGCGTCAGGGTTTTATGACGAAACCCCATACTGAAAAGCCAGCCTCATCACAACTCCACCTCCGTGCCCCACACCTACTGACCTGTCACTCACCTGGAACAAAGAGGGATTCGCTGCTTTAGAAGAGGAAAGAAAAAGATTCGGCTGTGAGTCGTGGCCTCAGCCACCGTGGAAGTTCAGACTGTGAAGTGCAGGCTACAGAGCGCTTTCCCCCGACTCTGTCCTTTCAGCCCTGTGGTCTTTTGGTCTTCCTCTTATTTTATGACACTGCTTAGCCCTCAGTTATATGCTTCGGCTCCCCAAATGAAGTGTTTGTCCCTCTCATTTCCAAGAGTCAGCCCTCATGAGGCTCAGAGTCCAGTGGAGGAGACTGTGGAGAAAGTTCCCGGTAGAAGTGCTGTGGTCTAAGAGGGACACCGAGCCCACTGTTTGGAGCCAACCTGGAGCCAGACCATAGGGGTTCAGTTCCCACCTTTTCAGTTGGCTCTGCGACCTGGGGCTGGCTACTCTACCTCTCAGGGCTTTGGTCTCCTCACCTCGGTCATGGAGACGGTGATAATGCGTGCCTCGTGCGGGTATTGTGAGGACTGGACACGTCCGCACATGCGAAGCTCTTAGAACAATGCCTGGCTTGAGCTGCTCCGAGGAGATGTGACCTAACCTTGCTGCGATGACATAATTGTTTCCCCGACGTGGTCTCGTGGCATTGCGGGGGCACGTGCAGCGTGGGCAAGTCGAGGAAAACTTGAAGGGGGAACATTCCTGAGAACTGAGATGTGGAAGGGAGCAAAGGGCGTTCTGGGCTGAGGGAAACAGCTTGTGCAAAGTCACAGTGGCCATGAGGGGGCCTGGGATTCAGTGTTGGAGAGGTTTGTGTATCATGGAGAAGAAATGAGTCCCTTCTAGTGGAGAACCCCAGACTAGAAGCAGTAGATTGGAGCCTGGGGATCCAGACTGCTGGAGAGAGTGACTGAGACTTTCTTAGGAAAACACGGGGCAATGGGGGGTGGGGGGGAATACTTCCCTGGTGGTCCAGTGGTTAGGACACTCCCAATGTAGGGGGCCTGGGTTCAATCCCTGGTCAGGGAACTAGATCCCACATGCTGCAACTAAGACCCGGCACAGCCAAATAAATAAAAAGTATTAAAAAAAAAAAAAAGAGAGAGAGAGAGAGCAAGTGTCCCATGAGAGAGATGAGAGAGAATGGGTCTTCAGCATCCTTCCTGCTCTCAGAGCCCATCTAGGAAGCGGGTTTGGAAGTTGTCCAGGAGGACAGATTAGGTCATCTTGGGATGAGATGTTGGCCGCATGACTGGGCTGCACCCACCTGACTTCCCCAGCAGCCGGGGCATTAGCTCATGGCTGGCACGGCGTCCTTTGTAGCAGCCACCAGGGGCCCAAAGCGAGCCAGGAGCGTGTTTGAACAGCAGTCCTTGTGTGTGGTGTGGGTCCCAGGTGCTGACACGTCACCACTGCAGGAGCTGATCGCCCCAGGGCTTGTCTTCTGCTTCAGGAACTTCAGGTTCTCCTGCAGCTCAGTGGCTGCCTGGCGGGGCGTGCCCAGGCCTGGTGGGATTACCGTCCAGCCTTGTTTTTCTGGACGTCCCGGGTCCTGGATCTGGCAGCCTTCTCTGGCTTCTCTGCTAGGGCTCTCTTTGCCAAGTCCCCAATGAATGCCTCTTCGTCTCAGGCTTACTGTAGACCAGGCACTGTTAAGGGCTTGATATTTGTCACCTTGCCTAGCTTTCACAATGACCTACAGAGTTGATAGCATTTCCCTCGGGGCCAGCTTCACGAGCAAGGGACCTGGGCAGCCCCACAGGGCCCTGTCCTTGGGATCCCGCTCTGCTGTCCATGTCTTGAAAATCTTAGTACTTTTTTTTTAGGCTGCCCCTCAGGTCTTAGTTGTAGCATGTGGGACCTTTCACTGCGGCGTGTGGACTCTCTAGTTGTGGCTTGCGGGCTCAGTAGTAGTGGCTCCGGTTTAGTTGCTCTGCGGCACGTGGGATCTTAGTTCCCCTACCAGGGATTGAACCCGTATTCTCTGCATTGCAAGGTGGATTCTTAACCACTGGACCTTCGAGGAAGTCCCCAAATCGTAGTACATTGTAACAAGGTGCTCTTTTACATTTTGCCCCAAGCCCAGCAAACTACATAGGGAGTCCTGATTCTCCCCATTTGTCAGGAGAAGACAGAAGCACGGAGTGGTCACATGCCGAAGATCACAGAACTGGGCCCCTGGGGGACTGACGCCAAGGCCTATGCCCCCTGGAGGAGGCTGACCCAAGTCCCTCAGCCTTCCTAAGCTCGATCTTCCCATTCTTGAAATAGGGTGATACCACCTGCTCCTCACTTCCCCTGTGGCTCAGCTGGTAAAGAATCTGCCTGCAGTGCGGGAGACCTGGGTTCGATCCCTGAGTTGGGAAGATCCCCTGGAGAAGGGAATGGCAATCCACTCCAGTATTTTCCCTGGAAAATCCCATGGACTGTATAGTCCCTGGGATCGCGGAGCCGGACATGACTGAGCGGCTTTCACTTTCGCTTCTTTCACCTGCTCCTCAGGGCAGCCATGAGGTTTGGGAGAGCAGACAGACACAGCAGGGGAGCCTCGTACGCTCCCGCTCAGCCGATCAGGGATCAGCACGGGCTGACTCCCACAGGCGCGCCTGCTGATACCGCCAAGTCGTCCTGACACCGTCTTGGAACTGATGCAGAAACTGCTGATTAAAATAAGCTCCCCACCCCCGGGAGGCGGCTACACGAGAGTGGTCAGAGCTGTTTCCCCCGAGAAGGAGCACGCCTCCTAACAGGTCCTCCCTCTGCAGGGAGGGTGCAGCCGGCAGAAAGGGAGGCAGACAGACGTCCCGGTAGCTTCTTCTGCTCACAGATCTCAGGGCTCATCTCCTTAAAAGGCTTTGCTGTAAATCGCCAGCACTCCGCTGTCAGTGGAGAATGCCCTGAAGGGTAAAACCACCCTGGGCACACTCCAGCCAGAATCTGGCACCCCAGCAAAGAGATGGATGGTGCCTGGGAGGGGCCCTTGCTGCTGCTGCTAAGTCGCTCCAGTCGTGTCTGACTCTGTGCAACCTCATAGACGGCAGCCCACCAGGCTCCCCCATCCCTGGGATTCTCCAGGCAAGAACACTGGAGTGGGTTGCCATTTCCTTCTCCAATGCAGGAAAGTGAAAAGTGAAAGTGAAGTCACTCAGTCGTGTTCGACTCTTAGCAACCCCATGGACGGCAACCTATCATGCTCCTCTGTCCTTGGGATTTTCCAGGCAAGAGTAGTGGAGTGGGTGCCACTGCCTTCTCCAGGGAGGGGCCCCAGACAGAGGCTAATGGGTCTTTAGATTTGGAGAGATTCTTGAGAAGCCTAGATGACAGGGAGGCTGCATAGGAGGCCCCCATGAGAATACCCCCCATTTGCAGGGTGAGCTACGCCTACAGAAAGTCCACACAAGCCTTAGTTCTGCCAGTGTCCCAAACCTAGGGCGCTGGTCTTGTCACTCTCCATTTTGCAGATGAGGAACCTGAGGCTCAGCAAGCCTGGCAGCACCTACAGCTAAGCGATCTGACTCCAAGCCTCATGCCTCTGTGCCAAGACCTAATGGTTCTCAGCTCCGGTCCTCTCAGATCACGTGGGGAACTTTAAAATATGTTGATGCCTGAGTCTGGCTACAGACTAACTGAGTCAGTACCCCTGGGCCAGGCCTGGGACTCATGTTGTGGAGGTTCCTCAGGGGATTCTCATCTGTGTGACTGGAGCTGAGAGCTAGGTTTCTCTGCCATCAGCAGGGGGAAGATTTCTTTTCATTCCTGGAGCCAGGTGCAGTACATCCCTCTGGTCAGATGCGATCTCAGGAAGGGGTTGCAGGAACCGTCCAGAGAGACAGCAGGCTTAGCTCTTGAATAACTCCAAGCCCAGGTGGGAGATGAGCCCACAGCCTCCCGAGTGGCCCAGCCCTCACACCATCACCCCATGCCTGGTTCCCATCACCCTAGACACACAATCACAACTCTTGGTTTCAGTTTTTCTCCTTAGGTGCATCCAGGTCAATACAAATCTCTTCATTCCCCACCTTTTCAATACCAAGTGTCCCCTCCGGGCTGCAGATGTCTTCTTGTTGTTTTTTTGTCCCCTACGTAAGCTTCATCTTGGACGTTGTTCCCCGTTCAGTCTTTTGCCCAACCTCATGCCCTCACACAAATTTTCAAAACTCACCCTGAAAACCAAGGACTCCTTTTCTCTGCCCAAATGAAAGCTCTCCCACTCTGATGGCCCACCTCCACCTGCCCAGACCCTGTGGGACACGGAGGCTGGGAGCCCAGGGCCTGATTCTGGCTCAGTTACTTCCCTGCCTGCCTTTGATGGGACAAGGGCCTGGCTCTCACCTCCTCCGTGGGGGTGGGAAGGCCGAGTCAGATCAGAACTGCAGCCCCAGCCCGGGAGCTGCTGCTGTGTGGGCATATTAGGTGGACGTGAGAACCATCTTTGTAGAAGGTGAGTCATGGCCTCGCTCCATTTAACAATCCACCCGAGTGCAGCCTGCTCTTTCTCTGCAGGTTTCTTGCTTCCTGCTCTGCTGAGGTGAGGTAAGGTGTTGTCCTTGGAGAAAGAAGCTGAGGGTGTGCAGTAGGACTCGCCCTGAGGAACCGGAGCCTAGGAAGGGGCTGTAGTGGGCAGGGTGGGGCGGAGTCAGGGGTCTCTGGACCCAAGGCTCACCTGAGTCTGCCTGGGGACTACCCTTTCCCTCCCGCTGGCAGCCTTAGCTCAAAGAGACCTGAGCCTGCGTCCTTACTAATCACTGGGAGCTCTTGGGTGAGCCATGTAACCTCTGGAGACTCTGACTCCTCATGCATAACATGGAGACAAAAATAAGTAATTATAGACTTACAGGGAGGATTAAATGAGATAATAGGGGTGGAACCATTTCCTAAATGGTAAGACACTGTACAAAGTCCAACTTTCCTGCATCGACTTCAGGTACTAAGCCTCTCTGAGCCTCCGCGTCCCCTCCTGAGACTGCGTCCAAGGGAGGGGTCAGCACTGACGTCATTCCAATCCTTCCTGCAGGTCCCACACCAGCCAGCAGCCTCCCGCCGCCTGCCCTTCCTGCGAAGGGGACCGGGTCCATCCTGCATCCCCACTGGAGTCTGATCTGCCTGCCCCTCAAGCACTGATAGATCTTCTTGGCAAAGCAACCCCCAAAGATTCCTGCTAATGCTTGTCTGTTCCTGCCTCTTGCAAAGCATGGCGCCCACAGCGCTCCAGGAAGCCTCTTAAGCCCTGAACGTCGGCAGCTGCTCCAGTGGAGACTGTGCGGGTCCCCTCTGCCCCCTCTAGACTCCAGGAGCCGTGCCCTTCCTAGCAATGCCCTTGGGAGCCTCGGCCCCCGCTGGATGAGACCCTTCCAGAGCAGGACCCGACCTTGCTGCCCACCAAGAATCCCACGGCACCTTCCACCACCTCTCATGTCTGGCTGTCCGGGCAGGTTCTAGAATGTCTGTGCCCCAGATCCAAGTAGAAGAAGTGGCTGGTGGGGAAGAAGGGCCGGCAGGAACAACCCCACCTCCAGATGACCACCTCCGGAGCCTGAAGGCCCTCACGGAGAAACTGAGGCTGGAGACCCGCAGGCCTTCCTACCTGGAGTGGCAGGCCAGGCTGGAGGAGCAGACGTGGTCCTTCCCAAGGCCGGCGGCCGAGCCGCCGGGCTCTGCGGAGGAGGAACCCTCGCTCCTGAGAACGAGGGCACTCAGGCCGCATCCCCCACCTAATGGGAGGGCGAACCAGGACGGGCCACCGCCCACTGGCAAGCTGGAGGGCTTTGAGAGCATCGACGAAGCTATAGCCTGGCTCAGGAAGGAGCTGGTAAGTAAGTGGCTGTCCAAGCCTTTCTCTGTCTCTGTCTTCCCCTGCTAACTTCACGTCTTCCTATTCAGACAAGGGGGGGCCTCATTATTATGTAGGTCCATGTGGTCCGTGTGTCCATCAGCCCCCAACCACAGTACTTACAGAGAGTGTGAGCCCATGTTCTGAAGGTGTCCGCAGCCTTCCTGATGCCACCCCGAAGCCACAGCATTCCACACTGAATGGTCCAAGAGCCGAGCGGCTCAAGGAACCAGTGAGGTGCTTGTTGTCAATTGCTGACCCTCCTAGAGCCCGGTGAAGTCGGGTCTGGCAGAAGAGTCTCTTGCACTCCTTCCTGGACTGTGACTGTGCCTCTTCCTGTCTGAAGCCCTGTCATCCTGCCATCCGCCCTTGTGACCCTTTATTCGGCAGCCACTCTCCCCACGGCGCCGAGCTGGGCAGTGGGGCTGTGTAGCTTGGGCTCAGCCCAGCAGTGCTCTGTGCACATTGAGGGGTGAATAGGGAGATGCCTGGGGTGACATGGCTGATCAGGCCTGGCGGGGGTGAAGGCTTTGGGCTGGGCCTCGGAGACTAGAAATGGCCAAGAAACCAAGGCTTCTCTGGTGGCTCAGAATGTAAAAATCCGCCTGCATGCAATTCAGGAGACCTGGATTAGATCTCTGGGTCGGAAAGATCCCCTGGAGAAGGGAATGGCAACCCACTCCAGTATTCTTGCCTGGAGAATCCCATGGACATGGAGCCTGGTGGGCTACAGTCCACGGGGTTGCAAAGAGTCTGACACAACTGAGCAACTGACACACTGGATGAGAGGGCACCCAGGTGGAGTAAGTGTGAGCACTGGGCGTGCATTGGGAGCTGGGACCAGCAGCTCAACTCTTTTTCTGCCCATGGCCATGGCCACGGCAGACTCCATCAGTGGTGGCGCTCAGCTCACGAGAAGGTGGGCAGAACTGTGTCATTTGGCTCTTCTTAACCACCGTACTATATGATGTCTTCCAAAGGCAGTTGATTTTGTTCTGTGGCTCCTAAAAATGTCAATTCCCAAGAGTTGTCGGCAGGCAGTCAACAGAATGTGTAGGGTGGGGCAGCAGGAGAAACAAAATTGGCGAGAGTCCAGCCCTTACACTGTGGTCTCTTTGAATCCTAGAGCAGACCTGTGCAATTGCTATTATTGTCTCCATTATACAGATGAGTAAACTGAGGCTCATAGGAGTCAGACGACCTGCCCAGAATTATATGACTAGTAAGTGGTGAACTCAGCCTTTACCAGTGACAGCAGAGCTTTGGGGAGAGAGGCCGTGGGTGAGGGGGGTCCCCTCACAGGGCCCTGTCATCGGGCAGGCCTCTTCATGTGGCAGGTAGAGAACCTCTCAAAGCAGAGACTCTCCAACTCTAATGGGAGGATTCTGATCCTGTTAAAATGAAGATTCTGATCCTACAGGAAGGAAATCCATGATTCTGAATTTCCAACAAGCTCCAAGATAGTGCTGTACTGCTGGTCCACGGACCACACTTTGAGAATCTAGGACTGAAAAGCAGGCAAGACTGGGGTCAGAGAACCAAGACAGGACCTCAGAGGGAAGTCCCAGGACCCCCAGGCTTGTGCCCAAAGCCCTGTCCCCGCCGCATCTACCTTTCAGGCTTGGGCTTCCCGAGTTAAAGTCACAGCATCCCATGCTGAGTGGTCTACAAGCTGAGTTTGTTCAGAAGACTGTGAGCCTGGGGCCAGAGCAGCCCTAATTCAGATGGGCGGGCAGGTCAACTGAAATATGCAACTCTGCTTGCTTCTAAGATTAAACACTAACAAAGGCCACCTATAAAATCCTTTGCTTGGCCTGAAAACAGAGTCGAACGTTTGATCAACATGCCCATTCTCTAGTTTTAAGTCTCAAACACCAGACTTCATGTCATTGTTTTCTTAATTTGTCATCTATTAACTTGTTGAAGGTGTCATTAAAAATTACCCATTAAAAAAAATACTCATTTCAAAATTGGTTTCAATAACCTTTGTTTTATTTTAAGCCCAGAGTCAAGTTTTCTCTATACCTGGGTGGACTCTCTCTGGCAATTTGTCAGGCTCACTTGCAAATAGGTCTTTTCTCTTGATGTGGCCAAGGAAACCAATTAAAAATCTGCAATTCAGTCAGCCGTGTGGCTGTTTGCCCTCCACGATGCCAAACTCAGTTGCTTGGGAGTTTGGGCTCAGTTGTGGGTTTGTGCCCTGAGCAGGTCTCTGTCTTATCCTGGGACAGTTGATGCAGCGAGTGAGGTGTGTGCGTGCCCAGGCGTGTCTGACTCTTTGGGACCCTGTGGACTATAGCCTGCCAAGTTCCTCTGTCCATGGGATTTTCCAGGCAATAATACTGGAGTGGGTTGCCATTTCCTCCTCCAGGGGATCTTCCTGACCCAGGGAATGAGTGAGGTGCTTGTTGTCAATTGCTGACCCTCCTAGAGGCAGGTGAAGCTGGGTCTGTAAGGATGGGTGGTCCACTCCTGCCTCCTAGGAGGCCAGTTCAAAGGTAGAGTGACTGCTTGAATGCTGGTTTGTTTCCAAGGCCAGAGAGGATCCTAGCAGCGCCAGCAGGGTCTGCCCTCCCTCTCAGCTTTGACTGCAGGGCAAGTTCAGGCACTCCTGACAGCCCCAGGGACTTACAAGTAGTGGGTTTCCCTTCAGAGTCACTCACTGTGGGTGGAAGGATGGTGGGAATACTTAAAACCCTGCTGGCACTGTTTCTCCAGCCAGCAAGACCTGACCCTTGGTTCCCCGAGTGTCCAGGAGAGGTGTTGCCACCCAGCCATGGCAGACAGTGCTGCCAGCTCTGTACTTGGCAACTTCGGCTCCCTGACTCCCTAGGTTCGCTCTCTTGGAAGACAGACTTGGAGCCGGGTGAAATGACTCTCTGTGACTCGGCTTGATCCGGGTTGCTCCTGCTGCTAGAGGTCACAGCCTCCAGCTTTCCACCTCCAGAGTAGCCTCACTAGGTGGCCAAGGAGCCTGGAGTTGGTGATGGGGGCGGGGGGGTGGGGGGTGGGCAATGCTTCAGGAAGGGGTCAGCTAAAAAGGGCATGGCCCTGAAGCTGTGGGACTCAGCCCTCTAGCTAAGCCTGGAATTCAGAGCATCGCGAACCTCTGACCCCAGAGTTCACAGCCCAAGAGGAAAAGAGATGGTCCCTTCTGCCTTCTGTCTTCAATCCTAAAACATTCCCCTTGCCAGCTTGAAGGATAAAGGAAAGGGAGAAATCGTCTCCTTGGCCTGTGCAGAGCCAAAACTAAAACCAAAAAAATAAAAATAAAAAAATAAAAATCCCAGCTTCCTAAGTGCTTGTCTTTGTGGCGAGAACCCCTGAGCATCAACAGATATTTTTCTCTAAGCCTCATGCAGGTGTTTGATCCCCACAGACAAAGCCTCCCGCCAAAAAGGTGTTTATGGTTGTTAGAAAAAGGAAAAGAAACCTGCCAGGTTTTAATAACTGTAAGGCCTGCTGTGTCAGGAGTTCTGTGCCCACAGCTCAGGTCCAGCTTCTCTAGGTTAACCTTCTCCTGCCTATGCTGCCTGCTTGACAAGCATGTGCCTAGGGCGTCCACACACTGCCCTCTGAGGCCAGTGTTATCCATTGCCACTGAATGATAATGGCCGAATGACAATTCAGGCTCACTGAGCATCTTCTGATGGGGATGGAGGTGAGAGGCATGAAGATGATACCCACATTAACCCTGCCCACCTAGGAAGCATCTTACGGTCCCCAAAGCACTTTTACATGCAGTATCTAAGTGAGAAGAATTGGAGGTATTCGCTCTTCCCATTTTATGAGAAGACTGAGGCTCAGAACGATGATGAGCCTGAGGGTCAGAGAGTTTAAGTAACTTCTCCAAGGTCTTACACAGGGGTGTGACTAAGCCAAGACCCGCATCTCCAGGCTTTGGACCCAGATCTCTTCCCTGTGTACTGGGTACCGGTGCTCACATCAGATGTTCAAGTCAGTGGGGCCAGGAGTTGTCAAAAAGCCTGCATTTAAAATTCTTCTGATCTCAGAATGGGACCCCTGTTATAAGCAATGTCTGGTAACAACCCTAAAGCAGGGATGGGGGGAGCCATGCCTGGAGCATGGTGAGAATAATTAGCTGCTCAGAGCCATCCAGGCTGGGTGCTGGCTGAGACGAGGTATGATGCACAAGGGTTTCTAGCCCTAGTGTACATTCACTCACGGCTCCTCCACGGAGCTGGGCTTTCTGCCTGTTGTTCCTGCAGGAGGAAGGCTGTCCTGTTAATCTGGCCACACGCTGCCAGATTTGATCAAATAAAGAATTGATCAATAACCTCAGATATGCAGATGACACCACCCTTATGGCAGAAAGTGAAGAGGAACTAAAAAGCCTCCTGATGAAAGTGAAAGAGGAGAGTGAAAAAGTTGGCTTAAAGCTCAACATTCAGAAAACGAAGAACATGGCATCTGGTCCCATCACTTCATGGGAAATAGATGGGGAAACAGTGGAAACAGTGGAAACAGTGTCAGACTTTATTTTGGGGGGGCTCCAAAATCACTGCAGATGGTGATTACAGCTAGGAAATTAAAAGACTCTTACTTCTTGGAAGGAAAGTTATGACCAACCTAGATAGCATATTAAAAAGCAGAGATATTACTTGGCCAACAAAGGTCCATCTAGTCAAGGCTATGGTTTTTCCAGTGGTCATGTATGGATGTGAGAGTTGGACTACGAAGAAAGCTGAGTGCTGAAGAATTGATGCTTTTGAACTGTGGTGTTGGAGAAGACTCTTGAGAGTCCCTTGGACTGCAAGGAGATCCAACCAGTCCATCCTAGAGGAGATCAGTCCTGGGTGTTCATTGGAAGGACTGATGTTGAGGCTGAAACTCCAATACTTTGGCCACCTCATGCGAAGAGCTGACTCATTGGAAAAGACTCTGATGCTGGGAGGGATTGGGGGCAGGAGGAGAAGGGGACAACAGAAGATGAGATGGCTGGATGCCATCACCGACTTGATGCACATGAGTATGAATGAACTCCAGGAGTTGGTGATGGACAGGGAGGCCTGGCATGCTGCGATTCATGGGGTCACAGAGTCAGACACAACTGAGCGACTGAATTGAACTGAACTGAACTGAAAGAATTGATAAAGATGTTTCCCTGGTGGCTCAGCAGTAAAGAATCCACCTGCAGTGCTGGAGACAAGAGTTCGATTCCTGGGTTGGGAAGATCCCCTGGAGGAGGGCATGACTACCTATTCCACTATTCTTGCCTGGAGAATTCCATGGACAGAGGACCCTGGCGGCTACAGTCCAGGGGATCACAAAGTGTGGGACACGACTGAGGGGTTGAGCATGGGGAGGTAGCCAGTGCCGTGTGGAGGTTCTGTGGCAGGAGGAGTCCAACGTGGGAGTCTCTCTCACCCTTCACGGTTAGGGGACAAGGGCTGAGCTGGGCCTGAGGATGTTGGCATGGGAAGGGTTGGTTCTGAAAGAGGGGACACAGACCCAGCATGGCTGCTTCAAAGGGCCAGGGGCTGAGAATGGGGGCCCGAGCAAGGAGAGAGCAAGGGAGCCAAGAGGGCTGGTTGTACCTTTGAAGGGTTTGCAGAAGGGGAGAAACCTGCCCGCTGGCCTCTTGACTGAAGGGCTGAGTGCAGAGAGTGGGAGGGAGGCAGAGAGGCGGCTGGTGCAGGTGAGAGGTGAGTGTGGGTGTGCTCATCTGCCCCTGGCAGTAGTGCCCCTCTCTCCCCTCTCACTTTTGAAAACAGAATTCCTTTCTTGGGCGTACGGTTTCCAGGGCTCCCTCTTGCGCAGGATGTATTCTTATGAGGTAGGGGAAAGGGACGAGCAGAGGGGGTCACATCACCTGCCAGAGCCCCTCATCTCCTTATGGGCTGGACAGGAACTGTCTGTGTCCATTCTGGCCGCTGCAGGTGGAATTGCTAAGCCACAGATATTCAGTTATCACAGTTCCAGAGGCTAGAAGTCTTGGATCAGGGTCCCAGCATGATCAGGAGAGGGTCCTCTTCTGAGTTAGACTTCTCCAACTAGGTGGTTGGTAAGCCACAGATATTCAGTTATCACAGTTCCAGAGACTAGAAGTCTGGGATCAGGGTCCCAGCATGGTCAGGAGAGGGTCCTTTTCTGAGTTAAAGACTTCTCGCCATGTCCTCACACGATGGAAGGGGCAAGGGGACTCTCTAGGGTCTCTTTGATAAGAACAGTAAATCTTTGTTCTTTGATAAGAACAGCCCCATCATGGGGCTTCCCTGATGGCTCAGTGGTAAAGAATCCACCTGCCAATGAAAGACGTGAGTTTGATCCCTGGGTCGGGAAGATCCCCTGGAGAAGGAAATGGCAACCCATTCCAGTTTTCTTGCCTGGAAAATCTCATGGACAGAAGAGCCTGGTAGGCTACAGCCCATGGGGTCGTGAAGAGTCAGACACAACCGAGTGACTAAAGAACAACAAAGCCTTCATGAGGGGTCCACACCCCTCGCGACCTCACCCCCTCCCAAAGGCCCACCTCCTAACACCAGCATGTTGGGCATTAGGGTTTCAACATATGGGGAGGGGTGGACACAAAGATTCAGATCAGAGCAGACTAGAAGCCAGAGGCTCTGGGTACAGACCAGGAGGCCGGCAGAATGCATCACCACATTCTTCTCAAAGGTCAGCCTCACCTGTGTAGCTGGTAATTTGGCCTGGGACCTTCCAAGTTTGAAAATCAAAGACCTTATCATAGAGTGTGTAGGGTATGACTCACCACTGGTGACGGAGAGTCCCTGGTAGGGCCTGAAGCAGCTCCTGCTCTCTGTCCCAGCTCCGGGGCTCTGCTCTGACTTCCCCTCCCAGCAGATGATGGCTCCAGGGGGATCAGGAGAGCACCTTGGAGGAACCCCCCCAGACACAGGATGGGAGCCGTGGTACCTGCCCCCACCCTCACCCCCGGCCAGCGACATCAGGGGACCCGGCATCTAGCCTGTACCTGCCCCAGCCCCAAGGCGGGGGGCTGCAGGGTAAGAGGAGGCTGAGAAACATGTTCCACCCTCTCCCCGAGTTGACAGCATCTCCTGGAAATCAATTCACAAACACAGTTTGGTTTCTAGGGGTGTCTGAAAAAATTTTTAAAATTTTTCCCAGCATCTGAGATTGCCGACCAGCAGCACACTTCAGTGACAAGCCTTGCTTTCTTTCCTCACAGCATGATTCTGGCTCTTTCTGAGAGGCCAAGATCAAATACGGAGTCATGTTTTGTCCAGGCTTCTAAGTGTGTGTCTGAACAATGCTGATTAAAACAGTACTGGACCTTTAGTTAAATCACGAGACAGGTTACAAAAACTGTTTCCAAGTTTCCAGCATTAAGTCCCATAGAGAAGGGAGCATGTGTCTGAGAGAATGGCTTGAGCTTTATACCCAGTCTCTCTTCAGCATCAAGCAAAGATTAATTGTAGCTGTTAGGCTGGGCTTCCCAGGTGGCTCAGTGGTAAAGAATCCGCCTGCCATTGCAGAAGATACAGGAGACTTGGGTTCGATTCCTGGGTCAGGAAGATCCCCTGGAGGAGGAAATGGCAACTGACTCCAGTATTCTTGCCTGAAGAATCCCATGGACAGAGGAGCCTGGTGGGCTATAGTCCATGGGGTGACAAAGAGTCAGACACGACTGAGCTGAGCTGAGGCTAGAATAGCTTAGACACCAGCCTTAGAAACAGGGATTGAACAAAATGTCCTTGATCACCTTGGGATTTTTTTTTTTTTTTCCTGTCTACCTGAATAATGCCCCTTCCAAGAACTGTAGGAAGCAAGTAGATCAGAAGTAATATGCCATATTAGCTGAGCTGCTGCTGCTGCTAAGTCACTTCAGTCGTGTCCAACCCTGTGCGACCCCAGAGATGGCAGCCCACCAGGCTCCACCATCCCTGGGATTCTCCAGGCAAGAACACTGGAGTGGGTTGCCATTTCCTTCTCCAATGCATGAAAATGAAAAGTGAAAGAAGTCGCTCAGTCGTGTCCAACTCTTTGCAGCATCATGGACTGCAGTCCACCAGGCTCCTCCGTCCATGGGATTTTCCAGGCAAGAGTGCTGGAGTGGGGTGCCATTGCCTTCTCCAGCAGTGCCAGTCAAATAAAGGCAAGAATTCCACCATCTAGGTCCTTCTAGGTTTGGAATATGGAGATTGGACAGGGCCTTCCAGTTTTGAGCCTTTATTAAAAAGACAGAGACGCTGGCCCTAAAACCTGGTCCCAGTGACCCCACCATCCATGCGGGCTTAATGCTCGCCCTGGCAAAGGCTCAGCTGTAGGACATGTGATTTGTAGTCCCCCTCCCAGGGTGGCCTGTGGCCTCTGCGGGATAACGATATTTACAGGATTCTCAGAGGCGCAGCCTGTAACTCCAGAAATCCTATAATTAGGGCATAGCGAAAGGGTGTGTTCCCACGGGGTGAGAAAGCACGTGCACCAAAGCTGGGGGGGGGGGCTGGGTGGCCGCTGGCCAGGCCGTGTTGCGATAGTTGTGCTGCTCTGAGTGATTGGCTGCAGGCAACACACGTTTGATTCTCTGAGTCAGATAAGAATGGCTCTGAGGAGAGCCTGTTTCTTTCTCTCTTTCTTTTGAGGGCAGGAAATACTTATTGTACCAGTCATGGAACTTGGTCTCAGGCAACAGAAGCTACCACTGACTATCCTAAGTCAAACTGATTGAAAGGGGATTTTTACAATTAGTTTCTATTGGAGTAGAGTTGCTTTACAATGTTGTGTTAGTTTCAGGCATACAGCAAAGTGAACCAGCTGTATATTTACATATATCCACTCTTTTAGAAATTATTTTCCTATATAGGTCATTACAGAGTGTTGAGTAGAGTTCTCTGTGAAATACAGTAGGTCCTCATTACCTATTTTATGCACATATCAGTAGTGTATAGATCCCAATCTCCCAGTTTATCCTGGCCTCCCTTCCTCCTCGGTATCCGTATGTTTTGTGGAATTTAGAAAAATGGTATAGATGATCTTATTTGGAGAAATTGGTTGTTTCTTAAGGGGAAAGGTGCAACTCCATGGGAGGGAAGATGTAACTAAAGTGGTAACTAAGTTGCTTTGCAAGAGGAAGGGCTTCCCAGGTGGCTCAAGTGTAAAGAATCCACTTGCCAACGCAGGACACTCAAGTTTGACCCCGGTTGTGAAGATCCCCTGAAGGAGGAAACGGCAACCCACTCCAGTATTCTTGCCCGGACAATCTAAGGGACAGAGCAGCCTGGTGAGCTACTGCCCATGGGGGTCACAAAAGAGTCAGATACCACTTAGCAACTTAACAACAACATCTGCAAGAGGAGGAGGGAGATTTCTCCAGTTGTCTTTGATGAGATGAGGGGGTGTGATGAGTGGTAAGGCTCCAGGGTCGGGGGATAGAAAGGGAGAATCGAGGAGGGTGGCGGCCAAGGGAACGCAGGAAACAGAAGAATCTGCGTGCGTAAGTGGTTTGCTGTGAGGTCTCTTTGTCTGAGTCTCATGGGTCATTAGTGATTTCCTGGAGAGTTAAAAGAGGAACTGACTACTCCTGCCTGTGGACTGGCAGGAATAAAAACAAGAACTGCAGTAAAACATTGAGGAGAACAGTATGGCGATTCCTCAAAAACTTAAACATACGATGACATGATCCAGCAATTTCACTTCTTAGTTTCCGCCCAAGAGAAGCAAAAGCAGGGACTCACAGCCTGCTGCACCTGTGTTCATAGCAGCGGTATTCACAAGAGCCAAGAGCTGGAAGCAGCCCAGACACCCATTCATCCATGGATGAGCGGATACGCCACATGTGAGCTATACACGCAGTGGGATATACATCAGCTTTAGAAAGGAAATCTGACTCGTGCTACAACGTGAGTGAATCTCGAATGAATGAAATATGACGGTCACAAAACAGTAAATAATGTACTGATTCCACTTACTCGAGGTGACCAGATAGTCAAATTCACAGAATGGTAGTTGCCAGGGGCTAAGGGAGGGGAAATAGGCAGTTATTAATTAATGGAGATGGAGCTCCAAGTTTGCAAGATGGAAAGAATTCTGAAGAGAGTTGGTGGTGATGGTCACACAGCAATGTGAAAGTTTTTAATGCCACTGAACTGCACACTTCACAATGGTTTAGACGGTCAGGTTTTATCCTCTGTGTATTTTAACACAATTGAAAAAATCCTAGCAGTGGGGGAAAGAACCTCTTAGCTCTGCACATTTTACTCAGGTTTCTTCAGGGGCTCATAAAACTTGATTCTATATGGATTCGGTTTGATTGCAGTGAAGTTACCTCTTCACTGAGGACTCAGTTTAGGGTTTAAGGTGTGGAGTCCCCTTGGAAAACTCCTGTGTGGTCTGCAGAGGAGGTGGGAATAGGGCCAGCACTGCTGCTTTTCCTTGAAGCCCTGGAACAAACACTATTTCTTTGACTATTAGGGGAAATAGTGGATTTCTATTCAGGAGTCATAACAAAATATGTCTTGCAGGCGAGACATAGGATGGGCTGCTCACATGATCAGGTGCCCTCAGGACCAAGGCAGTGGAGGAAACAGAATTCCCAGCCCCTTCCAGTGTTCCACTCTCCAACAAGGGGAGTGACCAGGTCACCATCCCCACCGGAAGCGGTTTCCTTCCTTCTAGGCAGAGGTGAACACCTCCAAGCTCAGAGGGTGGCAGGTGGCTCCACCAAGGTGGCCTTGTCCAAGGAAATTAGTCAGGTGCCTTACTATTACCGCTCTTTCAGCTGATTTTCCAACCCAAAATTGTTCTCAGACTCTTGACCAAATCTATTTGCCATAGAAAAATAGCCCCTTTCTCCCATCAGGCATCCCTGCCCACCACATCTCACAGAGATTTGCAGACACCTGGTCAAAACTGAAATTCTCCAACTTTAAAGGATATTTTCAGATTGAAGATCCAATGAGGCCAGTTTCTGGGTTCACATCTGAGCCATAGGCTTCCTAGCTTTCAAAGAGATCTATCTTCAAATTACAGGAAATCCCAAAAAGAAGTGCTTCAAGCCAAACTCCCAGAAGACCATGTTAAATAAAGCAGTGATGTGAGCTGGCACTATCTTTCAGACAAATTGGACCCCCATCTCCTTCAGAAGGGCTTAGGCAGCACCCAGCCCAGCTTCCAAATAAGTGAATGAATGAATAGTCACCCTCTGGCGAGCCTGCCATCATTAATTTGGCTCTACTAGAGTAGTCTGATTGGCAATGTATCTGGGTTGTGATGCCCAAGGATTGAGAAGTAAACAGATGAACTGGATGCTATGAACTTGCTGTTAAATACTTTGGTGGTGATGGTCATTAAATACTTTGCTGATCCCCAAGCAAGACTTCCTATCCTGATTTTACTCATCTATGAAGTCTGGATAAAAGAGATCTGTAGAAGCACATCAAGCAATGAAAGGGAGAAAGTAGAGCAATGAAATGCTTATTGGTGGAGTCCCCAATTTTTCTGCAATGCACTCGATTCTAAGCCTGAAGAGGGAAAAGTGAGAATGTTAACGTTTATTTGCATAACCAGCAGGAAAGTCCCTCTGGAATCTCACAGTTGGTCTTTCTAAACCAGTTTGGGCTCCAAGCACTGGCTGAACAACACAGCTGAGCGTGAAGAAACAGAAGGACATAAACATTAACCACTTGCAAGCAGAGCAAACAGTGAGAAGGAATCAGATCTCGTGCCAAGTAAGGGCAGCTGGTGACCTCAGTGACCAAGTGTCATTAATGGAAAACACTCCACTAGGAGCCTGAAGAGACCCTGGGAGCCAAGCTGGGACATGGAATAGCTCACTAAAACTCTTCTGGATTCAACCAAACTGCCACACCGACACCTTGGGGCTGGCTGTATGGTTCCAACAAACATAACCTGTAAGTGAATTTTGGAAACTGTAAATGTGTGGCCAGGTGAGGAGTTATTATCCCATTTCTTCCTCAGTAGGAAAAAATAAACAAACACTAAATATATCATGAACCTTCTCCTAGGAAAAGGAAATGGAACCCACTCCAGTGTTCTTGCCTGGAGAATCCCAGGGACGGAAAGCCTGGTGGGCTGCTGTCTATGGGGTCGCACAGAGTCGGACACGACTGAAGTGACTTAGCTTAGCTTCTCCTAGGTCATGGGCACAAAATGAGTCCCATGCCCCACACTCCAGCTCTACCTGAAGAGTCAGAACTTAGAGGTTTGGGCTCTGGAGTCTGACTTCGGAGCGCCTCCTCCCAGCTCGGTCAGTTGTGAGCTTTGTGACTTGTCATGAGGACTGGCTTTGCTGAGCCTCTGCCTCTTCATTTAGAAATTGTGAGTGCATGCGTGCATGTTAAGTCACTTCAGGCATGTCCCACTCTTTGTGACCCTATGGACTGTAGAACGCTAGGCTGTTCTGTCCATGGGATTCTCCAACAAGACTACTGGCGTGGGTTGCCACGCCCTCCTCCAGGGGATCTTCTCGACCCAGGGATCGAACCCGAGTCTCTTATTTCTCTTACACTGGCAGGCAGGTTCTCTACCACTAGCACCATCTGAGAAGCCCAGAAATTGTGAGTAGGATGGTGATATTACTTCCAGAGTTGTAGTGAAGATTAGGTGTCACGTATCAACATACCCAGTTCGAGTCCGCCCCCCACTCCCCAATTCATATGTTGAAGCCCTGGGCCCCAGTGTGACAGTGTTGGAAGGAAGGGCCTTTGGAGATGATTAGATGTTTCGGTCATGGGAGTAGAGCCTTTTGGTGGGATTATTGTCCTTATGGAGGAAAAGAGACCAGAGCACTCTCTCTGCATCAGGTGAGGACACAGAAGGTGGAAGAACCTGTCAGCCAGGAAGAGTGTCCTCACTGGGAACTGAATCAGCACACCACGTCCTTGAACGTGGACTTCCCAGCCTGCAGAACCGTGAGAAATAAATGTTTGTTGTTTAAGCCACTCCGTTTATGGTACTTGCATGGCGGCCTGGGCTGACTAATACCTACTCAGAAAGCTTAGAACAGTGCCTAGCTCACAGGAAAACATCCAATAAATATTAGCATGTATTTATGTTTGGCTCTTTTGAAATAAGAAGTATTGCAAATACTCTTAAATGTTTAAATAATAAGGTGACAGCATACCCACCAGCCAGCATGTAATATAAAACAGCATCAATAGAGCTGAAGCCCGGAATACCTTCCCCAATTGCAGTCTCTCCTTCCTGCCCAGAGTAACCATGCTCCTGAACTTGGTATGTATCATTCCCATGCATTTCTTTATACCCTTACTCCATTTGTAAACAATGAGAATGAGCTGGAGATGCTCCCAAGCCAGGACTGACACACGCCTTCCAGAAGGATTTGGACACAGCATCTAGCTTAGCGCAAAGGGCTGGGCGGCAAGCGTGTCCTCGTTTGTCCCCTCACTCTATGATTTCACCTCCCTGACCTGAGAACAGGCTGCTCTCTCTGTGCTCTGCTTAGCCGCTTAGTCGTGTCGGACTCTTTGCGACCCCATGGGCTGTAGCCTGCCAGGCTCCTCTGTCCATGGGGATTCTCCAGGCAAGAGTACTGGAGTGGGGTGCCATTTCCTCCTCCAGGGGGATCTTCCCAATGCACGGATCGAACCAAGGCCTCCCGCATTGCGGGCAGATTGTTTACCGTCTGAGCCACCAGGGAAGGGAGCCCAGATGATGCTGCTAGCCGGTCGTTAGGTCCGTTAGCCGGGGTCTGTGCCGGTAAGGGACTTGCAGCACCCCGGCTCCCCCTCCAGCTTGGCGCTGACGCCTCCCCTCCTCGCTCTTCCCTGGCAGATGGAGATGCGGCTTCAGGACCAGCAGCTGGCGCGGCAGCTCATGCGCCTGCGCAGTGACATCCACCAGCTGAAGATCGAGCAGACCTGCGACCTCCACCGGCGGATGCTCAACGACGCCACCTACGAGCTCGAGGAGCGCGACGAGCTGTCCGACCTCTTCTGCGACGCTCCTCTCGCCTCCTCCTTCAGTCTTTCTGCACCACTCAAGCTCATCGGGGTCACCAAGATGAACATCAACTCCCGCAGGTTTTCTCTGTGCTGAGAAGCCCTAGACGGGGCGGTGGAGCCAGAACGAGGGCTTGGGAGGTGGACCGGGGGTGTAGGAAGGGAGCTGAGGCCCAGCTACCCCAGTGGGTCTCTCCGGAGGCAGCGTGTCCCCGGGACAAGTGCTCTTGGAGCCCAGCTGTGGAGCCCAGTGTCCCCACGCCTGACCCTGGTTTAATACCCAGAGTCCTGCAGACCGGCCGCTCCATCCGATGTTCAGTGAGACCTCGGTACCCCACGCACACGTCTCATCCCCCCACTCAGTAACCCAGATTCCTGTTTCCCGGAATCACTGGTGCTATGACGTGGGAACCCAAAGTGGGGGGGCAGGGATGGCGAAAGCTGTGATTCTTGCAGAAGGCTTCCCCAAGGACACCGAACCCCAGAAGGGAGGTGATTAGATACGTCATAAGCGCCCATGACATGTCACTGTGCTCTGAGGCTCGCTTCACCCTAAGTGGCTGACTCAGCAACCTCAGCAGGGACCCACCAGCAAAGGAAAATCAAAAGGAACCAACAGGTGGCTCTTGGGGAAGCAGGCCCCACCTGCCGCCAGCGCCTGGGCAAGGTCTTGGACCTTGGTCCCACAGGTGCCAGGTAAATTGTTTCCAGTAAGTGGGGTCCCTCCAGTGTAGCCAGGGTGGAACAGGCAAGACTGTTGCCCGCTCTGGCCACATACACCCGTCCCAACCTCCAAATATCCGCTTTGCTGTCACCCCACAACCTGGGATAGGGAGGGCCTCGGGCTTCCCCGGGGGGGCCAGCAGAGGCCTCCTGGTGGATTCTGACATTGTTACCTCCGTCACCTTCGTGCCCTCTGCAGAAGTTCACCCTGAGCCTCCTCTGAGATTCTGTGCCTGATTTAAACACCTAACTTTAGCTGAATCAGACTGTTACTAACCTATGGCCAGCTTGTTTATAACTGTTTGATTTTTGCCCAAATGGCGAACCAGTGGGTAAGTCAAGTTTGACAGAGGTTCAGAGTTTGGTTTTAAAAGGTTCTCCCTAAGGACAGGTGGGAGAGTCAGCAAGGTGAGGACTGAGACCTCCACAGTTTAGGAAGTTAACCTAGTGGAATACCTTGTGCCTGGGGGTTTTGGGTGTTTGACCCAAAGTCTTTGATCCTTCTAGCCAAGCCCTCTGGTTCACTGAGGAATGCAAGAGGCTAGTGGAGGGGAGGGGAGGGCCCCCGAACCCCGAGGCTCCTCAGCTCTTTAGTGGCTGTAGAATATGGATGTGTTAATTATAATCATTATTAATAATGCCTACACCGATCATGTATCAATGAACTTGAATTCCAAAGATGGTACTAAGGCTTTGCCAAACCGCTGCCAACCTCTCTACTCTCCGCCTCACTCAACCCTGTCACCTCCCAAGTTGAAATTCTGCTTGCCGTCAGCGTTCTGTCGTCGAAGTGAGGTGCTCTATTGCTCTGTCTTCCCTGCTTCGCCCTCCTGTAGTTTTATCAAGGCCCATGCATACTTGCACATGCACACACACACACACACACACACACACACACACACCATGACCCATGCTGGGGAAAGGTTGGTTTCCTCTTGTGGGCTGGGAGTAGGAGTTTGTAAATGATTGGTCCCTGGTTAGACAGAGGATAATTTGGTGTTTCCTTGTGATTTCTAAGAGCCAGAGGGTTTATGCTTCCTTCAAAGATGCTACAACCACCTAGCCAAGATCTGTTTCAAGCTGGCTCTGAGCAGTGGCAGAAGTCTGAGGCCCTGAGGTCCATGGAGAAGGCCTTAGTGGAAGGCCAGGCAGCCCCACTCCTGTCCTCAACCCAGCGATGCCTTTCCTCCGGGGTTCTGTACAGATGCTGCCAAGCCCTACAGAGGCACTCCTGCCAGCCTTCCTCCAGAAGAGCCCTTGAGGTCGTGGGGTATCAGGCTGGCCTGCACACACTCACAGCCACTCTACAGAGACGTGAACATATACACACTCAACCCACACGGGCAAGCCCATCCCATATTCTGGAAGAAAAGTGCCAGACTGGTTATTTTTCTTTCTAGAAACCAGTCATTACAGTCACTGAGAAAGCTGGAATCAACCAAAGCTGAGTGATCTAGCTGAATGGCATCAAGTCAGTTGATGAGTCAACTGGGCAGTTCAGTTGCTCAGTTACCTAATGATTCCTTTCTTTGAGATCAAGACACACACCTTTTGGAATAGGTTAGTTGTCTGAGCTATTGTGCTTAGTTCATCCCAAGAGAATCTTCCTTTGGGATAAGGGAGGAGGGGATCAAGAAGAGAAGCCCAGGGAAAGACAGGTCTGTTTTCTTAGTCACGGTGCAGCATCTGTTAGCAGCCTTATTTCCAAGGTGAAGGCAAACAACTAACCAGGTCAGTTCAGCCCTGTGAAGTCCCTGCCTCGTGTGGTCAAGAGACGTCTGAGTCAGTCACAGCCTAACCTTCCTCACCTCAGAGCAGCCTTCCAGCTCTACCATGTGTATACAGTACTGTTGCAGTTTTACTCATTATCTGCCCATCTCTCTGACACCCCCAAGAACTCCTGGGTTTAAAACTCAAAGTCTCTGTTGACACTGCCAAGCAGGGCAATGTCTGACACCTTCGTGGACTCAGCAGTGATCCCAGAGGCCTGGGGAGCCCGGACGGGCTTGAGATGACCTGCCCCTGCCCCAGGCCTCCTCCCTGTATCAATACCAAGTGCTATTATGTAATCGATGGACAATTTATAATTTTATTTTTTATGATTGTTTCTATATTGCTGTTAGCAAAAGTGAAATTAAAATATTTCAAAAGGACATCTTTATAAAGAGGAGAAGTGTCCTTCCTTTTACCTTGTTCCTGTTACAGCACTCGCCGGGCCAAGCACTGAATTGAAAGGAAGAGAAACAAAGAGGGAGATCAAGAGGGAGTGGGGAGGAGGGTGGGGGGAGGAGGGGCTACAGGATTAGCTGTCCTGCCTTCCTGGTGCCTTCCCTCGCGGAGGGCTGTTTGGTGGTGATGCCATCGGGAGCTTCCCAGCTCAGGAGGTGAAATTAAGATACCCAGCCATTATTCCTGTCTGTGACCGAAGCCGGAGCCGAAGCAAACCCACTGTGTCCCGCGCTGTGTGCTAAGTCGCTTCAGTCCTGTCTGACTCTTTGCGACCCCGTGTAGCCCTCTAGGCTCCTTTGAGATCCTCCAGGTAAGAGCACTGGAGTGCAGGGCCATTTCCTCCTCCGGAGGGCCTTCCCGACCCAGGGCTTGAACCCCAGCCTCTTCCGTCTCTGGCATAGGCAGGCGGGTTCTTTACCACTAGCGCCACCTGGGAAGCCCCTCCCTCTCCTGCATTAAACACTTCAAACGTGACTGGATTCAGAATACTTGGGTCAAACTCAGAGCACAGCTGGATAGTGGACCCACAGGACGTATATTTCAAATCACAACTCCATCATCCAAGCACGTTGCCTCGCATTACTGTCCCGTGTGGAGAATTTGTGTCAGACTCATTCCACATCTCAAGCAGTGGTCCTCAAAATGAAGGCCGCATAAAGCACCACCTGGAGCAGCCGAAGCAAATGCATATTCCCAGGAAATTCCTGGGCTCTGCTCAAGGGTCCTGGTGTGCAGCTCTGACTTAGGGCCTAGGAATCTGTTCTAACAAACACCCCCGTGAGACCAGCATAGGTGGTCCACAGACACTTAGAGAAGCCTGCAAAGGAACAAAGCAGGCAGGGAAGGCATGCTTGATTTACTTTGGGACCTGCTGCGGGACACCCTTTAGATACTTTGGAGGTGAAACCAGCAGGGCCCACTGGTAGCTGGAGACTAAGGCTGGCTCCCTGGTCAGCAGCTGGATGGGGGTTACTGTTTACTGAGATGAGAAAATTTGAGGGGCGCACAAGTCAGGAGATGGGCAACATTAACAGTTCCATCTCAGTTCTGTCATATTTAAATGTCTATCAAACGTCCAAGCAGGAAGTGAGTAGGTGCCAGGCTGCAAGAACTTGGACTTCAGGAAAAGACCAACGTTGGATGCATAAATTGGGGAACCTGGATTTGGGTGTTTGGGTGATATTGAAAAGCACCATACCCAGATAAACTCGTTTAGGAAGAAAGTGTTGACTAAAGTACAACACCCTAGGGACTCCAGCATCTAGGGTTCTGATAGAGAAGGAACAGTCCAAGGAGACTTAGAAAGACCAGCTGGTAAAGTACAGGGGAAAACAGATGAAAGAGGCAAATGTGTCAAGGAGAGTGTTGTCAATATCAACTGCCGTGGAGAAATTAAAGAAAAGGTACACAAAGAGAGAAACAGTGTTTTCAAGCAAGACAGAGCCCATTTGTCCTTTATTACAGCAACAATAGCCCTTTCAGATCAGGGGTAACACAGAAGTCCAGTTGTGTGGGTTGAGGACAAAATGGAAAGTGAAGAAATGGATTCTTTCAAGTTGGTTTGCTGTAAAGGGAGCTGAGAAATAGGAGCGTCATGACTTCAAAGTCATGAAGTCAGGGAAACAATTTTTGGTTTCCTTGAAACAGTGTATAACAAAATAAATGCATAATAAAATAAATGCATAATAGAGTATTAATTGTACATATCATAATAAAGGTGCTGGCATAATATATAATAGAATAAAGGTGCTGACAATCTGTTAGGAAAGAAGAAATGGATGGTGCAAGAGAGAGAAGAAAGTAATTGTAACAGTGAAGTTCTTAAGGAGGAGAGGAGGGGAATGTCAGCGTGTAAGTGGGGGAGCCGGGCTGGGAGGGAAGCAGAGACCCTCCTTTGACTGTCGTGAGAGGGAAGATTGAAGATGAGTGGCTTAAGGAATCTCTGGTCGGAAGAGGAGGAGAGGCCTATTGGATCCTTCCTATTGTCCTTGTAAAACAGGAGAGTGAGTTGGAGTTGGTGGAATGTTGAAGGTCTGGGAAGAAAGTTTTGAAATAATTATCTCATCAAGTGGGCATGTTCATTTACTAGGAAGAGTAGTGGAACCATCCGGCAGTGTTGGCTCCTCGTTTGAAGCTTGTGGCCTTTCAGGGTGATGCAGATCCTGTGAATGAGGTTGTGTGTGTGTGTGTGTGTGTGTGTGTGTGTGTGTGTGTGTGTGTGCCCTCCAGCAATGGCTAGATGCTGCAGCATACACAAAGAGCAGGCACAGTGGTGAGGGGGTGTGCCAGGCAGGTACACGGGAGGATGGGGAAGCACAAGTTACAGTGTTTTGCAAAAGAGCAACCAGTGTTGAATCGAGGAGTCCCAACTGAGTAAGGAGGGAAAAGGGAACACGGAGATACAGCAGTGGAGTGCTGGGACCACAGCTGGAGGTCCAGGTGCCATCTGGGACTCTGCGTGACAGGGCTGGTGGAGAAAGGCTGGACAGGTAATGATCAGGGTGTGGGGACAGTGCAGGTTCGTCTTCCAGAGGCCCAGCCTGACGCTACGTTAGCTGCCTGGTGGCTCTGGCTGAGCGCGTGCTACATGCATAGGCGATGTCGGTCAAAACCGAGAGCCCCGTGCAGACCTCACCCGGCTTATTTAGAAAGGGGCCCTTGTGCTCAGTCGACAGCGTTCCCCTTGGCTTCTCTGCAACAGCAGAGCATCGCTCACTCTAACTGCCTGTCAAAGCCCCGAGTCTGAGACTGTGACGGCTGGGGAAGAGGGGCTGGGGGAGCGCACAGTGGCGGCCCCGCCAGGACGCACAGGCCAAGTACAACCAGGGACCTATCTGATGGGAATCTGATTGGAACCACTCAGACACATGGAAGGTTTCAGACAAGGCTATTTTTAAATACCCCGTTCACAGGCTCAAAGCAAACACTGGTGGAGACAGCTAGGCGGTCTCCGAGGGAAGTTGATTCAGGAAGAGAAACCTCAAACACTGGAGTGCTCTGGACAGTAGTCACCCACACTCACGGCAAAGAGATAAGTCCTTTGGGGATGTTTCCCAACCGGCAGGGACAGGCGCCTATAGTGGGTGGAAATTCCCTGGGAAGTGATCCGGCAAGGCATGGTCCAGCTCTGCAGGACTGGAGTATGTTTATTTCCTAGACCATCTTATCAGACAGGGAGCCCCTCAGTCATGCTTCTTCTAGCCCCTTCCTCCCGACATGGGGACAACTGAAGCCTGAAAAAGGACCCAAGGGACTCTGCCTCCCTTAAGGAAACTCCCTCCCGAGGGGGACCCAGGCACCCACCCACTGCCCTCGAGCCTCACCTGGTCAGGGTGCCCCATCTGGTGGAATGAGACTGAGGCAGAACAAGGGCTCTCCCTCTCCTATCCTGTTGCACCAGTCAGGGTGGGTGGGAAGTGGAATTGTCCCAGCATCCCAAGCTGGGGAGGACTTGACCCAGGGCGTCCGGGCTTACAGAACCTTTGGAAGAGTCAGGCTGTTTTAAGACGTGATTCCCAGAGTTGCTCTGCATTCCAGCAGGCAAACTTTTGGGCTCCGGCAGTACTGGAGTGGGTGATTCTCAAGAGGTCTTCTGTCTGCCTCTCTGCCTGCCGACACCACTGGGTTTTTACTCACACAAACAACCCCCCCCCCCACCAACAGAAGATGGGTGAGTTTCCCACCCCTATCAATTCTTCAGATACCAACTGGGTGTTCTACATCTTAATTTCGACACTGTCCACAAACAAAATGTCGTTCCCTATATCCCCCACTCCCAACCATTGTAGCCTCAGCTCAGCTGTCTATACCTCTCTCTAAGGAAAGACTGAAAGTACCATCCTAAAGACGTGGCATGGTGCCCAGGAAGTGAAAAGGGATGCTCTGAAAGCAGGTTTCTGTTAAATGTTTTCAGCCGCTTCTGTTTCTAGCAGAGGAGACACAGAGTCTTCCTGAGTGGTCCCTTTCAGAAAAGTGGATCCGAGGGACTCACTGACCATCCCCCTGGGGGAGGAGAGCCAGGAGTCTCTGTGCTGTTGGCTGCCTGGGAGGGGTGGGCAAACCACCCACACAAGAAACCTCCTGAAGAAAATGACCTTGACGCCTCTACAGCTTCAAAAGGACCTCTAAGGCTGAATGCCTGGCTCCTTCATAGGAACACAGATGTGCGGTGAGGCGTGCACCGCAGGGGCTGGGACCCAGGAGGAGGTGACCGCACCGCTTCAAGGGACAAAGCAGGGAGCAAGAAGCAGCCTTGGGGAGTGATGAGTCTTAGGGAAGAAGGGACAGGAGAGATTCTTGCCCTGGTGGAATGGAGCTAGAAGTCAGTCATATACCGTCAGAAGAGCATGGCTTTATATCAGCCCCAGGCTGCAGGCGGGGCACACCATATGCTGTCAGAGTCAGGTGGCATTAGCAATCCGAGCACGAGTTTTTTTTTCTCCTGTCCTGCGAACAAAGAAGCAGGTCCAAGAGCCGGAGTGGCTGACCACTGTCACCGTCTGGGTGATGCAGAACTGGGAATGCACCAAGGCCTCCTAACTCATCTTGGCTCTTCCCAGCACCCTCTCTTCCCCGAAGAACCTTGCCTCTGGACTCATACAGAGAAGGAGGTCTGAGAAAACAAATCTGAGAAGTTCTTCCCCTGGTACTGTAAATAATTTTTTTTTTTTTCCAGATTTTTAACATGGAGTTTGGTGTTTCAGATGGTGAAGAATCCACCTGCAGTGTGGGAGACCCAGGTTTGATCCCTGGGTTGGAAAGATCCCCTGGAGAAGGGAATGGCAACCCACTCCAGTATTCTTGCCTGGAGAATCCCATGGACAGAGGAGCCTGGTGGGCTACAGTCCACGGAATCGCAAAGAATCAAACACGACTGAGCGACTAACACTTACTGAGTTAAGGAAATCCTAAAATGCCCCCTGCTGGAGAGACAGAGGAATCTACTAATACGTGGTTTGTTGTCCAAAGACTGTAGCATCGTCAAGAATTTACACCTTGATATTTCCATTTATGATTGTCATCACTGTACATATTTGGTGAAAAATTCGAAGTTCAAATGCTATTTCCATCACTCAAAAACGGAAATCTCTAGTTGGAATACACTGTCACAATTAAATTAAATTCTACCAATACTTCTTAGTATTTGTGCCAGGCAATATGCCAATTCTAGGAAAGCAAGGTGACTGGAAGCTGAAGGTTTATATGGCTCTTTGGTTTTATCCATGCCATCTCAACAGAGATTCATGTTTTGTGTCAATTTTAGAAATCTGTATGACCTTGGGATAAGCAAAGATCTTTTAATATAAAAACGCAAAAAAAAAACCCCAAACCAAAAAATTTTAACAAATTGGACTTTATCAAAATGTAAAACTTCTGATCTTTGAGAAGAGATTGCTTATGGAAAAATGAAGCACAAACTGGGAGAAAGTATTCTCAATATATATATCTGACAAAGAACTTGTAGCCAGAAAATTTTAAAAAAGCTTCTTAGAACTCAGTAATAAAAAGACAACTTAATTTTTTAATGTGCAAAAAAATTCCTTCACAGGAAAACAAGTGGCCAGCAAGCATGTGAAAAGATGCTCAACACCACCTGTCATCAGGGAAATGAAAACTAAACCCACAATGGTGCACCACTTCCCAGGCTCCCCAGGGGGCGCTAGTGGTACAGAACCTGCCTGCCGATGCAAGAGACGTAAGAGATGCGGGCTCAGTCCCTGGCTTGGGAAGATCCCCTGGAGGAGGGCATGGCAACCCACTCCAGCATTCCTGCCTGGAGAATCCCCGTGGACAGAGGAGCCTGGCAGGCTACAGCCCATGGAGTCGCAAAGAGTCGGACACGACTGAAACTACATAGCACGCATGCGTACCGCTTCACGCCCGTGAGAAACACTAAAAAAGACTAGTAACACGAACTGTTGATGATGTGGAGCAAACTCATATGTTGCCCCCAGGAGGTTCAGCTGGTTATTTCTCTGAATCGAGTGCCCGCCGTGCCTACACACGGTTACAATCGTTGCAGAGAGCCTTTCATATCCACACGGGACTGTGTGGTCTGTGACCAGACGTCTTCACAGTACTCCCATTCACTCTTGGCTTAGTTATTATTGTTGCCTTCATCACTACAGAAAAGGAGACTGAGGCTCAGAAATCAGTGATTTATTTTTTTTAGGACCACGTAGAAGATGATAGACCCGGGATTCAAGTTCAAGTGCCAAGGAACTTTGTTTTCTGAGTTCAGTCACCTCTTGTGCCCCAGAAAATGTGACTCAGTTACTATGTTAATTAATTGAAATCACAGTGAGTAATAGCATATCAATAACAGTAACAGATCTAAGAAGTAGATCTAGGCTGTGACATTCATGTTCTTGCTCAGAGCAGTCCACACGTGTTTTTCGAAGGATAGAATGACTATAACACCGACTGTTGTGTTTAACAATGCTTTATTTATGAGTATTTCAACAAATACTCTGTGGTGGGGAGGCATTGTTAGGAACGTGGCATTCAGAAAGGATTAAGACACAGTCCTGGCCTTCCAGGAACTTAAAAGCCAGTGTTAAACCCTGTTCAGCTCAGGACTGTTTTCTCCTGTGTGTGGTCCTCACACCACCTGTTGCTTCCTACCGAAATCCCATCAGCTCCTAGTGACTCACAGAATGGGCACAAGCTAGGGCACCATGTCTGGACTGTCTTGTTTTCCAAGAAGTATAATGGCATTTTCCAAAGGGTGCTGATGCTCAGAGTAGGAAAGAGCAATTTAAATCAGAGCTGGCTTGCAGGATCCAGAACACACAGCACCGTTTTTAATAGGTCTGTCAGCCTCCAGCCTGACAGCCCTAGCCTGCTTGAGAACTGGTAATGTTAGAGTTTTGACATGCTCTTTAACATAATTATAAAATCTGATAAGTCAAGCAAACACAGGTCTTTTTTGCCTTTTTTCACAAGTTTTAAAACAACTCTTTTATCAGTTCAGTTCAGTTCAGTCGCTCAGTCGTGTCCGACTCTTTGCAACCCCATGTCCATCACCACCTCCCAGAGTTCACTCAGACTCACGCCCATCGAGTCAGTGATGCCATCCAGCCATCTCATCCTCTGTCGTCCCCTTCTCCTCCTGCCCCCAATCCCTCCCAGCATGAGTCTATTCCAATGAGTCAACTCTTTGCATGAGGTGGCCAAAGTACTGGAGTTTCAGCTTCAGCATCATTCCCTCCAAAGAAATCCCAGGGCTGATCTCCTTCAGAATGGACTGGGTGGATCTCCTTGCCATCCAAGGGACTCTCAAGAGTCTTCTCCAACACCGCAGTCGGAAAGCATCAATGTTTCGACACTCAGCTTTCTTCCCAGTCCAACTCTCACATCCATACGTGACCACAGGGAAAACCATAGCCTATAAATCATCGCATACACCTCCAACCATAAGCATCTCTCTGGAAAGGAGGTGGTGTAGGTTGGGGCGCTTCTGTGGTGCGTGCCTTTTGTTTGCACATGGCCTGCTTTTTGAGGGCAGGGGAAGGAAGGCAAAGGCAGTCATTCTTCTTTCCCGTGCTGAGCAGCATTCTCATGAAGGCCACCTTGGTTTTGCACATCTCGATCTTCTTTAAAGGTTTGGCACGTTCATTTGTGGAGTGAATGACAGTGAGTACGCTTTCCCTGCCCACATTTGGTTGTCCAAACGAGCCCCTCTATCAGCTCTTTTAGCTTCCCAGATGGCTTAGTGGTAAAGAATCTGCCTGCCAGTGCAGGAGATGCGGGTTTGGTCCCTAGGTTGGGATGATTCCCTGGAGGAAGAAATGGCACCCACTCCAGTATTCCTTCCTGGAGAATCCCATGGACAGAGGAGCCTGGTGGGCTACAGCCCATGGGGTCGTGGAGTTGGACGGACTGAGCACACACATCACACAGGCTCCTTCACGTGCCCCTGTTCATATTTACGGGCATGGTTTATGCTCATCTTTATGAGCTGAAGCCCCCTCCCAACTTACCAATTGAAATTCAGCTGCAGCCTCTCCTCTATAAATGAGTTCCCCATGTGCTCTGAAAATATTATTTAGCAGCAGATGGCCATGTAAGTCAAATGCAAATCAAATCAGCAAAATGTATTCTATCTATATCAAAATAAACTAATAGAGCTGCTATAATGACATATCAAGAATATAAAATGACGGAGAAAATAAATCAATAAATCATTTTAGCAGTTTCATCATTTTAGCAGTTTCAAGTACTGATCTTTTAAAGTTTTCACCATTTTTTTTTGACTGGCAAGCTGTCACCTGCTAGATGAAACTGTAATTGTCTGAACCATAATTTGACTTACAGAATCATATCAAACTCTCAACCATGGTCCCCAAACCATAATTTGACTTACAGAATCATATCAAACTCTCAACCATGATATTTGGTAGGTGACTTTCATCCTAAGTAAACATCTCAGTATAAATGGTTTCATTTTGCATGCTGAATCCTCTACTGAACTAAGTAATTTCACTAAAGAATTTCTTAGCCGTTATAGTACTGCTTGATACTTCTATTTATTCAATATTTCTGTTACCAACTAAGTCATAAAAATGTTTATTGAAATGTCCTATTAAAGAATTGGTTTAATTTTTATCAACTTATGTTCACCTGCAACCCATGACGTTTCGTGGATATCAATCAGCCATGTGGATGGAACTTCCATGATGGTTTTCACTTTTGTCATCAAATGTGCATTTATACATAATGTATTTAAAAATGAATAATTTTCTCTTACAATTGATGCTTCATTACTTTAAATATTCTTTATTTTTTCTTTATACCTATTTATATATGACCTATATCTTCACTGGACTTCCCTAGTAGCTCAGCTGGTAAAGAATCCTCCTACAAGGTAGAAGACCCAGTTTCAACTCCTGGGTCAGGAAGATCTGCTGGAGAAGAGATAGGCTACCCATGCCAATATTCTGGGGCTTTCCTGGTGGCTTAGCTGGTAAAGAATCCACCTGCAATGAGGGAGATCTGGGTTTGATCCCTGGGTTGGGAAGATCCCCTGGAGAAGGGAACAGCTACCCACTCCAGGATTCTGGCCTGGAGAATTCAGTCATGGGGTTGCAAGGAGTCAGACTGAGTGACTCTCACTTTTATATTTTTCATTATCTCATCTTTTCTCATTATCTTCTGCTTCTCTTTCTTACTTTCTATATTTAGGTTTATAAGTGTGACAGCTCTATCATTCATCAGAATAATTTTTCAGCTTTAAGAACTGAAATATTTCTTTCTTATAAAACAAGACAAAGTTTTGAGGTATGTTAGAATATTATTTACTTGAATCAAGTCTTTAATTTGTCTGCTAGAATATTATTTATTGATACTTAAGCCAAGTTTCTAATTAAAATTTTTTTCCCAAATATTTAACCACTCCCATTTCAGTTTCCTGCTCTATAGGAATTATCTAAGTTTCACGTTTAAATATAAAGTCCTCAGCTGTTTAAGCCCCACACTCCTTTCCCTCTGTAGGTAATCTGATTACCACTCAATACTCAGAATCACAGAGCCAGACCATCTGTGCCCTTGACTCTTGCAATGGGCACTATGGGAAAGGACCAGCCCTAGATACCCGGCACCTGGATGTGCCTCTTCTGGGCCCGGATGCCCTCAGACCTGTTCCCCACGCTTTCCCTGCTCTGCTGTGTATCGAAGGGGCAGCCTGCAGCCTGCAAACCCCCTTCTCGGCTGTCAGCTGTGTTCAGCCCGATGGGAGGTGCTGGTGGGGATGGAAATTCAGGAGAAGAAGAGAAACCAGGGTGTTTCATCCCTCCCTCTGGCAGCATGTCCAACAGCATCTCCATATCGTCTGGAGTTCCAGCACTGCCATGCAAGCCCCTGGCTCTTGTACCTACCATCGCCTCCTCCTCTCTCTCAGCCCAGGGATGGAGGGCCTGCTCCTGGACTTACATGGCCCCTGGTGATTCAGAACCTCTCCATCCCCTGGGGAACCGAGTTCCTGCATGAAATCTCCTTTGCTATCCCAGTTAACCTTTGGCTGATGTGTTGCAATTTCAAAGCCCAGTGACAACATCCTGTGGGGAGGCGCTGTCCCCTCTCCCGCTGGCCATAGGCTTTCCCTTCAATACCTCCCGTGGCTTGGATCTGCCCGTTGCCAGCTCTTCTCAGCTCTGATTTCAGCAACATCTTTTTGTTTGTGGCTTGAACTTTCATATGGAGGAAGAAACTACGTCATGGAAAACTGCTCACACTGCCCATCCCTGCTCTGCCAAGAGCCAGCTGTTAAACACAGGCCAACACGCCCCTGGTGGAGATCAGGATGAGCTAGTGCAGTGAACGCTTGTCTACTGACTGCTGACAGAGCAGAGGGCTTCTCTGTGGAGGTGGGTGTCCAGCCTTAGAGGAGAGCTGGCCCCACATGAAGATGACTAGAGAGCCTGGCTAGCTTCTGAGTCCGGAGCAGGGCTGTGTTAGGGTGAGGGGAGGGAGGAACTCAGCTCAGGCACAAAATGTTAGGGGCATCAGGAACCTCAGTAATCAAGACAACTGGTATTTTTAACACAATATTTTTAAAGGTCAAAATCAATGCCCCCAAGCTCTATATGAAGAAGATAACAACATTTTTAGTGAAGACAGGATTGAACACACAGTGATTGAGATCACACTGAGGTGAAGAAGGTTAAGTCATGCAATATCCATCTTGGTCAGGTTTTGATCATTTTTTCACATGGACTCTTTTGTATTAATTTTGATTTTTTTTTAAAATTCATGACTTTCCACTTGGCAATGATTTCTTGACTACAACACCAAAAGCACAGATGACCAAACAAAAAAAGATAAAGTTCATCAGAAGTAAAGGACATGATCAACAGATGAGAGAAACTAGGAGAATGGCAGAAAATATTTGCAACTTACATATCTGATAAGAGATTAATATCCAGAATATTTAAAGAGCTCCTAAAACTCAATAACAAAACCCGCAACAACCATATGAGCATTGGGCTTAAACTTCTCTGCAAGAAGATATACAAATGGTCAATAAGCACATGGAAAGATGCTCAACATCACTAAATATTAGAAAAATGTAAATCAAAACTGCATTGAACCACAACCTCATACCTATGAGGATGCTGCTGCTGCTGCTGCTGCTGCTAAGTCACTTCAGTCGTGTCCAACTCTGTGCAGCTACAGAGATGGCAGCCCACCAGGCTCCCCCGTCCCTGGGATTCTCCAGGCAAGAACACTGGAGTGGGTTGCCATCTCCTTCTCCAGTGCGTGAAAGTGAAAAGTGAAAGTGAAGTCACTCAGTCATGTCCCACTCTTAGTGACCCCATGGACTGCAGCCCACCAGACTCTTCCGTCCATGGGATTTTCCAGGCGAGAGTACTGGAGTGGGGTGCCAGTGCCTTCTCTGCATGCATTGCTAGTGGGAATGAAACATAGTATGTTACCTTCTATGTAACAGCAGTTACAACTGCTGTGAAAGACAGTATGGACGTTCCTCAAAAATTTGAAAATAGAACTGCCAGATGGCCCAGCAATTGCACTTCTGGGTGTTTAACTAAAAGAATTTAAAGCGGGGACTCAAACAGATGTTTGTATGCTCAGCATTATTTATAAGCGCTCCCACGTGAAGTAAGCCAGGTGTCCACTGATGCAGGAACAGAAAATCAAAATATGGTCTCTCACACAGCAGAATACTCTCCAGCCTTTTAAAAGGATGGAGATTCTAGCACAGGCTGCAATATGGATGAACCCTGAAGACACTATACTAAGCAGAATAAGCCAGTCACAAAGGGGCGAATACTGTGTGATTCCACTTCCGTGAGGTACCTGGAGGAGTCGAATGCATACATACAGACAGAAAGTAGAACGGAGGTCGCAAGCGGCGGGAGGAGCGGGGAACGGGGTTGTAGTTTAGTTTCAGTTTTGCAAGATGAAAAGAGCTGGGCAGTGAATGATGCTGACAGCTGCACAGCATTGCGAGTGTACCTAACGCCAGTGAACTGTACACGTAAAAATGACCAGGACGGCAAATTTCATGTTATGTGCATTTTGCCAGAACCTTTTCTTAATTAGGGGAAAAAAGCAAGGTGCAAACCAGTGAGCATATAATTGGTTACTCATGTTACATGGAGGGAGGAGGGGCAAGACTCCAGTATTTTATTTGCATTTTCAAAGCTCTGAAAAGATGCCTAAGAAACTAAAAATAAACTTCACCCTGCAGGGCTTGGGTGGGAACTGGGCAGATGGAAGGCAAGGTGGGTGTGACCTCTGTCACGTAAGAGGTTCTCATTCTATATAAACAAGTCTCGGAAATTCCCAGGTGCTTATGGAAAAGCAGGAATCAGATTTGAAGGTTGCATAATGGCCATGTGGCCGCCTATGACTGCTAACTCTTTCTAGTGGGGTTTACCTTGACCTGCCATTGATCAGTGCCTTGTTATCGGTCTCATCTCACCTGAAACCCGGCATGAACCTCAGACCAACCAGCAGAGCATTTTCTTCTGGAAGCAGCCCAGCTCTCTTGAGAGCAAGGGGCCCTGAAGCCCCTGGGACCCTTCCCGCTGGGGGGAAGGTCCATCCTTTCCCTGGGCTTTCTGTCACTCCCACGGATGCTCTCTCATTGGTGATCTGGAAGGGCCAGGCCTGCTTGCCAAGCTCTCTGTGTTTCAGGAAGACTCAAGGATGCTAGGCACAGTCGGGGGACCTGAGGACAGATGCCTGTGGGCCGGGCTCCCCTTCAGCTCTCCTCCATGCTCCCTGCTCAGGGAGTTCTGGCTCTGGGTCCATGCCTCGCCCTGCCCACCTCACTTTGGCCTGGGCCTCAGCGTGCCCCGTTCCCATGCAGGAGCCCTGCTCCTTAGTCCCATTCTGCAGTCAGATACGCATGGGTTTGAATTCTGGCTCTCCTGCTTACGATCTGTGTGACCCTGGGGGAGGTAGTTAACCTACCTGAACCTCCTGCCTAAGACAGGGACAGTAAGAAAGTACCATGGACATGCGTGGTCTCCTGCTGGGAGGCCATGGTCCACACTGGCTTCGGGCTCCGGCATGGTTCTGCCTCTTGAGCTGGCTGGTGGCCACACAGGACTTTGCTTTATAATTATTTCTTAAACTGGACTTTGAATTGCATGCACTTTCCTATAGATACGTTCTTCCATACAGTTTCCCCTATTATACAGAGTGAAGTAAACCAGAAAGAAAAACAGCAATACGGTATGCTGTTGCTGCTGCTGCTGCTGCTGCTAAGTCGGTTCAGTCGTGTCAACTCTGTGTGACCCCATAGACGGCAGCCCACCAGGCTCCCCCGTCCCTGGGATTCTCCAGGCAAGAACACTGGAGTGGGTTGCCATTTCCTTCCCTAATGCATGAAAGTGAAAAGGGAAAGTGAAGTCACTTAGTCGTGTCCGACTCCTAATGACCCCATGGACTGCAGCCTACCAGGCTCCTCCGTCCATGGGATTTTCCAGGCAAGAGTACTGGAGTGGGGTGCCATTGCCTTCTGCAGCAATACAGTATACTAACTCATATACATGGAATTTGGAAAATGGTAGCGATAACCCTGTATGCGAGACAGCAAAAGAGACACAGATGTATAGAACAGTCTTTTGGACTCTGTGGGAGAGGGCGAGGGTGGGATGGTTTGGGAGAATGGCATTGAAACATGTATATTATCATATGTGAAATGAATCGCCAGTCCAGGTTCGATGCAGGATACAGGATGCTCAGGGCTGGTGCACTGGGACGACCCAGAGGGATGGGATGGGGAAGGAGGTGGGAGAGGGGTTCAGGATGGGGAACACGTGTACACCGTGGCAGATTCACATCAATGTATGGCAAAAACCAATACAATACTGTAAAGTAATTAGCCTCCAATTAAAATAAATAAATTTATATTTTTTAAAAAAGAATAAAAAAATAAATAAAAAGTAAAGCTATAGAAACAATATCAGGTGCTGAATAAATGCTAGTTTAGTTACCCCTACCCCCATAACATTTCAGTTCTCATCTTTTTTAAAAATCCTTTGACTCTCAACTATCACAGATCTCTCTCCCTTTCCAGCCAAGCTCCTAAAATTGCTGATGTGAACCTGCCCCTCTGCTCCTCTCTCCCGCGGCCTTTCTCTGAGCTGCTGTGGGTGTTGGGCCGCGCCTGGACAGATCTGATCACCCACTGGGTTTCTGAGGGGCTGGACCACCGCTGGCCACGTGGTCATGGGCAGGTGGGCGGGGGCTGGATCTCCTTCCCCACCTCAGGGAGCGCCCTTCCGACACTGGTCAACCTCGTCCCAGTGCACAAGGGCACTGCCTGGGCACAGTCCCAGGTGTGAGGTTCTGTAAATGATCCAAAGCAATACCTTGCACCAGTGTTGCTGTTCAGTCACTCAGTCATGTCCAAATCTCTGTGACCCCGTAGACTGCGGCACGCCGGGCTTCCTTGACCTTCACTATCTCCCTGAGTTTGTGCAAACTCATGTCTATTGAGTCAGTGATGCCATCCAACCATCTCATCCTTTGTCACCCCCTTCTCCTCCTGCCCTCAATCTTTCCCAGCATCAGGGTCTTTTCCAATAAGTAGGCTCTTCGCATCAGGTGGCCAAAGTATTGGAGCTTCAGCTTCAGCATCAGTCCTTCCAATGAATATTCAGGGTTGATTTCCTTTAGGATTGACTGGTTTGATCTCCTTGCTGTCCAAGGGACTCTTAAGAGTCTTCTCCAACACCTTAGTTCAAAGGCAAAAATTCTTCTGGGAGTAATTCATCCATTTGAGGAAATACACTGCTTTCCCAGCTCCATACCTGGAACCTCCATTCCAGAGCCAGGAGGAAAGCTCCAGAAAAAGAAGTCTTATCCACCAATAACCCACTACACACCAGGATCTTCTCAAACACCAGCCTATGCAATTCGTCTTCCAGTCCTACAAACTGGGCACTGTGATTGTCCACATTTTGCAGGCGAGGACACTGAGGCTCAGAGGAGGTGAGTAACTTGCAGTGGGTCACCTGTGTGGGAGGGTGGAGACAGGATTTGCAACCACGACTGTGTGTCTCCCTTGACCACACCTTTTCTGGGATCAAGCTTACCAGCATTTCTCCAAAATGTCCGTGTGCCTGAGAGTTGCCTGGGTTCCTGTTAATTCTGACTCACAGGTCTGTGACCTCTGAGTCTGCATTTCTAACAAGCTCCCAGGGATGGTGCTGCAGCTGGTGGACCTCACTTTGAGTAGCAAGACAGGAGAACAGGCAGAATCAAGCATACATGTAACCCAGAGAGTCACTGGGGTCTCCCTGGTTTAAGGGTGCATCAGCTAAACTGGTACTCTTGCCTGGAAAATCCCATGGATGGAGGAGCCTGGTGGGCTGCAGTCCACGGGGTCGCTAAGAGTCAGACATGACTGAGCGACTTCACTTTCACTTTTCACTTTCATGCATTGGAGAAGGAAATGGCAACCCACTCCAGTGTTCTTGCCTGGAGAATCCCAGGGACGGGGGAGCCTGGTGGGCTGCCGTCTATGGGGTCGCACAGAGTCGGACCCGACTGAAGCGACTCAGCAGCAGCAGCAGTGGCTAAACTGGATGGACTGAATGTTTGTGTCTCCCCAAAATTCATGTTGAATCCTAACCCAGGTTGTGAGGGGATGAGGAGATGGGGCCTCTGGGAGGTGATTAGGTTAAGAGGGTGAGCCATCATAGAGGGGAATTAGTGTCCTTATTAAAGAGGACCCCTCCGAGGGACCCCTTGCCTCCACCACATGAGGACACAGCGAGAAGACGGCTGTCTATGAGCCAGCACGCAGCGAAAAGCCCTGGGTGGAGATTTTCAGCCTGCCCTTCCAGGATGCGCCTTTCCCACACTTTCTACTGATGCCCCGCTCGGGTGTTTTTGTTCACAGTCATACTTGCAGACTAGTTCAGGGTTCAGGTCGCTTTCTGATCAGAGGTGAGGAACTGGTAGCCTCCACTCTCTGTTTGATCTAAACTGAGGTTGCTGGGTTGCATCTACCCCCAATGTCACCTTTTCTGACCTGGTTAATTGTTCTCATTTCCCAGCCACAACCAGCATAGCTTTCCTCCTTCCCGCTTGTGAAATTAATTGCACAAAGAATGAGAAGTCAAGGCCTTTCATGTTTCTAAGTTCCTTAGCTACGATTTTTGCCATAAACTACTCCTGTAATAACTGGCTCAGCCAGCCTGACCCGATTTCCCCAATGCACAGCCCGTACTTCTTGACAGATGCCCTCTGAGTCTTAACCATGTGCAGAACTTGCTTCTTTCTTCCGGGGTTACACAGCAGGAACACTGGCGTGGCATCTTTGCAAATCGCTATTGTATGACATGGTGCTGGCACGGAGATGGAGGCCTTGGCTGCTTTGACAGCACATAGAATTCCTGAGCCCGCAGATACTCGACTGATCACTGTCTCCTCTCCACTTGTGCCCCATCACAAGCTGGGGACTTCGCTAAGCACAGGTTCAGAGCTGCCTGCCCCAGGATGCTGCTCCCCTGCACACGGCTCTGGTGTCTGCAAGCACAGGCTCTACCAGGGTCCCCACCAGTGAGACAAAACGTCCAAGGGGCCGAGATTTGAAAATGCTGGGTCTTGACAACAGACCCCCCCAGGGTCCCCTAGGCAGGGAAGAATTGTCATCCTTGGATCCATTGACCCACATAAGCACTACAGGACCTCGGGAGCAGGGAGATGAGGAGAGAAGTCAAAGGGGCCTGTTGAGATGAGGCCAAACACACCTGGCACCTCAGCAACATGACAGCATCCAGCCCTCTCTCTGGGAGCGCCACCAGCTTCATAGGCAATGTTGACTCTGGCAGGAGGAGAGGATGCTATCAGCTCACAAGGTCTGAGCCTCAAGGCAAGGGCAGAGAGGCTGATAAGCTAAGTGGGGCCTGGGAACTGCGCCAGGCACGGGCACACGACCTACTGTGCTTTGTTCTGGCCGACCACAGCTGGGGCTGTGGACGATTGTCCAGCTGTGGCCTGGTACCTGGGGCAGAGTGGCGGGGGGAGGGGGAAGATGGCCAGCCTAGCCCCCCCAGATGTGCCCCCTAACGTGAGTTGTCTGCATTTCCCTCCGAATGTATACACGAGGATCCCTCACATCGTGGTTCTTTACCCTTTGTGTTGGAGAGGGACCCTTTGAGAATCTGATGAAAGCCAGCGCCTTCTACTCTGAAAAATGTAGCATTTATGTGCAGCTGAGAGTTTGTTTTTTAATCCCTATTTAATCAATCCCTGGGTTAGGAAGATCCCCCGGAGGAGGGCATGGCAAACCACTCCAGGATTCTTGCCTGAAGAATCCCATGGGCAGAAGGAGCCTGGTGGGCTACGGTCCATGGGATCACAAAGAGTCGGACACGACTGAGTGACTAACACTTTGACTTTCACTTGAGTCAGTCACACTCACACTCAAACCCTGACTGAAGGGGTTCAGGGAGCATCTGGGGGTGGTGCACTCAGGGAGGGCATGACAGCTCTGCACCCTCCCCATGCCCTGCCTCGTGTGTCTCCTCCACCTGGCTGATCCTCCTTAGGTGTTTTATCAGGTTATCGCCTAAAGGCCTCCCTGTCCTGGATGGCGCCAAGCGTGCCGTCGTACAGGTCCCAGACTCTGGGGACAGACCTGGAGGACTTCGCCTGGGCTCCCTCTCCTTTTCCTGGATGTTCCCGTCTCTTGCCCACATGCCCCGATCCCAGCCCTTCGTCACCTGCCTCACCTCCTGCTGCAGGGCTCTCCCCGGTCCAGATCCCTCAGACTGGTGGCTGGGTTCTCCTAAGACCCACAGTCCCCTTCATACGGGGTTCCTCAGCTGCGCCTGCAGCTCAGGCTCTGCACTATGCCAGCTGCTACAGGACGTGGGAGGGGGTTTATCCCCTTTTCTAAGGGATCCTGGTGCCTTGATTCCTGCAGCATTAAAGGTAAGTCAGGTGCTTCCAGGCAGTGGAGTTGGACAGAGTATCAGCAGAAGGCCAAAGCGGTCCTTGTAGATCAGCTGGTGAAGAATCTGCCTGCAATGCAGGAGACCCCGGTTCAATTCCTGGATCAGGAAGATCTCCTGGAGAAGGGATAGACTACCCGCTCCAGTATTCATGGGCCTCCCCGGCACAGATGACAAAGAATCCACCTGCAGTGCTGGAGACCTGGGTTTCATCCCTGGGTTGGGAAGATCTCCTGGAGAAGGGCATGGCAACCCACTCCCACTCCAGTGTTCTTGCCTGGAGAATCCCCATGGACAAAGGAGCCCGGCAGGTTGCAGTCCATGGGGTCGCAAAGAGTTGGACACAACTGAGCGACAAAGCACACAAAGGTGAAAACGCTCAGTGAGCAGCAACCGGATCGACAGGTTTCCAGATGGCTGCGTGGGTGAGAGCCCAGCAACCTGTCACCAAAGCAGGAAGAAACGCATCCCATTTCCGGGTCTCTGCTGCACCTGGCTTCAAGCAGGGGTGAGCTTCCGGGGCTCTGAATGTGTCCTTTTCATCCTGCCGGTGTCAGGTTCCAGGAAAGGAGAAAGCGAAATGCCATTCTTGGGTCTTTCCCTCAGAGTTCTCCTGGCTTCATGGGGAGGCAGGTGAGCACCCAGACTTCACGAGAACTAATAACAGGGCACCTGTTCTGCCACAGGCTCTGTTTTTTTTCCCCCCTTTAATTAATCAATTAATCTAGCTGTGCTACGTTTTAGCTGCAGCACGCGGGATCTTCATTTGAGGCATTGGGGATCTGGTTCCCTGACCAGAGATGGACAGTCCCCTGCACTGGGAACGTGGAGTCTTAGCCACTGGACCACTAGAGAAGTCCCAGGCCCATTATTTTTAGCAAATGCTTTTATCTGTGCGAGGTTTCCCTAATAGCTCAGTTGGTAAAGAATCCACCTGCAATGCAGGAGACCCTGGTTCGATTCCTGGGTCAGAAGGGATAGGCTACCCACTCCAGTATTCTTGGGCTTCCCTCGTGCTGCAGCCAGCACAGCACGTAGGGATCGAGAGTGGTTGACGCAGTTTGAGGGGAAAAAAAAAAACCAACTAGAGACAGAATTAAAGTTTTAAAGATAGGACCAGGGGACTCAAGACCTCTTGGATCAAGAGCCCTGTTCCTCAGAGCCACATCACTTTTATTTAGTGTCTTGGTAAGCAGAGAGTATCTGTTGTGCTAAAATGAAGTCAGCCTCCTGTGTCCCCAGTCACGTCTCCCATTTTATTGATTCAGTTCAGTTCAGTCGCTCAGTTGTGTCTAACTCTTTGTGATCCCATGGACTACAGCACGCCAGGCCTCCCTGTCCATCACCACCTCTGGAGTTGACTCAAGCTCATGTCCATTGAGTTGGTGATGCCATCCAACCATCTCATCTTCTGTCATGCCCTTCTCCTGCCTTCAATCTTTCCCAGCATCAGGGTCCTTTCAAATGAGTCAGTTCTTCACATCAGGTGGCTAAAGTATTGTAGTTTCAGCTTCAACATCAGTGCTTCCAAGGAATATGTGGGACTGATTTCCTTTAGGATGGACTGGTTGGATCTCTTTGCAGTCCAAGGGACTCTCAAGAGTCTTCTCTAATACCACAGTTCAACAGTATCAATTCTTTGGCACTCAGCTTTCTTTAGTCCAACTCTCACATCTATACATGACTACTGGAAAAACCATAGCTTTAACTAGATGGAGTTTTGCTGGCAAAGCACTGTCGCTGCTTTTTAATATGCTGTCTAGGCTGATCATAACTTTTCTTCCAAGGAGCAAGTGTCTTTTAATTTCATGGCTGCAGTCACCATCTGCAGTGATTTTCAGTTCAGTTCAGTTCAGTTGCTCAGTCGTGTCCGACTCTTTGCGACCCCATGAATCGCAGAATGCCAGCCCTCTCTGTCCATTACCAACGCCCGGAGTTCACTCAGACTCGCGTCCATTGAGTCAGTGATGCCATCCAGCCATCTCATCCTCTGTCGTCCCCTTCTCCTCCTGTCCCCAGTCCCTCCCAGCATCTGAGTCTTTTCCAATGAGTCAACTCTTCGCATGAGGTGGCCAAAGTACTGGAGTTTCAGCTTTAGAGAAATCCCAGAGCTGATCTCCTTCAGAATGTGCCAGGGTCCAGCCCCAGTGGATCCAGGGTGATTCGAAGGTGGGGATGGCATCGGCGTCTTTGGAAAAATACATATTTAATTACAGATATATAGAGAGTTTAGAAACGGATAGTGTAGTAGGAGATAAGTGTAGAAAAAGAGGCTGAATAACTTGGTCTACATGGAATAGCATCCATGCTCCAGATGGGAATTTAGCCAGAAAAACGAGGAGCAAGAAAGAATGACATGGGGGAATCAGTCTTTCCGGAAACTGATCCGATTTGTTTATTTTTGGGTTTGCTTATATACCTTTTGTTACATATAGGGATGAATACAGAGTCGCGGGGGGGGGGGGTGGGGTGGGCGGAGGGGTCAGCAGTCCTGACCTTTATCAAAATCAGGTGCTTTACGTAAAAAGGTCTTAGGGATTTTACGATCCTTTCTTTCTGATAACCAAAAAACTTATTTCTTCCAAAGGTGTTTTTTCTTACACCAGGCACCACCCTCCAAATAAAGTTACATTCCTATAGGGTGAGGGTATAGTGAGTTACAATCAAGAAAGGAATTTATTTAACCCAAGGTTAACATGATTAATCTTAAAGGTTAATACTTATTTCTCCTATATGCTAGTTATATTCATTATAAGGGCAGGGAACATGGAGATTTAGCAGCAAACATCAGCCCAACAAATGAAAGTCCTTTCACCAATGTTCCCCTTAAGATCTATTTAGTCTTAAGACAGTGATAAAGTTACGTTTTTACATAGCAAGGACACAGTGATTTATAACAAAGCACAGTGATCTATTACAAAAGGGAAAATCCATTAACTCAAAAAGTCTAGTATTGCTAACCTTAAAAACTACTGTATTTCCTTTTCTATATTCCAAATACGTTGATTAATATATTCCCAGGTGCCTAAGGATATGGAGGCATGGCGGCAATCATTGACTCAACAAGAAGAAAAGGCCCTGTGCTAATTAAGACTCTCAAAATACTCCAAAACTGTGCTGTTTATGGTTGAGAGGTAGTAAACAATCATGTGGCAGGAGTATGGATAATCCTGTCACACAAGCTAGTCTGCCAGCAGAGAGGTTTGACCTGAGACATCCTTGTCCCACCCAGAGCAGGGAATTAGCAGCAATTATTGACACAACAAATGAAAAACCCTTCACCAATATAATTCCTAACCAACCCACTATACTAATAATTTCTAACTCCCCAAAACAATTTGTCTTTAGTAAGTCTAAAACATCTCGTGCCTCTCAGATTGGGAGGCTGTAAACAATCACATGTGGCTGGAAGAACCTATACAGGTGGGCTAGATAACCTTCAGAGGAGTCCGTAAGCTGAAACACTCTTGTCACGCCCAGGAATTTTTATTGCCTTGGAGCTGCACGTTTACTCCTTCTCCGAGAGAAACGGTTATGGGGGAGAGCCCCCCGTAAAGTCAGAGGTGTAGGTGAGAGCATAAAACAGACTCTGGTTTTGGGGTTAGATGCTCGGGAACAGGGGGTTTCCTGAGGCTTGATCATGCCTTTGTGTATGCCAAGCCTCCTTCCTCATGACCTTTGCCATGGGTGGAGTTCCTCACGCTGGCCCCTGGCAAGAACGGACTGGTTGGATCTCCTTGCAGTCCAAGGGACTCTCAACAGTCTTCTCCAACACCACAGTTCAAAAGCATCAATTCTTCGGTGCTCAGCTTTCTTCACAGTCCAACTTTCACATCCATACATGACCACTGGAAAAACCATAGCCTTGACTAGATGGACCTTTGTTGGCAAAGTAATGTCTCTGCTTTTCAACATGCTATCTAGGTTGGTCATAACTTTTCTTCCAAGGAGTAAGCGTCTTTTAATTTCATGGCTGCAGTCACCATCTGCAGTGATTTTGGAGACCCCAAAAATAAAGTCTGACACTGTTTCCACTGTTTAGCCCCCCAAAATAAAGTCTGTCACTGTTTCCACTGTTTCCCCATCTATTTTCCATGAAGTGATGGGACCAGATGCCATGATCTTAGTTTTCTGAATGTTGAATTTGAAGCCAACTTTTTCACTCTCCTCTTTCACTTTCATCAGGAGGCTTTTTAGTTCCTCTTCACTTTCTGCCATAAAGGGTGGTGTCATCTGCATGTCTGAGGTTATTGATATTTCTCCTGGCAATCTTGATTCCAGCTTGTGTTTCATCCAGTCTGGCATTTCTCATGATGTACTCTGCATAGAAGTTAAGTAAGCAGGGTGACAATATTCAGCCTTGACAATATACTCCCTTCCTGATTTGGAACCAGTCTGTTGTTCCATGTCCAGTTCTAACTCTTGCTTCTTGAACTGCACACAGATTTCGCAGGAGGCAGGTCGGGTGGTCTGGTTTCCCGTCTCTTGAAGAGTTTTCCACAGTTTGCTGTCATCCACACAGTCAAAGGCTTTGGCAGAGTCAATAAAGCAGAAGTAGAGGTTTTTCTGGAACTCTCTTGCTTTCTCAATGATGCAACGGATGTTGGCAATTTGATCTCTGGTTATTGATTACTCTAAACTATCTTTGTTATTTTCTTGTACAAGGGCTATCACCTAGCTGGAGGTCATAGACCCGCATATGCCTTGGGAAAACATCTTAATGTGTGCACAAGCAGTGTTATGAGCTTGTGCTGACCCAGCGTTCCAAGGTCCACACTATGTTTTTCTTTAGCTTAGCAGGGAATGACAGCCCCAACTGATCAACCCAATGTGCTTTTATCTGGGTTATGCTGTATTGCTATTATTTTGCTTTTATTCTTTTCCCATGGTGATTTTCTCATGGCTTAGCCAGAGCAACAGGCGGCTGACTATTAACCCCTGTACCCTTGTGGCTCACCTGGTAAAGAATCCACCTGCAATGTGGGAGACCTGGGTTCAATCCCTGGTTTGGAAGATCCCCTGGAGAAGGGAATGGCTACCTACTCCAGTACTCTGGGCTGGAAAATTCCATGGACTGTATAGTCCATGGGGTTGCAAAGAGTTGGACATGACTGAGCAACTTTCACTTTTCACTTTATCTGTGCATATGAGAATTCCATTGTTCTATTAACCTAGGAAAGGCCTTCCCTGGTGGCTCAGTGATTAAAAAAAAAAAAAAAAAATCTGCCTGCAATGCAGGAGACACAGTTTTCATCCCTGGGTCAGGAAGATCCCCTGGAATAGGAAATGGCAACCCACTCCAGTATTTTTGTCTGGGAGATCCCATGGACCGGATGGAGGAGCCTGGTGGGCTACAGTCCACGGTATTGCAAAAGAGTCACAACTTAACAACAGTAATCCAGGAACTTCTGAAAGAGTACCTTGGATCAGGAAAAAAAAGATAGTAATTATGCACCCAACTTTTAAGTGAAAAGGGGGAGAAATGCTAAAATCAGTGTTTTAAAATTTCTACTGGGGATATGAGAGGTATAAGGGATATATGTTTTTAATTATGAAGTCAATCTGGGTTCCCTGATATTTGTTGTGAAAAATGATATTAAATAGCAAAACAGAAACACTCACTGAGTATTATTATTATTATTATTTATCAATGCAAAGAAATCTTCCCAGGGAGTTGTAAACCATCTTTAAACAGAAGTGTTGAAAACAGTTTGCATACAATTATACAAAATTCAGTATGAACAGGGACTTTTTTTAATCTTTTACTAAAACAGAAAGATTCTTAAAAATCATTTCTCCCTTTCAAACAGAATCCCATCTGTTTCAAGACTGAATAAATACATCAGCACAGCAGTTCATTTCCAGAGTTTATTTCCAAACATTGCAAAATTAGTATCAAAGCATATGGAAGATACTTAGCAAAAGTTTCCCCCACTCCCAAACTCAATGACTTAAGGAGAAAACTAGAAATTGTCAAACTGTTGCAATATATATATTCTACCTCTTTCACTGACTGGAAATGTGCAATTCAGCTTTACATAGTCCTCAGAATCCCAGGGACAGAGGAAACTGGTGGGCTTCCGTCTATGGGGTTGCACAGAGTCAGACACGACTGACGCGACTTAGCAGCAGCAACAGCAGCAGCAAGACAACCAGATAGTTTTGCTTTAATATGAATGTGCTGAGTAATTTTAAGCAAAATATTTTTTCATTAAGGTATTTCGATAATGGTTTATTTAAAGGAGGAGAACTGGAAATATTGATTCATCTTTCATTGGAGCCTTACTGTCTCACCAGTGAAGTGAGGAAACCCTGCCAGGCCCCCCTCTGATGAGCAAAAACTACATAAGAGAAGGAAAGTGTGGGCGGGGAGGGAGGCGGCCTGTGAGAATGGGTGGTCCCTGAGCACAGTGGTGGGGTTGTGGCCGTTTCGTTTTTTTGTAATTTTTGTTGGAGTATAGTTGACTTACAATGTTGTGTTAATTTCAGGTATACAGCAAAGTGAATCAGTTATACATATATATATATATATATATATATATATATATATATATATATTCACTCTTTTTAAGGTTCTTTTCCATATAGGTCATTACAGAGTACTGAGCAGGGTTCCCTGTGCTGAACTGTAGGTCCTTATTAATTACCTACTTTATGTCTAGTGGTGTGCATATGTCAATCCCAAGCTCCCAGTTTATCCCTCCTCCTCTTTTCCCCCAGTTGGTTTTCTTATACCCCATAAATTACATGTTTACAGATATGCTTTCAAACATACCCAATGTTACTTTTTCAGGAAATGTTTAACTATGGTCTTGTTTCTAGTCCCCTGATTGAAGCTGCAGCCTTGGAAGTCAGGAAGCTGCAGCCAGGCTCACGCTATCCCTCACAGGTGAAGAAGTGGAGACTCAAGATAGGAAGTGACTCGGGCAAGATCCACAACCTCAGGCAAAGCGACGGCCGGAATTCATTTCTCCTCCAGGTGCGAAGCTTTTCCCCCAAATCAAACACCGCTCTAAAATCAGATTTTCACATTTTGTACTTATTTGGAAGACTTGTGGATTTCCAGTGTGCCAGGCAGGCTCACGTTCAAGTGTCATGAAGGAAAGAAGGGAAACATTTAAAGTGTCACTGCCTATTTGCTAGGCGATCGGTCTCCTTTAGGTCCTTGGATTACGAATCCTGCAGACCTAGCACTCGGCAGGCTTCAGTGCACTAGGGGACAGGGGAGTGGGCAGAGCATAGACCCCCCTCCCCACAATGGGCAAGTGAGCATCTCTGAACAGCAGGTGAATGCCCCTGTAGAGTGATGATGGGAACACAGGCCTCCTTCCTTTTCCATCTTCCATTTCCATTTAAGTGTTTGTTTGTTTCTTAGTTACTAAGTCACGTCCACCTCTTACAGCCTGAGGTACTGCAGCCCGCCAGGCTCCTCTGGCCATGGGATTTCCTAGGACAGAACTTCCCAGGAAGAATACCGGAGTGGGCTGTCATTTCCTTCTCCAGGGGATTTTCTAGGGACTGACTCAGGGAGCAAACCCATGTCTCCTGCATTGCAGGCAGATTGTTTATTGCTGAGCTACCTGAGAAGCCCTTCAGAGGATTAGTGGAGCTCTTCTGAAAGCTCATCTGAGAGTGCATAGAAGGGCTGTTGTAAGGAAGTCCTCTTTAGAAAATCATGTTTGGAATTGGTCTAAATTTGGGGGCCCAGTGCTGGAAGAGAATAACCCATGCTCCTCTGAGATTTCCATCTCCAACAATTGAGTCCACCTGAAGGCATGGAGTCCCCAAACCGGTACATTTAGACAAGCTCCAGGAGAGCCTGACGTGGCAGGTAAGGGATCAAAGTCCCAGTCACTACCCCCTAGCTCACCAGCAGGAAGGCAGTCAGAGTGAGAGATGCTCCCCTTGACAGTCAGATCATCTCTGATATTCTTAGTTTTCTACCGGTAGTGTATCTTCACGGAGAAGGCAATGGCACCCCACGCCAGTGCTCTTCCTGGAAAATCCCACAGACGGAAGAGCCTGGTGGGCTGCAGTCCACGGGGTCGCTAAGAGTCGGACACGACTGAGCGACTTCCCTTTCATGCATTGGAGAAGGAAATGGCAACCCACTCCAGTGTCCTTGCCTGGAGAATCCCAGGGACGGGGGAGCCTGGTGGGCTGCCGTCTATGGGGTCGCACAGAGTCGGACACGACTGAAGCGACTTAGCAGCAGCCGCAGCAGTGTATCTTCTTAGGGAAAAATAAATTGGAAGTGATCATCTTTGACAGGTTAAAATCTCTTGAACATTGTGAACATGGGATTAATACACAGACATGTTTTTAGGCTCTGATGGGATAGTAAAGAATTCTTTTAAATTGGGAGATTATCTTTGATGGTCTTTAAAAAGTAATCTTTGGTCTTGGTCAAGGGAATGATGGAGTCTTAGGAGTGATATTTAAATCAAGTTTAATTTAATACAAATGTCACATATCTTCCCAGAAGTGGTCACTTCATCTTAATTAAGGAAACGGAAATGATTGTGACTTAAGTCTTCATTCTGTGATGTGAACAAGTTTAGGCAAACAGCAAAGATTCATGAGGGCTACCACCAAACCTACAGCATCGAGAAGACACTAAAGCCAAGTCATTTCTCCATGTGGCAGTTCAATATGAGCTGCGAAAATTCAATCCAATTAGTCCTTCAGCCCCACATCATCTAGATTCCTTGGGGTCTGGAACCTCAGGGTTGTTATAGCTTTCCTTGGACAGCCACCCAGGACTCACGAGCTCTTCCTCCGGCCCCTTCAGTTAGCCTGGGCAACTCTGCTCTCAGAACCGTGGAGGTTCAACATCGTTGTCACCAGCTCCGGGAGGTCAAAATCGTGCTTCCATCCCCAGTCCTTCCGAGCGTTGCTATCATCAAAGTTCATTGGCCAACTATCCGCTAGGATAAGACATGGAAAAGAGCGTAAGTTATTCAGGCTGTAGGTTTGCAAAAGGGTCTAGAACACTTTAAATAAATGTCAACATGTCATAAAAGAAACGTTCTCTTTGAAATCTCCCTTGAGCAGAGCAGAGCAGCAATTACGGGCACACACAGTCACCTTCTTAGACTAGAAGCCTGTATCTACTGCCAGGCACTGTGAGTTGTCATCTACTAGGAGAGTCCGCTGCAGACTTGTAAGGTGGGACTGCCATGCTCAGATGGCATGGCACTCACATAGGGGCACAGTCACAGCCTCTGAGAACCGGGGCTGCTCTCATACTATGTCTGTCTGTTTGATATTTAAACTGGCAAGCGGTGAAATGCCGACAGGTTGTTTACTTGGACAGCTCTAGTCCACCCACTTTGGACATCATTTCCCAAAGCTGTGCCATCTGCCAGCTCTGGTGCGACAGCAGCTCCTTCTTCCGAAGGTGTCGGGCCCCTGGGAAAGCCACTGCGCTCTTCTTCTCCACGGTTTATGTCCTCAAGGACTCGCGCGGGGGACTGCAGCTGAACTTTGGTTCTGAGGTGGGTGCAGCGGTGTACCCACCTATGGCCTGTCGGACAGGATCCACGTTGTAGGTGACCTGGAGCTCTGGGATATGCTTGAGCACCTCCTGGGCCAGCTCCGCGGGGGTGAAGCTCATGGCGCTGATGTTGTAGGTTCTCATGGACAGGGACTCTGCTGGGGCCTCCATGACCTCCAGGGTGGCCCTGAGGCAGTCGTCAATGTACATCATTGGGAGCCTCGTGTCGGGTTTCAGGTTGCACTCAAATCTGCCATTCTTGACAGCTTCATGGAAAATCTGGACCGCATAGTCTGAAAGAGAAGCTTGTCTGAGGGTCATCTTATAACAAAAATTATGAGTGAGTCTCTTGGATTAAGGCAGCGGTTCCCAGATGTCTTAGTCTCAGAAACTCTCTGTGGGCTTAAAAATCACTGAGAGCCCCCAAAAAGGTTTGATTAAGGTAAGTTATAGGAGCCTGGCGGGCTACAGTTCATGGGGTTGCACAGAGTCAGACATGATGAGCAGCTGAGTACCTATACACATACAGCAGCAGCTACTGTATCAGGAATCAGCAACACCAACCATATCAGAAATTAACTGCGAACTTTAAAAAATATTTCTACACTTAAAAATGATAATAAGCCCACATATTCATATGTATGATATTACATGTGAAAGAAGAACATAGATTCCAAGTAAGAGAGAATTTAGTGAGGAGAATGGTGTGTTTTCATTCTGAAAAACCTCTTTATTCCCTGGCTTAATAGGAAATAGTGAGCATCTCTGCTTCTGTGTTCAGACTGCTATGCTACATACATCAGGCAGCCCGTGAGAAACTCCACGGTATACTTGAAAAGGATGGTGAAAAGGGCAAATAATATCTTAGCATTAATATGAAAATTGTTTTGACCTCCTGGATCCCTTGAGAGGGTCTGACTCAAGGATCCCCAGGGATTCCTAGTGCCTTTCTGGAGAAGCACTGCATTAGGCAAATTTTTAAAAAGTAACCGGGACAGAGGAGCCTGGTGGGCTGCCGTCTAAGGGATCGCACAGAGTCGGACACGACTGAAGCGACTTAGCAGCGGCAGCAGCAGCAAACCCAAAGGCTCTTTTAAAATCCCTTAAAAAAATTCCTCAAATTTCAGTTGAAGATATTCAAAGAAATGGAAAGAAAGCCCATGCTTCTGATTGAAAGAATTACAATAGTATTGTTAAAATGGCCATACTACTCAAAAGCACTCTACAGATTTAATGTGATCCCTGTTAAATTACCTATGACATTTTTCACAGAACTAGAACAAGTAATTCTAAAATTCATATGGAACCACAAGAGACCCAGAACTGCCAAAGCAATCCTGAGGAAAAAGAACAAAGCTGGACTACAAGCCTCTCAGACTTCAGACAATACTACAAAGCTATAGTAAAAATCTCTCGGATGTTGCCAAGTATCTTTTATGTTATATCTCAGAACCCCTCATATGGGAAGGATCTCTGATGTGGGACTTACTGAACATAATGCACACTCAAATCCAAAATGATAACAATGTGGAAAACTGTATGGAGGTTCCTCAAAAAACTAAATATAGAGCTACCATATGACCCTGCAATTCCACTCCTGGGTACATATTCAGAGAAAAAGAAAACACTAATTTGAAAAGATACACTCAGTCCAACATCCACTGCAGCTTTATTTACTATAACTAAGACATGGAAGCAATGTAAATGTCCACCAACAGATAAAGATTCGGCTAATGTACACAATGGAGGACTACTCACTCATAGAAAAGAACAAAATTTTGCAATTTACGACAACATGGATGAACCTGGAAGGTAATATGCTTAGTGAAATTAGTCAGTTTGACTCTGGCACTGTGGGTGGTAAATTCCATTGGATTTACAGCATTGGTTGGGCTGCCCTGAACAAATTTAAGTCAATAGGGTTCAATGAGCTTCTCAGACGCACTTTTCAGAAAGGATATGAAGACCCCAGCCAGCATATGGCTGGAATGACAGCAGATCCATCCCCACTGCACCAGGCAAATAGAAAGCTAATTTTACATAAAAAGGAAATAAAAAGCAACCCTACCAGTTGTTCCTCCTCCAGGCTGGGAGTCAGCAGAAATGATTCCGGGATATCTCAGGCATCGGAAATCTAATCCATACCGATAATAGTAATACTACGAGAAAGAGAAAACTTAAATTCAAAAAGAATCTTTTAAATCAGGTAGAGCAATGCAAAGAATTAACAGCCTTTTCCTCAAACATCTCCCCATACAGTCATCTTAAAATCCTCCTCGAGGAAATGAAGACCTGAGAATTGTCATTTTTCTTTAACAAAGAACCCTGAAGTTTGTTATTGTCAAATAATCGCCATTCTGGTGATAACAATGTTAGACAACACAGTAAATAATAGATCAGCTGACAGTGGGGAGTTTCTGCCTTTCTTTGGAAGGAAGACCCTGCTCATTGTCCTGAACAAACCTCCATGATCCTGTCCTAGGAGGTAGTGTTGGGAGAGCACAGGGAAAGATGGTCACTGTGATTCATCAGTTGAAGGGTCAGACACTGGCTAAAATGCCCTTTTATGGACATTTTAGTCAAGTAGTTAGGACTCTGCACTTTCAATGCTGAGAACCCAGGTTCAATCCCTGGTTGGAAAACTAAAATCCCATAAGCATAAGCTATGAGGCATGACAAAAAAAAGATGTGCTATAAAGTATAAAGACAAAGTGTATTAAAAAAGAAAACCAAAAGGACACTTGAAGTTATTTTAAAGTTAGCTCTAATAATAGTAATATCAGGAGCCTGGAAGAACAGTGCAAACGAGTAAGATGGGCAGCAAATGAAGGAGGGCTGCCACTCAGGGGGCATGCTTGAAGCGCTGAATGTCAGCACGGGCTGAGGATTCGGCTGGAGCTATGGCGACGGCCACCTGGCAAACACAATCAGGCCCCGAGCATTTCTGGGGCAGGGATTGGAGGAGGGAGGAAGTCCTCTCCAAGGATGAATTAGCAGGTGTTTGAGACAAAAATAGAAAAGGAGACACTGAGTCGCCTTGCCAAGCGATGCTTACCTCGCCCATAAGCTCAGCGTGGACCTTGGACACCCCATAGATGGTCCTGGGTCTCTGGATGCAGAGGTCAGGGGTTGGGTTCCGTGGAGAAGTAGGTCCGAATGCCCCGATGGTGCTTGGCACAAACAATCGCAGACCATGCTCTGCGGCAACGTCCAGGACATTGTGCAGTCCTGAAACAAGCAGCCATCATAACCTGGGAAACCTCTTCCCAAGGAACTGGGGAATCCGGCAAACAGGGCATCTGGGGCACGACCCGGAGACTCACCAGTGATGTTCACGGCTCTGGCCAGGGACACATTTGCTTCCCCCACTGCGCTGAGCAGGGCGCTGTAATGAAACAGCCAGGTGATGCGGTTGTTCACCACAATCTCCCGAAGATTCTTGTAATCCAGGATGTCGGAATAAATAAACGGGCCTGCGAGGAGCAGTGAATCAGGCAAGTGAAGGAGTTCAGGGGCTGAAAACTTCAACAGGTTTTCGCATTGATTTTGATTCCATTGCTACCAACTTGGTAACAACTATTTAGACTCAACTCAGCATTTTTCTTATGCAGAATACAAAGCCCAACCCCCAGGTGATTCCCTGGTAGCTCAGATGGTAAAGAATCTGCCTGTAATGCAAGGGACCTGAATTGGATCCCTGGGTCAGGAAGAGTCCCTGGAGAAGGGAATGGCTACCCACTCCGGTATTCTTGCCTGGAGAATCCCATGGACAGAGGAGCCTGGCGGGCTGCAGTCCACGGGGTCACAGAGTCGGACACGACTGAGCTACTGACACACACACTCCACGGTTAACACCTAAGTCTTACACAGGACTTATACCTGCTGAGCACCATTCTAAGGGCTTCCTGTACAGGAAATCCCCTACATAGGAGCAAGTGCATCCTGAGAGCACGTTCCTAAGTCCCATTTGTTCATGTGTGTGTTAGTTGCTCAGTCGCATCCAACTCTTTGCAACCCCACGGACTGCAGCCCACCAGGCTTCTCTGTCCATGGAATTCTCCAGGCAAGAATACTGGAGTGGATTGCCATTCCCTTCTCCAGAGGAACTTCCAAATCCAGGGATAAGCCCAACAAAGTTAGCCTAGGTACCCAACTAACACAATCGGCTATATAGTACTATACTGCAATAGGTTTATAGAATTTTTAATGCAAATAATACATACACAAAAACAAAAAGTGAAACATTTTTAATCTGACAGCCTAGCACCTTGAAAAGTACAACAGTACACAGAACAACAGCTGGCATACAGAAGCTCGCATGCACCTTTACATCTTGGAAAGTTTGCAGCTTGAAAGTAGGGGACTTACTGTATATTTGACTCTCAAACAAACTTTGAGGTGAGTATTTTGTTGAGGAGGAAACTGAGGCCAAGAGAGGTTAAGCAACTTGCCAGAATCAAACAGAATTAAGATTAAGAACTGGGATCAAAACCAGGCAGCTGGCTTGAGCTGATGCTGTTCACGCCAAGCCGCAGGCACCTGGTGATTTCACTCCGCTTAAATAAGCTGCATATTTTAAAGGAATAGATAACATGGGTTTACAAAAGCCAAAAACCCACTGTGATATAAATAATCCACAAACTGTAGGTTCAACACGCTTGGTTAGGCTGGAGGTAGAGCCAGATTTCTGCAATGCCAATTTCCCCCACTTTCAGCACATTAATGCTCTTCCCTAAGGTGAACCACAAAAGGACTGACACGGAACCAGGAAGGACTAGGAGATGTTATAAAGATATTTTTGATGAGGAAGTGATCTGGGAAGCCAGCGCCATCTTCCCTGGAGCGTCTTGAGGGATCCAGCTCTCCCAGACATCTTGTATTCAACCCAATGAAATGAGTTTTAATTTCTGACCTGACCCCTAGAACTTTAATTTCTTAAGTTACTATTTTATGTAGGTTAGAGCAACAATAAGAATGCAAAGCACATATTTATCCAATAAAATATGTTCTCAGGAACTTCAAAAAAATAAAAAATACATAAAAACATCTTTGAGGTGGTAAACAATCCGACTATAGGAGTCTGAGGTCCGTGCGTGTGCACAGGTGTTTAAGTGCAAGCCCCTGCTGAAATAGGAGGATTAATTTCTCCAGAACTTAAAGTTCCTTTTCCTCATTCCAGAACTTGATTTTTGTGTGCTTTCTCTCTGAGTTAAGTTCACTAAAAACTCTGAAAGGTAGGAATCCAAATTTTTATTCCACAGATATGGCTGCAGATTATTTCCAAAGATATTACTCCATGACTTTACATCAAGGTCTAATGAACTCCCCTGTCCTTGGGTCACCCGATCAAGCAGCGACTATACCAAGGACATTTTACAGAACTAATGAGGGCAAGAACACGAAACTATTTTTTCTTTTTTGGCCACACCCCCACAGCATGTGGGATCTTAGTTCCCTGATCAGGGATTGAACCATGCCCCCTGCATTGGAAACATGGAGTCTTAACCACCTAACGACCAGGGAAATCCAAAAGCAGGAAACATTTTTAAGTAGCACGAGTGTGCCTCAGATACTCCTCCTCCTTTAATTCACAAGCCTGGTTATGAGTGATGATACGAATCCTACGGGCTGCCTCTCCGACTGCTCTGAGAGCCTCTTACCACTAAGGAAGACGTGTTCTGGGGGCTTCCGAATGTCAGACAGAATCACATTGTCCTTCCCGAATCGTTTTCTAAAGGGAAAATTAAACACATGAGATGGTATATTTGAGGACATACCAGGTCCTGTGAAAACCATCCTGCCCAGAGGAACTGCCATGTACTGCCTGGCTCCAAATCCCACCTTTATACGTGAGCCCTTCTTCCTCTCCACCCTCAACCGGCAGCCCTGCGGTCCCAGCCACACTTGGGGCTGCGTCTCCTGCTTACCCCTTACCCCACCCTTGTCCATGCACCTGTCACCAATGTCCTCCCAGGGCCCCGGAGTCCTTCCTCCTCCCCCCGTTCTCCTCTCTTTTCCTTTTATCCCACTTTCTCTAAATCCCACCTTGTTCCTTTTCAGTTACTAAATGTTCTTCTCTCAGTCCCCAAACATCAAAAAACTGACTGACCCATTTGGAGGCAGGTCTTACTTTGCCCAACCTAGAATAGGCAGAGGGCAAAGGACCAGGACGGGGGGACACTGAGTCAAGGACCTGAGGCAAAGCCTGTGATACTAAGAGGCACAGTGAAATGCATTCCAAACGGTCATTTAGATACAATATCGTAAAAGACTCAGGAGCAAGAGGAGAGAGGACAGATTCAGTGGTTAAACAGGAGCAAAGAGAAACTTCACATACCCCTAAACTCAGATTTTAAATTTCAACTTTGAGAGCTCTTACCTCAGAAAGCTAGCAAGACCCACTCCAAGCTGGCCAAGACCCCCTGGATAAAGAAGAAAAAAATGAAACTTTAATTTAAATCAAACCAGTTCAATTATTTCCAGGATGTAATAACAGAATAAAACTCTACCGGTAATCTTAGCTAATTAGGTGAAGCCCCAGGATGGCCTGATGGAACTGAATCACCTTCTCCGAGCTAGGTCAGAGATCAGATCAGATGAGTTTCAGAGACAGAACATTCTCCAGCAGAGGGGTGGCTAAAGGAAAGTCAGGGAACAGGAAAACAGTCACAGAAGAGCAAGAGCATCGCCCAGCCAGGAACTCACCAGCAGCTTTGGCTTTGTTATATGATGGGCTATGAAGCTTGTCTCCTACGGGTAGCAGAACACTTAAAGTCACATGTAATCATTTTTTTTTTAAGAAACTTTTAATCTTGTATTGGGGTATAGCTGATTAGCAACGTTGTGATAGTTCCAGGTGAGCAGCAAGGGGATTCAGCCATACATATACAAGTATCCATTCTCCCCCAAACTCCCCTCCCATCCAGGCTGCCACATAACACTGAGCAGAGTTCCATGTGTCATACAGGAGGTCCTTGTTGGTTATCCATTTTAAATACAGCAGTGTGTACACGTTGATCCCAAACTGTCCCTTCCCCTCGTCCTTCCCACCCTACCTTTATAATCATAAGTTTGTTATCTAAGTCTGTGAGTCTGTTTCTTCCCAGCCTACCCTTAATAATCATGTTTGTTATCTAAGTCTATGAGTCTGTTTCTGTTTTGTGAATAAGTTTATTTGCAGATATAATAGTTGGATATCAATCTCTGGTGGGATTATCCAGAGCACCCTCCTCCATTAGACCTGCAGTGGAATAGGAATCGAGAAAGAAGGCAAAAACCAAGAAGTCACCCAAAAAAAGAGCAGATAACTGGGTGGGTTAGGAAGTGCTAAGAACATTAAACAAATGATTATAGCATCTTAATCTGCATGCTTACAAATGCCATTGGTGGACCTGGGAGAGCTGGGGGTCTAGGAACACATTCAGGGGAATAGAACCCTAATTCCATTTTGGGAGAAAGTAATCAGGCAGGAAGATGCAGGCCGTGGGACTCCCTGTGGTCACGTGTAAGCAGGTGGCTGAAACCAGCGCGCTGGCAGTGACACCTGGAGGGTGCTTTGTTGGCGGCGGGAGGAGGGGATCAAAGACGAGGACAAGATGCTGGGAGAGCCAGGGAGGGAGGTGCTAAGGGGGCCGACCTCACTTGAAACCCATTTACAGCAGAGGGCGGGGGGGTGGTAGTGAGAGAAACACGCACACGCTGAAGAACGTAAGACGGATAATGACGTGAAGTCAAGGCGTGAAATTCTGGCAAACAGAAGACAAGAAGAACGTGCTAATCAGTCAGCGGTGGGCTTGGGTCAGCTGCAAGGACTTGTGGGCAGACAGTCAAATGTGCAGTGAGCGGATGCAGAACTGGACGCTGGGTGGACTCACGAGGTGAGAGGGGTTGGCGAGCCAGTCTGTGGACAATGAGACCCAGGCTCCATGAGGTCATGGCGAGAAGTTCTCTGAGCCCCAGGCAGGCCCTGGCGATCTGCTCCGTCTCCAAGACACAAATATGCAGTAACTGCCTGGCTAGAGGAGCCTGGCCAAGGAAAGATGCGCCAGACTCCAGAGTCCACATTTTGTCCACACACCTTGGATCTTGAGCAGGGAAGGGGAACCAAGGCACAGAGTAGCTTGTTCATCCCCAGGTTCCCAGGTCCTTTCTTCAGATGACAAAAGATTTGGGCAGGGAAACCAAGCCCTGTCAACAGCGACAAAATAAGCACCAGGGATTTGCACAATTCAGGAGGAGGCCAAGAGTAGACAGGGAGTTTCTGAAGAATACATGTTACCTGGTGGTATGTTAGACATTCCAAAAACGAATATACAGCCACGCAAAGTAAATAATGAAGCCACAAAGGTGGGAGAAAGAAAAAAAAAAAACCAACCTGTAATTAAGACACGCTGCTGGTCTGCTTCCGAGAATGAAGTGGAGTGGAAGTTGGCATCCATTGGAATCTGCCGAGGAGAGGTGCCCAGAAGCCGACTGGGTAGGACAGAAGCCCGGCAGCCGCAGGCTGGGCTCTGCAGCATCCAGCAGGCAACCTGCCGCGACACCCGAAAAACTGGCATGCTCTCTGTGACACGCCTGTAACGCAAAAGGAGCGGGGTTCAGAAAAGACACATGCATCCCAATGTTCATGCTTGGTTACTATTTAGAGTAACCAAGACATGGAAGCAATCCAAGAGCCCACCAACAGATGAACAGATAAAGAAGATGCGATTCATATATACAGCGGAATATTGCTCAGCCATCAGAAAGAATGAAGGGCCTCCTGGGCGGCGCTAGTAGTAAAGAAGCCACTTCCCACTGCCGCAGACTGAAGAGACGCAGGTCTGATCCCTGTATCAGGAAGATCCCCGGGGAAGGGCACGGCGACCCACTCCGGTATTCTTGCCTAGAGAATTGACAGAGGACAGAGGAGCCTGGTGGGCTACAGTCCACAGCGTCGCACAGAGTCGGACACAACTGAAACAACTCAGCGCTCAGAAGAGAATGGAACAATGCCAACTGCAAAAACATGGGTGGACCTAGAGATTATCATACTGTGTGAAGCCAGTCAGAAAAAGACAAATACTGTATGATATCATATGCGCAATCTAAAATATGATACAAAAACACATACCTACAAAACAAAACCAGATTCACAGATATAGAGAGCAGATTTGAAGTGGTCAAGGAAGAGCTGGTAGGGAAGGGAAGGAATGGGAGTTTGGGATTAGCATAGGAAAACATCTTACGGAAAAACAGGAGTGAATTTTTTGGCCAACGTGATATTCTATACAGAATGGATAAACAACAAGCTCCTTCTGCACAGCAGGAACTATATTCAATATTTCGTGACAAGTCACAATGAAAATGAGTATATATATATGTATGTATAACTGAGTCGCTTGCTATATAGCAGAAATTAACACGTGCCTTGGAGAGGGAAATGGCAACCCACTCCAGTGTTCTTGCCTGGAGAATCCCAGGGACGGGGGAGCCTGGTGGGCTGCCGTCTGCGGGGTCGCACAGAGTCGGACACGACTGAAGCAACTTAGCAGCAGCAACACATTATAAATCAACTATACTTCAATAAAATTTTAATAAACAAAAAAGCAGAGGTCAGCATGTAACTGCTTACCTTCCAGACCCCTCAAAACACAAACCATTTATCCACAACTAACACTAAGATCGCCAGCTCCCAAGCAAAGCCACGCCCTGGATTCATGAACCAAACTAAAGAGACTGCTGAGTGCAGGGACAGGGAGTCAATCTGGAGATGACCATGAGCCCAGCCCCGTGAAGAGGGATAAACATTGCTCATGCAAAGTTCAGGCAAACAAAGGCTGGCTGAGATTCAGAACTGGAGCCACACAGTGCTGACGACAACGGGCTCTAAAGTCGCCGCGGAGGTTACTGTGTACAGAGCCGTCCATGCCAGGAACACCAAGTCACGGATCCAAGTGAAAGCATCCAGTCTTCACAACCATTACCATCTGTCCACGTACCACTGAAGCGAAAATAGGTCCCGAACTAAATAACACAGCACGCTATGAAACTCAGATGCTAACATCCTTAACATTATCTTAAGGAAGATCCAGACTAGGAAAACAGATCGTTAAGGTGAAAAGGTCCCCAGCAATACTGAGTAAGCCGTGACTAATTTCTGTTTCACGACCATCTCTTAAGAGAGGATAATTAGAAAGCCATTTTCTCCCCTCTTCCCAGGTCATGTATATTTTATTGCAGTCCAGCTCTTCTTCCTCACCAGCTTTACCCAAGGTGAGCATGTCACAAGAGGAGATCAGAGTGCAGGGCTTACTCTACTGGTTCGAACAGCAACCTTCCTGCTCGCCCTCCCCAAGGTCAGGTCTTTGCTCTCTGCACTCTGTCCTGTGGCCTCCACCTCTGTCAGCTGTCAGATTTCCAACAGCACTGGTAGATGAAACTTCAGACAATGTGTGTTAGTTTAGCAATGTGGACAATTCATGACTGAGTTGGTTCTTATTCCACAACTATTACTAGCTAACATGTAATGCTCAATACAGGCCACAGGCCCATGAACGCCCTTCTGCATTACAGCATTTAACCATTGCAACCACCACCCATCTCAGGGAACCCAGTTCTTAACCATCAAGCAGCACTACGGTCCCTATTATGGGATGGCTTTGATTAACAATGCATATACATTAAAAGCAAAACCCAAAAGCCCTCCACCCCTCTAAAGCATGTAGCTTTTCCAAGTCAAGATTATTGTCTTGCCATTTCCAAGTTTAGTTGAATGCTTTTAAGGTAGCAGCTCTCACATTTTCTGGTCTCAGAACTTCTTCTCTTTTGCTGTTGTTCAAGCTGCTAAGTCGTGTCCAACTCTTTGTGACCCATGCACTATAGCACACCAGGCTCCTCTGTCCTCTGTCTAGTTCATAAACGTATTTTATGAAAATATATTTTCCAAAACAAAAAACATCCTGATCTGAGTGCCACTGTTTTACATTTACTCATCTCTTTGATGTTTTCCTTAATAGAAAAACAACTGGATTTTTGCACCTGCTTCCAACTCAATCTGTTGCTTTGATGAAGTAAATGAAGAAAATCCAGACTCACAAAGCAAAGCAGTGAGGAAAAGGGAGCAGTATCTTAAAACCCTTCTCAGATAATTCTGGATACTCACCTTTGATATCCAGAACTCAACACATGCTAGTTTCTTTAAAAGTTAGCTGCAACACAGAATCTGAAGACATTATCATGAAACTTTTGTACCTATAACATTAGAACCCACTTGTATATCTAATGCTTCGTACAGATCTTTTATTCCTGTATGATTTTACAATTCTATGCATTGGTCTTTTGGAAAATATTCGTTCAGTGAGTAACGCAGAGCTTCTAACTGCCAACACACTTGACTGTACAATTGCTCGAAGTTATACTAGTTAATGTCACTGATCTCATCAGAAAATTCCTAAGTATTGAAAAGCTGTCAAGTACACAATGGTGGATACAAGTTAACCTGCAACAGATACCATTGGTTGTTTCCTTGACAGGTGCGCTAGGTTTATCTTTTTTTCCTTAAGAAAATGTTTGCTAATTATCCAGGCATGAATAATCATACTTTATCAGTCATTCTTTCAGGTAAAACTAGTACTCTATGGAAAAAAAAAAAGTGACCAGTTCAGCTCACAATTCAATCACAAAAAATGCTTAATCTCAAAACAACCATCATATTTCAATACACAACAAGTACATCCATTTACCACATGATACGCTAAAAAGATACATCTCAAGGCTCAAGGTTTAATAAAAATTAATCACTTTTTACTGTTTCATCAAGGGCGTTCTTAAGTAAGGGGCCTCCCTGGTGGCTCAGTGGTAAAGAATCCGCCTGCCAATGCAGGAGACCCGGGTTGGATCCCTGGGTCGGGAAGATCCCCTGGAGAAGCAAATGCAACCCACTCCAGTATTCTTGCCTGAGAATCCCATGGACAGAGGAGCCTGGCGGGCTACAGTCCACAGGACTGCAGAAAGAGTCAGACACAACTCAGGGACTACACAACAAGAGCAACAACAGGCCTTAAGTTTTCTACCTTTTATCTTTTTTTCAGGAAAGCATATGGCAGTGAAGAATACCGTGACTTCTTAGTACCAAGTGGTGCCACCGCCTTGATTCCTGCAAAGGCACCGGTACTTTTAGCCACTGTGGCTGGGGCACTGTCAGTGAAAATTCAACAGCTGCTCCAGGATAAACCATGAAATTAAAAAAAAAAAAATTCTATATCAAAGACTGGCACTATTTGTGTTTGTTGTCAAACATTCACTAAAAAGCTGGTCTTTGATGATTGGCTTGGCATTGATAGTGTATGAAAACAAACAGAACGGTAAGTCCAGCCATGACCACAGGAAGGCACACGCTCCTACTGTCAGTCGTCATGTCTGCAGCTAAGCCTTAGACAAGTTACTGTCCCAGGGGCTGTGCTGAGGTTTTTCCATGCTTTTTCATCCAAACAAGGCTTTACTGTTTCTCCAGCCACTGCAATTTGATAACCTATCTTGTCGTACTTCAACAGTTTTTTCTTTTCTAGTTTGGAAAGCTGTAACAAATAATGTTTGGCTTTTAAAGAGATCATCCTATCTACACTTCATTCATTCAGAACGGTTGGTCTCAGAATAATGCTATTGCCACCAAAATATTATTCAAAGTGTTCTGTGGCGTCAGACACACAAGTTGAATTTCTAACATCTGTAAAACCTGAGGAAAGTGTTCATATTTTCATGTATTATTTAATTTTGTACATTTATCTGGAGAAAAATTCCTCTGTGATTCAGAGGATTCTTGAGTCATTTCTCTTCAGCATTTATACACATAGATGGTATAACTTTGAGTTGAAAAAAATCAAGTCCTCTAAGCCAATGATGTATCCTTAAATAAAAAAATAAATTAAAATAAACTTTTTGTTATTTTTCCATATAGGCAAAGGCTTAACTTAGAATTTCAAAGCAATGACATATTGATATTAAAAGAAAATGGGCTCCAAAGATAATAGCAGAATAACAGCATGTAGCTAATAAAAATGCACAGAAGTTATAAGAAAAAATGGAATTTATCTCTGAAAATGCATATATTTATACTTTAAGCCTGCTATCCTTAGAAGATTCTAGAAACACAAGAGTACACAAGCACACACCCCATTAGATCAGCAGAAAAGCTCATTACAAGCCATGTGGCCTCTAGAAGATTCCACCACATATCTGAGAGAGAAACAATGAAAAAGGCAAAGAAATTTCTGAGTATTACTTTAAAAATAGCCTTGACCTCATGGACCTTACAAAGGTCTCAGGGAACCTCAGGGTTACCCCAGATTACACTTGAGAATAACTGTTCTAGAGTAAGACTTGCTTTGGCAAGATAGTTATCAAACTTACAAATGGAAACCATCAAAGATGACTGGGGATCAGAAGAAAGTCCACAGACTTTCTCCCCTAAGCACTTTGCTTACTTTAATTCCAAAGGATGAAAGAGAAACAGGCCAACAGACTTTCCTCCTTAAATAACTGAGCATCTCCCCAGTGCAAGCCTTGCTGGGGTGGTTGTTATACAAACCTTGCCATCTCTAGGCATCTACCCTTCTGCCCCAACCATAGCAGAGCTCAAGAAAGTAGTGGCATCATGAAGAGAGAGAGAGAGACACAGGCTCTGAGCCCAGCTGGCTGTGACTGTTGGGACATGGAGCAACTGGCGAGGAATGGAGAAGAATAACACGGACCTCCAACTTGTGCATGAGCTTCCTGGAGGAGCAGATCAGGTAAGAAGACAAAAGAGCTTGGTTTTGGACATGTTGGTTTTACGTGCCAGGGGCCAGTAAGGCTGCCTCTCCCAGGGAGCTGTGAGTCCCAGTGAACCGTTCTTACAGCATGTAAGAATTCAAACTCCATGTCAAACAGGCAGGCAGGAAAGAGAAGTATCAGGGGTTTGTCTACACCACAATAAACAGAATGTCCTCTGTTTTCAGAGAACATTACTTCCATTTCTTGGGGAAAAAAAAAAAAAACTGTAATTCAATTGTAATTTCTCTGGAGACAGCTAATTCTATTTCAAAAATATTAAAAGAAACTCTAATTTGGAATATTGAAAACCAAGAAAATAGACCTTTTTTCTGAGGATGCATCATTGGTTTCCCTTAAGCTTGTGATCCTCCCAGATCTCTAGCTCACATCATTCTCAGCCACAGAGATGGTAAATAAAAATGTATTAGGTCATGTCTCCAGCACATCCATATGAAGCTACAAGCATCCAGCTCCCAACAGATGAATGGATAAGGAAAATGTGGTATGTCCATGTGATGGAATATTATTTAGCCTCGAAAAAGGGGATCCTGTCAAATGTTACAACACAGATGAACCTGGAGGACATTACGCTGACTGAAAGAAGCTGGCCACAGAGGGCCAAATACAGTATGATCCCATCTATATGAGTGACATGAGTTATCTAGTCAAAAAGCATAGAAACAGGAAGTAGAAATTTAGTTGCCATGGGAGAAATGCAGAGGGGATACCAGTGCTTAATTAACAGGCACAGCTTTCATTTTGTAGGATAAAAAAAGTTTTAGAGATCCATTGTACAACACTGTGAATATACCTGACAGTACCGGATTGTACTCTTAAAAATGCTAAAAGGGTAAATTTTATGTAATATGATTAAAAACCATAATTTACCAAATTTTTAAAAATCCAGCCCCAAGAAATGGTCAGTGCATACATATATTACTGAGGAGCTAGAAACTTCACCCAGTGTAGATCAATGTTGCCTCAGAGACCCACGAAACCCCCAGCCAGTTCAAACACCCAAGCCCTTTTTCCCACCAATCTCCTTAAATGGTTCTTTGCTCTCTGCTTATAAACCTGCTGAAACCTAGCATTCTCATCCAGCCTTCAACCTTTCCTTCCAGTCTCAGGGGTCTCCAGAGTATTTATATTGCCCCAAACCCACATCCCCTGCCCCACCTAGCAGGCCTTCTTGATCCACACTCAGTGAAACTACTTTCACCAAAGGTCAGTCATTGCCCAGTTGACAATTTCCTGGCCCCAGGACCCTTTCCCAGGGCTGACCATGCCCATCTTCATCTCCCCTGAGTTCTCCCACCTCTCACTCTGATTTAAGGATCAATAATGCCTGGAAAATCCCATGGACGGAGGAGCCTGGTGGGCTGCAGTCCATGGGGTCGCTAAGAGTCAGACACAACTGAGCGACTTCACTTTCACTTTTCATTTTCATGCATTGGAGAAGGAAATGGCAACCCACTCCAGTGTTCTTGCCTGGAGAATCCCAGGGACGGGGGAGCCTGGTGGGCTGCCGTTTCTGGGGTCGCACAGAGTTGGACACGATTGAAGCGACTTAGCAGCAGCAGCAGCAGCAATGCTTATAACTGCTTATTTGCAAGGCAGTCTTGGCTTTATATCCTCCCATTCATGAAATCATAAAAAATTCAGATAAATAAATGTGTCTTTTTTTTTTTTTTGGCTGCACCTTGTGGCATTCTGGATCTTAGTTCTCCCATCAAGGACTGAACCCGTGCCCTCGGCAGTGGAAACGGGGATGCTTACCAACTGGACCACCAGAGAAGTCCCCAAACGTGTACTCTTCACAGTAATGATCCAACGGGAAAATCTGGCACCTCAGCTACTGAGCGCTGAGGAAGTATCTGCTCTCCTGAACTCTTATTTAAGCCTCACAGGAACTCTGAAGCTGGGATCTTTCCTCCATTTTGCAGAATGAATTGACCCGCCCAAGGTCAGGCACATAATTAATTACCAAAGGGAAAGGGGATGTAAACCAGGTCCGCTGAGTTTCAAACAAACCCTCCTGCCAGCACCCCCACTCTTCCCTGCCAAGAGAAAACATCGGGTACCTAAGAGAGGGGACAAGGAGGACGCATCCTCGTGGTGGCGAAGGGGCCACCTTCCCCGCTGCTCCCCTCCCCTGCAGCTCGGCTTCTCCTCCTCCCCGCTCCCCAGGAGAAGAGTACCTACCAGCACCCGGGGTTCAAGGCCAGACACAGCCCTCCCTCCGGCGTGAGCCGGCATACACTACCTCGCCAACCTCAAGTTTCCCCATCCTTAGAAAGGGGACACCACATGCTGACAGGATTTAATAGAAGCAATTTATAAAAGCACTTAGCGAACTGCTAAAGACTCCATCAACCAGCTGGTAAAGTCTGGACTTAACGTCGGGATGATCTGAAAGCCAGGAAGGGTCGGGAAAAAATCCTGGTGCTCTCAGCGTGAGCCATAGAGGGTCTCAGAGACAGGCTTGGCCCTGCGGAGCGGGCGCCCCGCACCTTCCCCTCAGTGCACACTGGCCTAGGAGAGGGAACCCCAAAAGACGAGGAGACAAGGGCCGCTCGCGGATCTCCAGCCTTAGCCTCCCATTTTCCTATGGAAAAGTTGTGGGGGAGGAGGGGGCTCAACCTCCAGGGAAGACTGGATAAACCAGTTTTATGAGAAAAACCGCTCCTGGCAGAGGGTGCCCTTCCGAAACTTAGGAAGGGCCAGTAGCCGCGCCAGCCGATCCCAGCAGTACCCCGACCCTCCCTTGGCCTCCCAGTTCCGCAGCGACTGCTGGGGACGCGCGATCGCCCCGGGGAGCTCTGAGTCTGCGGCGCCCGGCCTTGTCACACCTATCGAACTAGTGGGGGGCAGGGGGGTCAGGCAATCCCGCGGCGTCAGCCTCCGTTTCAAAGAGGCTCAGTTCTCAGGATCAGCCGCGAGGGAACATCCCGTCCCACCGCACTGACCTTCCGAGGCAGCCGCCCAAAGATGCTGCGCCGCTGCGGCCCTGGAGACGCACGCGGCACGGAGACAGCGCGCAGAGCAGAAAGCCCGGCCGGCCTTGGGCGCACCGCGCCTTTATCCTCTCTGCGCGCAAACCCGCCCCCAAACGCACCAATCTCCTTCTTCGGTCCTGGCAGCCTTACGTCAGCGTAGGGTCACCGCGAGGGCGGGCGCCGGTTGCCATGGTAACCGACTTCGCTGCGTGAGCCCCTCTCGCGGGTTCCGCCTCCCACCCTTCTTTGGAAGTCGCGCACTGCCAGCGGAGCTTTCGAATCCAGCGAGCGGCGTCCCGGTTGCGGCAGAGCTAGACCGCAGGTCTTCGCGTCGGACTGTGCAGGTGAGGGTAGCTCAAGAGCTTCCCACCGCAAGGAACCTCGACCCTCTGGAGCCCCCGGGCACAAGCTCATTCCGGCGATTAGCGGAGGACTAAGGCAACGCACTCCAGTGGAGAATCCCAGGGATGGGGGAGCCTGGTGGGCTGCCGTCTCTAGGGTCGCACAGAGTCGGACACGACTGGAGCGACTTAGCAGCAGCAGCAGGGCAAGAATACGGGACGCAGAAAGGACTGGCGGAGTATATACCTGGGGACCAAAGTCAGGAGATACGGAAGGAAGGACCTCGAGCGACTCATTTCATCTTGGTTTTCCACGTGGGAAACATGCGAAATTGTATGACCTCCAAGGCCGCGGGACCAGCAGACTCAGCATCACCTAGGACCTTGTTCAGTTCAGTGTGCGCATGCGCTGCTCTTCCTGCTCACGGGGTGGGAAAAGCCTTCCTGCGAAGTATGTCACTCTCTACCTCTCTCTTTTCGGATTGATCAAAGGGATTGTAACCTCACATGAGACACTTAAGTCGTCATTTATAATGTAAGCTGTACCTTTGGGATCATGTCTATCTTTTATCTCTAGTGGCACAATGCCTAGCTCAATATAATATTTGTTGAAAAAAGAAATAGTTTTCCTTTTAGAATTTGGATTAGACTTTTGCTGTTTGGGGGCTTCCCTGGTGGGTCAGTGGTAAAGATTCTGCCTGAAGTGCAGGTGACCCGGGTTCCATCCCTGGGTTGGGAAGATTCCCTGGAAAAGGAAATGACAACCCACTCTGGTATTCTTGCCTGGAGAATCCCATGGACGGAAGCCTGGCAGGCTATAGTCCATGGGGTTGCAAAGAGTCAGACACGACTGAAGCAACCTAGCACAACAACTTTGCTGTTTAGTATCTTACCTCTGATAATTTTTATTTTTAATTCAGTTTATGGACTGATACTTAGCAGCATCCACTGTGTATCATGGACTGTGCTTGTTGTTGAAGACGCAGGAGTCCTGTATAGGTTGCTGCCTAAATAGCAGGAGAACATTTCAGTTCAATGGCTCAGTCATGTCCAGCTCTTTGTGACCCCATGGACTGTAGCATGCCAGGCCTCCTTGTCCATCACCAGTTCCCAGAGTTTGCTTAAACTCATGTGCATTGAGTCAGTGATACTATCCAACCATCTCATCCTCTGTCATCCCTTCAGTCTTTCCCAGCATCAAGGTCTTTTCAAATGAGTCAATTCTTCGCATCAGGTGGCCAAAGTATTAGAGTTTCAGCTTCAGCATCAGTCCTTCCAATGAATATTCAGAACTGATTTCCTTTAGTATTAACTGGTTGGATCTCCTTGCTGCCCAGGGGACTCTCAAGAGTCTTCTCCAACACCACACTTCAAAAACATCCTTTCTTCAGCGCTCAGCTTTCTTTATGGTCCAACTCTCACATCCACACATGACTACTGGAAAAACCATAGCTTTAACTAGACGGATCTTTGTTGGCAAAATAATATCTCTGATTTTTAAAATGCTGTCTAAGCTGGTCATAACTTTTCATCCAAGGAGCAAGCGTCTTTTAATTTCATGGCTGCAATCACCATCTGCAGTGATTTTGGAGCTCAAAATAATAAAGTCTGTCACTGTTTCCACTGCTTCCCCATCTATTTGCCATGAAGTGATGGGACCAGATGCCATGATCTTAGTTTTCTGAATGTTGAGCTTTAAGCCAACTTTTTTACTGTCCTCTTTCACTTTCATCAAGAGGCTCTTTAGTTCTTCTTTGCTTTCTGCCGTAAGGGTGGTGTCATCTGCATATCTGAGGTTATTGATATTTCTCCCGGCAATGTTGATTCCAAATTGTGATTCATCCAGCCTGACATTTCTTATGATGTACTCTGCATATAGGTGGGGAAACAGTGGAAACAGTGTCAGACTTTATTTTCTGGGGCTCCAAAATCACTGCAGATGGTGACTGCAGCCATGAAATTAAAAGACACTTACTCCTTGGAAGAAAGGTTATGACCAACCTAGATAGCATGTTGAAAAGCAGAGACATTACTTTGCCAACAAAGGTCCATCTAGCCAAGGCTATGGTTTTTCCAGTGGTCATGTATGGATGTGAGAGTTGGACTGTGAAGAAAGCTGAGCACTGAAGAATTGATGCTTTTGAGCTGTGGTGCTGGAGAAGACTCTTGAGAGTCCCTTGGACTGCAAGGAGATCCAACCAGTCCATTCTAAAGAAATCCCAGCCCTGGGATTTCTTTGGAAGGAATGATGCTAAAGCTGAAACTCCAGTACTTTGGCCACTTCATGAGAAGAGTTGACTCATTGGAAAAGACTCTGATGCTGGGAGGGATTGAGGGTAGGAGGAGAAGGGGATGACAGAGGATGAGATGGCTGGATGGCATCACTGACTCGATGGACGTGAATCTGAGTGAACTCCGGGAGTTGGTGATGGACAGGGAGGCCTGGCATGCTGCGATTCATGGGGTCACAAAGAGTCGGACACGACTGAGCGACTGAACTAAACTGACTGACTCTGCATATAAGTTAAATAAGCAGGGTGACAATATACAGCCTTGATGTAGCCTTTTCCTGATTTGGAACCAGTCTGCTGTTCCATGTCCAGTTCTAACTGTTGCTTCCTGACCTTGTTAGAAATGCACATTTGAGGCTGCCTCTCAGATTTGCTGAGTCAGAACCTCTGCGTTGGGGCTCTTGGGAGAACTGTGGTTTCACAAGCTCTGTAGATGATGATGATATGTTGTAAAGTTGAGAAGCACTGATCTGGGGCACCAGTTCTCACTTTGCTGCAGATTAGAATCAGGGGGGAGTGATTGAAATAAATCAGTTACATTGTTGTGCGGAGGGGGAGGGGCGCAGGATGTCCAGGCAGGAGTGTTTTTTAAAGCTTCCTGAGTAATCCCCACGTGCTGTCAAGGTGATAACCTTGGGTGTACCCTAGAGGTATACCTCCCAGTGTGGCCCTTGGAGAAGGCAGCCCCTAGCCAGACCTACTGAATCTCAGTTTGCATTTGTAAGGGGCTTTCCGAGTAGTTTTATGCATGTGAGGGTTTTGGAAAAACATCTGTAAGGCCTCCTCCAACATTAAGAATCTGTGATTTTGTGAAGTATGTCTTTCTGTTTTACAGACTCTTAGAAGGCCCCATTTCTTCACCCTTTCCTCTTTGACATGATCTTCATTATGGGTCTTTAGTGCACTTGAATTTTGAAATTTTAATTAGACTTTGGCCTCTCAAGAGACCTAGGAGATAATCAAGGCCACTGTGCTTGTCTGTCAGAGGTGCTGCTGCTACTGCTGCTAAGTCACTTCAGTCGTGTCCGACACTGTGCGACCTCATGGACTGCAGCCTACCAGGCTCCTCCGTCCATGGGATTTTCCAGGCAAGAGTACTGGAGTGGGGTGCCATTGCCTTCTCCATGTCAGAGGTGCAGCCCCACCTAAACCGGTGAAGAAATTCCCAAGAGACCAGGGGGACCCTAAAAACTGACTCAGCCACTGGGTCACTGCCCTTTCTAATACACCGAATCATATCTTGAGGAGTTACTTTTGGTTTTCCACAAATGGTGTGGCGAGGTTGGAGATAATACTGAGCTTGCTTTGAGGGGGCTGGAGACAGGGATGTTTCAGAGTGGAGCAGCCCACTGAAGATGCTGCCAGTTTGGGAGGGGAAAGTGAGGAAGCGTACAATGAACCTTTGCTCCTGAGGACAGGACAAGAAGAAAGGGTGATTCCCAAGGGACTGAAAGGTGAGTGGTTTCTGGGGTGGATGAAAAATGTTGTCTGCCATATCAGTCAATGAAGGGTGTTGCAGTCACCAAGCCAGCAGCCACGGGCAGTTCACCCTAAGGGGACCCAAGACAGCGAAAAGCAGGATGCTGGCCCCAGATAGCTGAGGTGCAAATCAAAGGAATGATTTCAATGAACCCAGACTCTCGGATCTTCCCATACTTAGAATAGCACTAAATTCTTTAATTTGATGTTTGGCTTTTTTTTTTTTTTTTTTAAATAAACAGTAGTCTTTTGATGTTCTGACTACTGAACTTCTGTATACCCTGGCTTCTTTCTCCCGTACCTCTTTGGAGCAGCCCCTCTGAGCAATCCGAGGCTGCCTTCTGGGCTTAAGTCCTCAAAAATTCGCCAGATCAAACACGATTCTCAACTCTTAGGCTGTGCATTTCTTTTAGTCCACAGTTCTGATGACTATGAAAGGACCCAAACAGACTTCTCTCCTTCGCCTGAACTTGATAAGGACCTGGAGCTCGGTGCCAGCAGAGGCCTCTTGGGCCCATCCACCTCTTCAGAGACTCCAGAGGCATCTGGGTGAGTGTCTCCTGGTTCTTGAATCCCTTGTTATTGGCTGATGATCCTAAGTTTTATTCAGTGGTATTTAAATTCTCTGGAGGAGTCAGTTACCCTTGAAACTTAGATTCAAGAAGAGGTACCTGGGTTGTCCTCAGAGAAAGACGCTGGGAAGATTTCTGCTCAGCTTAGACACCGAGAGGCTCATCCTCAGTCGAGAGACAGGGACGGCTGCTCAACTGGAAGTCACTGGGCAGGGCTGGGCCAGGGAATGAAGTGGAAGACTGGCACCATTTGTCCTTGAATTGGTAGTTGGAATAGTTTGAATAGAGTTTGTTGAAATAAAAGTGATCTCAACAAACCAACCCTGGTATGGGAAACAAAGCTTCAAAAGAAAAAGGAACGGTAGATTCAGTTCAGTTCAGTCGCTCAGGCGTGTCTGACTCTTTGCAACCCCATGAACCGCAGCACGCCAGGCCTCCCTGTCCATCGCCAAGTCCCTGAGTTCACTCAAACTCATGTCCGTTGAGTCAGTGATACCGTCCAACCATCTCATCCTCTGTCATGCCCTTCTCCTCCTGCCTTCAATCTTTCCCAACATCAGGGTCTTTTCCAATGAGTCAGTTCTTTGCATCAGGTGGCCAAAGTATTGGAGTTTCAGCTTCAGCATCAGTCCTTCCAATGACTATTCAGGACTGATTTTGTTTAGGATGGACTGGTTGGATCTCCTTGCTGTCCAAGGGACTATCAAGAGTCTTCTCCAACACCACAGTTCAAAAGCATCCATTCTTTGGCACTCAGCTTTCTTTATAGTCCAACTCTCACATCCACACATAGAGTATCCAATCATAGAGTAGTCATCGATTATTGGGAATCCCTTTTGGGATTATCTGAGTTTTTCCCTCCACTCATTTTAGAAAATAGAATTGTTCAAGGTCATAACTAAGATTAGAACTCTGTTCCTTTCCCTCCTAATCCAGTATTCTTTCTCTTGTACTATTTGTCATATATCAAAATTTTGTACTGATATGAGTGTTGGTGTGATACTTTCATTTATTAAAACGAGTAAGATGAAAGGGCAATAGTGAAACCATGTCAGAACTTCATTCATCAGTGTTGTGACTTCTTTGCTGAATTAGGTAACAGTTTCTAAATACTGGAAAAATGATTCCTTAATTTTTTTGTGTGTGCTATTTATGGTGTAATGACTCAGACACGCATTCTTTTATTAAGAATAAGACTCTTATTAAGTCTGATTCTCTTATTAATGCAATCTCTGTCAACATCTTAACCAGAAATTGGCACACTTTTTCTGTGAAGGGCAAGAGAGTAATATGTTAGGCATGATGGGTCTCATATAGTGTGTCACGTTTTCTTCATTCGTTTCTATAACCCTTTTAAAATGTAACAACTCTTGATTTGCAGCATTGGCCCATTTCCATGGTGTAAGTATTTAAACCACGACTGATTTCAGCCTACCAGCATGATGTCCCGCTGCATTTGGGTTTGGCGAGAGATGTACTGTGCCACACGGCAATATTTCCTTAGGTAACATTTCCACCATAAAGATAAGACTACAGTAACTAATCTCAAGAGCATACACAGTAAAATAAAACATAGTAAAATACATAGGAGGTGTGAATTTGGTTATTAACTACCTTTGTGATTTCATTTATTTAATTGTTAAGTTCATGTAATTTGATTTTTAATAATGCCTGTATTTAAGAAGCAGCTGACAAAATTCCTGGAAAGTTAACAGTCAGCTTCAGCCCTGGTAAGTTGGTTCAGACTGGCTTCAGCAATGGCAGCTGATGATGTTATTCCAAGGGAGGCTTCTAGCAGATGGGTTCACACCATCATTGCTCTGTATTATAATACTCAAAATTAAGTAGATTATAATACTCAAAATGGATTAGAGTTCTGAAATGTCAAGGTAGGACAGGTTTCATGTGTTTTCTGCTTTTTTTCAAAAAAATTTAACTTGAAAGGAATTTCCAGTGTTAGAAAAATACTTTGTTGGACAGCTTCCTGGAGTTCTGAGAAAGGGCATGTTACTCTGGATCTTGAACTTAAACACAGAAGAGAGCTTTCTCATATTGCTCTAATGACTATGTAGTGATTCTATTTTGAGGTTTATTTTAAAAGAAATCTGAACAGCCTGGTTACACAATCAGCCACTTGGTGTGGTAAAGATTAATTATATGAATCCTGGCAATTTTTTTTAAACTTGTGGTGAAATATGTAAACCATAAAATTCATCATTTTAAGCATTTTAAATGTACTCATAAAATATATTCTCGCTGTTGTGCAAACATTGCCACCATCTGTCTCCAGAAGTTTATTGTCCCAAACTGAGACTCTGTACCCATTAAACAGTAAGTTCTCATCACGCACCCCCCCCCCCCCAGCACCCTGGCAACTATCATTCAGCAACTTTCCGTCTCTCTGAATTTGACCACTTTAGGTGCCTGCTCTAAGTGGAATCATACATTATTTGTCCTTTTGTGACTTACTTCGCTTAGCATGTTTTTAAGGTTTATCTGTGTGTGGCACGTCAGAATTTCCTTCCTTTCTTTAAGAATGAGTAATATTCCATTATATGTGTCTGTCATATTTTATTTATCCATTTATTGATGGAAATTACGGCTGTTTCCACCTTTTAGCTCTTGGGAATAATGCTGTATTGTGAGAAGCCCCGAGTTTAGTTAGAAAAACCCACCCGTGAACATGGATTCTGTATGGCGCCAGACAAAAATTCACTTATTGAAAGAACGTACATGGATATTTTTAGCTTAGTGAGAGCCAGTTAGATATTCTAGTAAGGCTTGGTTTGCAAACACTGTGGCATTCTTCCATGTTTGAAAATGGAGCTATTTATCTTTTTTTGTAAGATTTAAATACAATATGATCAATATTATAATGGCAGTCTAATCTCTGCCATGAGCTTCCCCAGTGGCTCAGCGATAAATAATCCACCTGCCAATGCAGGAGACACAGACATCTGTTTGGTCCCTGGGTCAGGGAGATCCCCTGAAGAAGGAAATGGTAACCCACTTCAGTATTCCTGCCTGGGAAATCTCATGGACAGAGGAGCCTGGCAGGCTACAGTCCATGGAGGCACAAAGAGTCGGACCCAACTTAGCTATTAAACAATGTTTTGGTTATGTCTTTCTAAAATAGTTTCTCCAGATGTTTGGTTACTTGAGTTTTGCTAAGGTAAATTAAATGATGGGAATTCACTGAATTATCCAAGTCAGTTCAAGTAAGATAAAATACCTGAATGTTAATCGCTGCTGCTGCTGCTGAGTCACTTCAGTCGTGTCCGACTCTGTGCGACCCCATAGACGGCAGCCCACCAGGCTCCCCCATCCCTGGGATTCTCCAGGCAAGAACACTGGAGTGGGTTGCCATTTCCTTCTCCAATGCATGAAAGTAAAAAGTAAAAGTGAAGTCGCTTAGTCGTGTCCGACTCTTAGCGACCCCATGGACTGCAGCCTACCAGGCTCCTCCATCCATGGGATTTTCCAGGCAAGAGTACTGGAAAACTTGCTGCTGCTGCTGCTGCTAAGCCGCGTCAGCCATGTCCAACTCTGTGCGACCCCATAGACGGAAGCCCACCAGGCTCCTCTGTCCCTGGGATTCTCCAGGCAAGAACACTGGAGTGGGTTGCCATTTCCTTCTCCAATGCATGAAAGTAAAAAGTAAAAGTGAAGTCGCTCAGTCGTGTCCGACTCTGAGCGACCCCATGGACTGCAGCCTACCAGGCTCCTCCGTCCATGGGATTTCCCAGGCAAGAGTACTGCAGTGGGGTGCCATTGCCTTCTCCGGGAAGACTTGCTAAACAAGTCTAAATATACTTACCTTGTCTCCTTATGAGTGTGTGTGCTAAGTTGCTTCAGTTGTGTCTGACTCTTTGCAACGCTATGGACATTAGCTTCTTAGGAAGGGGAAACTAAAGATGTGGGGGTTTATTAGACACACATCTGGTACCACACTGAAGAAAGAAATTGTTGTTGTTTCTAGAGGTTGTGGAATATTCCAATCAGGAAATGCTGGCATGGAGAAGGCTACAATTACTTGGTGCTTGGCAGTTTTTGCTAGAGATTAAGATTTTTAAGGATTAGAATTGTATATGTAATTGAAGCTACTAAAGATATTAATGGAAATATTTCTTTATGGAAAGAAAATAGAATGGCATTTTCAGCAAAATAAGGTATGAAGAATGGAAAAACATTTTGTTAAGGGTAAACAATGATTGTGCCCTAGACTTAGGTGTGTGTTTGTTTTGGAGGTGGAAAAACAAACTCATAAGGATACAGAAAGTTGTGACTGGTTCGTAGAAAGAGAGTCCTATAAAGAAGTTTTGTAAACGGTCCAGCTGAGACTAGAGTAAATTTAGTTAGATAAGTGGATTTTGTTACAAAAGTAGGCTGATACAAGACTAGATTTTTGTCCCTAAGAGAACAAAGGTTTCTTGGAATATAGCTTTTGGTAACAGATCATGAGTTTCTTTGCTTTTAAGACATTTGTATTTGCTTTTTGAAATCTTTTGTCACTTTAAGTGACTAAGTTGCTTCACAGTGACCTATGATCCTATTGGACCAAGTGTTTGAAAGCTATTTGATATTTTTTGACAAACTGCCTGCCTGAATAGCAAACTGTAACTAAAGTTCTTCTGACCTCCAGCTCACTCTGGGATGCTTCAGAGGAACCCCGAACCCCGGGGGCAACTCAGAGAGGAAAATTAAAATAATTAGGCTTATTTGATATGTTAAATTACTTGAGAAGAATTGTCAATTGATTAGAGATAAACCTTATATTGTATGGATAAATAACATTAATAGAGATATTCTAAAATTTATATGGAATTCCTAAAAATGTGATATGTACTGGTATAATGTTATCAGTCATATTCTAGTTATCTTAAAATGTTGTATGTCACAGAAATATCCAAGTTTCTTGTCAATTGGCTTGTAATCAGATCTTTCACCATGCTATTTAAGTCTTTTGTGGTCTATAGACAGTCACTGTTTTACTTTTTTTTATAAAATGAAGATCTTCAAGAAAATTCAAAGAAGACTTCTTGATAAATGTTTCTGATAACTTATGACCATACTGCTAAGCTGTGTGAGAAATTACAAAACTCTGATAGAAAACTTGACAGCTTCATCCAGATCAACAGGAATGAATTACATGGAACTGAATGAATTGATAAATATGATTTTTAATTCTACGATTTTTTTCTGAAATATACCAGCTTTTAATCTTTATTTTCCAGAAAAACCGTTACTCTTATGCTATGACTTTCTACAAGTTGATAAATTGCCCCTTGGTAAACAAAGATGAAACGTATTTTTTTTCTCTTTACCTGCTCCTTCCAGAATTTGGCTTCTGCATCTGACTTGATGGATTCTTGCAATCAGATTAGTTCTTATACTACCCATTGTTTTAATTGGCTCTTTATTTTCAGTGTGTTTATGGTTTGTCTCTCTCTCTCTACTGGCATATGACTTTATTAATGTTACCCATCTGTATTACTTACATCCTGTCTGTTTTATAAGATTGTTGTCTCTTGCATTGCCCAGTGTGTATCCAGGGCTCCAACAAAAGAGAGGTCATGATAGAGTTCATCATATATATAGCTGTACATAGAATCATTGTAATTGTGAAACTCTAGGTATGAGAAGAAGCAACAAGGGAGAACATTTCCTGAATCACAACAGACTAATAAGACAGGCAATCTAGAGAATTTTAGATTATCAGTAAGGGCTGATCCAGAAAAGATCAGCACACCAGATGGCCTAGCAATAGAGTCTTCACCTGATTAGGAATAAAACTTCTTGGCACCACAGGACAAGATTGGTCATGAAATGCCTCTCAAACGTTAGTTGAATTAATGACCAATGTGAGGCGCTGTGGGTGAAAAGTATTGCCTTCCTCATCAGTAAACAAAGGATGTTGGCAGCCACCAGCCCAGCAGCCGCAGCAGCCGCCTGGACTGTTCACCCTGCGGGGATTCAGGCTGCAGACAAGCAGGATGCTGGCCGCAGATGCTTAAGGGCCTAAGGAAGGAAAGATTTCAGAGAGGCCAGACTCTGGCACCTTATCAAACACAGCAAGCCTCTACATTCATTAACTTGAGATGTTTCCTTTTCTTTAACAGTAATCTTTGATGTTCTGACTACCTAGTTTTGGGCTTCCCTTGTGGCTCAGCTGGTAAAGAATCTGCCTGCACTGTGGGAGACCTGGGTTCAATCCCTGGCTTGGATCCCCTGGAGAAGGGAACGGCTACCCACTCCAGTATTCTGGCCTGGAGAATTCCATGGGCCGGATAGTCCATGGGGTCACAAAGAGTTGGAAATGACTGAGTGACTTTCACTTTCACTTTTAGGCTTCCCTGATAGCTCAGTTGGTACAGAATCTGCCTGCAATGCAGGAGCCCCTGGTTCAATTCCTGGGTCGGGAAGATCTGCTGGAGAAGGGATAGGCTACCCACTCCAGTATTCTTGGGCTTCTCTGGTGGCTCAGCTAGGAAAGAATCCGCCTGCAGTGTGAGAGGATTTGATCCCTGGATTAGGAAGATCCCCTGGAGAAGGGAAAGGCTACCCACTCCAGTATTCTGGCTTGGAAAATTCCTTGGAGTATATAGTTCCGAGGGGTTGCAAAGAGTCAGACATGACTGAGTGACTTTCAGTTTGCTTCACCTAGTTATTGTTGCAAACCCCCTGTATCCTGGCTCTTCCTTTAACTCTTCAGCATAGTCCTGCATACCAGTTTCCCGCTTTTAATTCTTTCCCATGACTGGCCCCTTTAAATTGTTGGAGGACAGGTACAACTTCAAGCCCAGGAGTCCTTGTGAATATGCTGCTGCCCAGAAGGCACAGTGTCAGGTCATTGTTGGGCCTATGGCTAGAAGATGCAAGGATTTCTTGATGCCCAACTCCGATTTCTTCTGCAGCCAGAGCTTTAGTGGAAGTCCTGTTTAGGGGTTGTAAATGAGGGTGGAGCCGTAAGAAACACCAAATGCCTGGGTCTCGTTTGGTCTGTTTCATCAGTGACTTTTTATCTGGAATGGGAGGGGCCTTGGTACAATATTGTGCGTCCAGAATCCTTATCTGTTTCACATATAGAGACAGCAACTTATCTTTCGATTCTGTTCTCATGGGGGTCATTACAGAGTGTTGAGAGAACTGGCCAGACGTGCTTGTCTATTAGCTGCTGTACATGTGACAGTTTGATGCTGTTCATCTCAACGTCCTAATTGATTCCTGGCCCGCTTCATTCTCCGCTGGGAATCAGAAGCTTGTTCTTCCGTTGCTCAGTCTATTGGTTCTCTCCTGAACCAATGGACGGTGTGCACTTTTAGATACACAGGATTGCTTCTGACAGTGTTCTTTCTGATTCTGACTGACTTCTCTCAGGGGGATTCTCTCTGGATTTAGTGATGTTCCTGTAGAGGGCATGCTCTCCCTCTTCTGTGCGGCTGTCACCCTCCGTCGTCTTCCTAGACGGCTTCTTTCTGCATTCATCTGTCCCTGGACGTTCCATGTGCTGCCGTGTCCTCTGTGTCGTATAGGTGGTGCTGCGTGGCCCACGTGGGTCATTTGTCTCTTTGAAAGCTGGGTTTCTGCAAATAAAGCCCTAGAGGTGGGTCTGCCTCCCAGGACCGTGTGTCTCATTTTTTCAAGTGGAGCACACAGTTCTTGTGATGGGACGACGTCTGTTTCCAGTGCCCTGCCGGTTGCAGGTGTACAGCATCTTCCCCCATCTCCACCTACCTGTCTCCCCCTCTCAGCTTTTTTTTGCTTGTGTACGTTATTCCAGAGTGCCTGGTTCACCACCCTCGCTCTGCAGGAGGTCCCTGTTGAATCCCTGATTTCTCTGTGTTAGTGCGTATGAGTTTCTCCCAGCTGTCTCCTCTATGCCTGCAGCCCCCCTTTTTCCATTGTTGACAACCATCCGTTTTGTGTTCTAAATCTGTCACTTTCACTTTTGGAACGGTCGTTGGTGGGTGTGGATGCCTCTCCATCTCACCCATCAGTGATAGTGTGCTATGTTAGCGTTCGTCTTTCTGACCTCCCTGAGGTCACTGTTGGGTGCAGGAGTTCCTGTGGGTAGCATTATGTCCTTCCTTTCCCCGCCGCAAGAGTCCCTCTTGTGTGTGCCTCACTTCTGGCTCCATTCATCTGGCCATGCCCTTCTGGTTTGCTTCCAATTTCGGGATATTATAAATACTGCTGTGGTGCCTGCTGCGGTGCACGGGTCCTCTGGAATTCTTGTTTTCAAACCATACACTCTGAAGAGGGGGACTGCCCGATCATACAGCAGCTTTTTGTCTGAATTTCTTCTAAAGGCCCCTGCATCCCGTTGTCTTCCCCACTACAACCTGGGAGGGTGCCCCCTCCCTTCACCTCTCTTAGCTTTTCTCGTCTGTTGATGTTCTGATGATGCTGTTTCAGTGGGGCCTGGTGACTCCTCCTCCCAGTTTGCTTTGAATGTCTCTAATAAGTCGCCGTCCTGAACATCATTTTAGGTGTTTTTTTTTTTTTTTTGGTTTGTTTCTTTAAATGGTGGGAGTGGCAGTTGCCTGGTGATCATTTCTTCTTCCTACTTTCCCCTGTTTGTAATTTTTTCCATGACTAATCCCTTGAAATGTTGGGAGGACAGGTATTATTTCAAGCTCAGTAGCCCCCATGAATATTAAGTTCTGAGAATCAGTAGTGTTCAGGTTGTTGTTGGGCCATGGGGCTAGAAGGCAGAAGGATTTCTTCATCCCTAGCTCTGGTTTCTAAAGCAGTCAGAGCCTCTGGAAGTCATGTTTTGGGACTGTGAAGGATGGTGTAATGTGCCAGACTGAACGCCAAATGCCTGGGTCTGGTTCCTCTGTTTTATGCCTTTTTTACCCCCCAGAGTTGGAATAACATTGGTATACAGTACTGTGGGACTCGAGTCTTTCTCAGTGTCACAGTTCAATGAGACAGCTACTCAACTACTCACCGACTCTTTTCTCATGTATGTTATTCCTGAGTGTTGTCAGAATTGGCTTCGTGTCCGTAGGTCCTGGTTGATTATCTATAGTATATGTCATAGTCCGTTTCTTCATCTCAACCAGCATAGTGGATCCCTCGGCCCCTTCATTCTCCTCTGTTAATCAGAAGTTTTTCTGTTTCTGTGTCTGTTTGTCATTTCCTGCATGTATTCACGATGTGCATTTCAGATTCATGGGATAGCTTATGATATTGTTCTTTGATTTTGACTGACTTCACTGGAAAAGGTCAGTTTTCATTCCAATCCCAAAGGCAATGCCAAAGAATGCTCAAACTACCGCACAATTGCACTCATCTCACACACTAGTAAAGTAATGCTCAAAATTCTCCAAGCCAGGCTTCAGCAATACGTGAACCATGAACTTCCAGATGTTCAGGCTGGTTTTAGAAAAGGCAGAGGAACCAGAGATCAAATTGCCAACATCCACTGGATGATCAAAAAAGCAAGAGAGTTCCAGAAAAACATCGACTTTTGCTTTATTGACTAATGCCAAAGCCTTTGACTGTGTGGATCACAACAAACTGGAAAATTCTGAAAGAGATGGGAATACCAGACCACCTGAGCTACCTCTTGAGAAATCTGTATGCAGGTCAGGAAGCAACAGTTAGAACTGGACATGGAACAACAGACTGGTTCCAAATAGAGAAAGGAGTACGTTAAGGCTGTCACCCTGCTTATTTAACTTATATGCAGAGTACATCATGAGAAATGCCAGGCTGGATGAAACACAAGCTGGAATCAAGATTGCCAGGAGAAATATCAATAACCTCAGATATGTAGATGATACCATTCTTATAGCAAAAAGTGAAGAACTAAAGAGCCTCTTGATGAAAGTGAAAGAGGAGAGTGAAAAAGTTGGCTTAAAACTCAACATTCAGAAAACTAAGATCATTTGGGTCCCATCATTTCATGGCAAATAGATGGGGAAACAGTGGAAAAAGTGGCAGACTACTTTCTTGGGCTCCAAAATCACTGCAGATGGTGACTGGAGCCATGAAATAAAAAGATGCTTACTCCTTGGAAGTAAAGTTATGACCAATGTAGATAGCATATTCAAAAGCAGGGACATTACTTTGCCAACAAAGATCCATCTAGTCAAAGCTATGGTTTTTCCAGTGGTCATGTATGGATGTGAGAGTTGGACGATAAAGAAAGCTGAGCACTGAAGAACTGATGCTTTTGAACTGTGGTGTTGGAGAAGACTCTTGAGAGTCTCTTGCACTGCAAGGAGATCCAACCAGTCCATTCTAAAGGAAGTCAGGCCTGAATATTCATTGGAAGGACTGGTGCTGAAGCTGAAAACTCCAATACTTTGGCCACCTGATGCAAAGAGCTGACTCATTTGAAAAGACCCTGATTGAAGATTGAAGGCGGGAGGAGAAGGGGCCAGCAGAGGATGAGGTGGCTGGATGGCATCACCGACTCAGTGGACATGAGTCTGGGTGAACTCCGGGAGTTGGTGATGGACGGGGAGGCCTGGCGTGCTGCAGTCCATGGGGTCGCAGAGTCGGACACGACTGAGCGACTGGACTGACTGACTGCACTCCGCATGATTAGCTGTGGGTATAGCGGTGTTCCTGCTAGCGGCATTCTCTCGTTCTTCCTCATGGCTGCGTGGTCTTCCATTGTTCACAGATCACTTCCTGCCTCTGGACTCGCCTGTCCGTGGACACTCTGAGTGCTGCCACATGCTGTTGTAAACGGTGCTGTCTGGGTTTCTCCGAGGACACTCTTTAAGAGGTGCACCTGCCCAATCACCCTGTGGCTGAAAGCTTTCACCTTTTCAGGGCCCTTCTCTACTGTTCTTCATAGTAGTTGTTACATCCCACTGCACCATAAATTAGTTCCCTTTTTCTCCACAGCCTCTCCACCATTTATTCTTTCCTGTTTTTTTTTGTATTGACTTTTTGATGATGGCTTTTCATATGGAACCAGTTTATTCCTTTTCAAATGAAATTATCCTGTGTATGGATTCATGATATTGAGCATGTTTCATGGACGTTTTAAACTGTTAAGGAAACTAGCATTTACCAGTTGTAATTAGTTTCCAAGTCTTTTCCTTTTGCAAGAAATTATTTTTGATTAGTTGTATGAAAATTGACAGCAGGTATCATTTACAGTCTAGTAGTCCTTTTCGGACACGACTGAGCGACTTCGCTTTCACTTTTCACTTTCATGCATTGGAGAAGGGGATGGCAGTCCACTCCAGTGTTCTTGCCTGGAGAATCCCAGGGACGGGGGAGCCTGGTGGGCTGCCGTCTATGGGGTCGCACAGAGTCGGACACGACTGAGGCGACTTAGCAGCAGCAGTCCTTTTGAATCAAAAGGAATAGGTTTCAGGTTCCTGTTGTTGGAAATGGCCACAAGATGGCAACATTTCTTCATGCACAACTCTGGTACTATGCTAACGAAAGCCTTAGGGTCAGTTTGACTATCTGATTCTACCTTAGGTTGAATATACCATCAGATGATGGAACCACCATCAGCTTATGTCTTATTACTACTTTTTTTTTTTTAGATTTTTCATTTATTGTAGTACATTTGATTTACTGTTGTGGAGGTTGTAGGTAAACAGGGTCTCGTTTAGTTATACACATATACATATCTGTTCAACTTTTGCCTTCTTTTCACATATAAGTTATTACATGGTATTAGGGTTACCTGCTTTCCTATATAGCTGTTGGTTCCTTGTTGACAGTGTTGTTTATCAGTGTGATACATTACTCCCAACCTCCGAATGTATCCCATCCTGCCTTTCCCTTTGGTAACCATGTCTTTCACTTTCATAGATTAGTGGATTGGAATCAATTTTTCCATTTCACATACAATTGATATATGATGTTTGTCTTTTTCTGACTTACCTCACTTAGTGCTGTATACCATATTGTTTCCCAATTCATAGGTTACTACAAATGGCATTCTTGCTTTCTTTCTCATGGCGGAACTCTGCTGTACTGTGGCAATGCGTCACTTCCTTATCCATTCATTTGTCGATGGACATTTGGTTTGCTGTGTGTTTGGGTATTGCCAGTAGTGCTATAGTGCATGCTTGGGTGCACTTGTTTTTGAATTCTTTTTTTCTCCTCTTATTCTCTTAGGAATGTGCCTGTCTGATCATATGGGAGCTCTGTTTTCACCATTTAGACACTCTTTCATAATGTTCTCTATAATGTTTGTTACCAATCACATCCCACCAGCATTATAGGAGGCTCCCCTTTTCCTAAGCTCCCCACTATACCATTCACTGTCAGTAGCCTTTTTATGGAGAAGGCACTGGCACCCCCTCCAGTGCTCTTGCCTGGAAAATCCCATGGACAGAGGAGCCTGGTGGGCTGCAGTCCATGGGGTCGCGAATAATAGGACACAACTGAGCGACTTCACTTTCACTTTTCACTTTCATGCATTGGAGAAGGAAATGGCACCCCACTCCAGTGCTCTTGCCTGGAAAATCCCATGGACGGAGGAGCCTGGTGGGCTGCAGTCCATGGGGTCGAGAATAGGACACAACTGAGCGACTTCACTTTCACTTTTCACTTTCATGCATTGGAGAAGGAAATGGCAACGCAATCCAGTGTTCTTACCTGGAGAATCCCAGGGACAGGCTGACGTCTATGGGGTCGCACAGAGTCGGACACGACTGATGCGACTTAGCAGCAGCAGCAGCCTTTTTTATAATCGCTATTTTGACTGGTGTGAGGTGATATGTGTAATTTTCATTTTGCATGTCTCTAATAATTCACCATAACTGAGTGCCTTTCATGGAATTTCTTTTCACTACATACTGAATAAATGTATTTTCAATATCTACTCCTACTTCTTAGGAGATACCTGTGAAGTTTAGGTGGAAAGGTCATGATGTCTACACATACCTGCAGATGTTTCACCAAAACAACAGTGATGGTACATACACTCTCTCACACACACACACACTCAAGGGTGTTCAAGCCTATGCTGATTTATAAAGTATTCCACCTGGGTGAACAGTATGTGGGAGATCACTGCACTATTTGCAACTTTTCTACTGATGTGAATTTTTTTCAAAACATAAAGTCCAAAAATATATGAACTGTCAAGTGTTAGTCGCTCCGTCGTGACCAACTCTTTGCGACCTCATGGACTGTAGGCCATCAGGTTCCTCTGTCTTTGGGATTCTCCAGGCAAGAATACTGGAGTGGGTTGCCATTCCCTTCTCCAGGTGATGTTCCTGACCCAGGAATCGAACCCAGGTCTCCCGCATTTCAGGCAGATTCTTTACCATCTGAGCTACCCATGTATATAGCAATTTTAATGCAGACACTGCAAAAACCTTTATAAATATTTGGGGAAAAAGTCAGCCTTTGAATGTATTCAAATTTTATTACCACTGTCTATAGATATTTAACACTAGCATTTGTGCAACAGTCCTCTTCGGCAGAGGAGGATCTTAACACACAAATCTTATACACTAAAAATAACTGTACCATGTTCAACAAGACTGTTTTTTGATTCAGTAAACCAAGCTTGACAGAGCAGCCAATTCAAGAGAAATGATTCCAGGACATAAGTGAACTTACCACTTAAAGGAACATTACAGATTATACTAAAATGTTACACAGACTTAACGAAAGTTCGTCATTTTCTCCTCGACGCAGACAGGTTCCCCATGTAGAAACCTGTACATCACAGCACTCGGAGGTTTTTGCAAAGCACACATTATAGATACGTTTTCCATACAGTGCAATTTTATTGTGTAAGACATGAGTAATAGTGCACTTAAATCCAACAGTCACATTCAAATATATCAAGAGTAAACTTCAAGTACCTGGTTATTGAAGAAATACATACTGTTATTATTTTTTTAAATGACTTGTGCAAGTACAAGATTTTCAGTGTAGATGGTAATAATGTATCTATAAGGATTCTACACAAGAGAACGCGAGGAGTATTTGTCTAGAATAATCCACCTCTCTAAAAATATGTGCATTTGGAAAACTGAAGCAAACGTCTTGGGCTGACAGACACAGGCAGTGTTACACAGCTTTTTACAATATGTATACTCACAGATGGTTAAAGAGAACTGCTCTACACGACAGTGAACTCTCATCAGGAACCATTTTCCAGGACAATGTAGCGGACTTACTGTTATCTTTCATTAATTAAACACAGACGACAGTTCTGCACTGTGGTTCAATTATAGGACATTAGTTTTTCTTTTCTTTTTTTTGAGGGGACTTAGATAACAAGTTCAGACCTTCTAAAACCCAGCGCAGAGTTTCAGAAGGTCTCCTGGGCCTCTAGTAGAAAGAAAGAAACTGCTGTGGATGGTAGACTGTCAGGACTGAGTGAGAACAGAAGTCGTTTTTATTTCAGAAACCCAAAATTGGAAAATAACCCTTCCCTATGACCTGAGCGTAAATATGAGTGCAGCAACCAGTCTTTTACAGTTTTTTGTTGAGATGGCGAATTACACAAAAATACTACTTATAATAACTTAGTGTACATGCTCTGGGGGTGGGGGTGGGTGGGTGGAGTCTGCGTCATGTTTAAGAATAAGAAATGACTCATCTATGTTGTCCTGAGGTATAGGATAACCTGGATCAGATGGACTGAATGACTTCATTCTCTGGAAAACTTCAAAGCTTCCAGAATAGAGGATTAACTATTCCAAATATTGCCCATTTGTTTTGGTCCAGGAGATACCTCTCTGATAAAGGGTGCTCGTAATAGACGTGTGTCGTTTTAATTCATAAAACCTGGACATTGGTAGGTACCAAAACTGTGTCTCAGGTGAAGGTCTGATAGTAAGTGGACCTGATGCCCTAGCTAGGACTGACCACTAAAGCAGCTACTCCTGAAACCAGAGAACTACAAGAGCTACGTCTTTAAGTGGTTTTCTCTGTAACGCAGCACAATATTCCTCTTGTTTTTCACTTCGAGTGACAATTACTGGTCAGATCTTTTCCACGATACGGATTGTTTTTCTTCTTTAACTTAAGAAGGACTAAATCAAAGACTAATATCTCACTTAATTTCATCCTTTAAAATGAAAAGCAGTGACTTGTGTATCACCTCTACAAAATCAGGCTGTGGAGTTCAAAGAAAAGTTTTAAAATAAGATACATAGGAAAGTATGTATGTATCTTAAATGATTATTGTCTTCCAAAGTTGTCCCCAAGATCACTTTAAAATCTTGCTTCAAAGGCCTAATTTTTCTTAGGTTTAAAACAAGCTATAAAATTATCTTATTTCTATCAGGTTTTATAATTTCTGCTTATTTTCTTCCCATTTAATAAAATCAAAACAAAAAAATGGAAACAATTACTGACAAGTCTTAAACCACCCAAAAAGTTTCAGCATTTTGATATAACCAAACTGTTTCTTCTGATTAAAAAAAAATTATGAATTTAAATCTAAAGATCCCTGTACTGCAGCAGTCCTTTGTATTAAAATATTCTTTGTGGGGGGCTTACTGTTTTGCACTCCAGAAATGGGAACCAGCCTTCACAGTGAATAAATACAGAAGCTCCACAATGCACATGAACTTGATTATACGTCACTTAACGCCTGTATGGGGCAGTCTGCATTCTCACTAACTGAGCCACTCTTCTCTTCATTATGAAAGTTTTTAAAGCCGCCTTTATCAAAGACAGTTCTCCAAACTTAACCTTCAGTAAGTATCTTATTAATATATCCACTGTAATTCTTTTCACCCAAGGGATGAGTAATTTAATAGTATTACTAAAAACCCTCTTCAAAGTTATATTGATAAAACACTTGTCTTTGTCAGAATTCTCAAGTTTGGGAAAACCTTAGTATTTACATTAATAGATGACCCCTTTGAAAGTGCATTGATACAAAAGTTTGCTTTTACTCCCTGTAAACAGAACTATAGTTTGGACAATCCCTAATTATAAATTAACACTAAAACACAAACTTGTCCAAACTGCGTATGATTGCTGTCTCAGTAAGAGAAAGAAAAAGAAATGGAAACACTATGTTATCATCATACTCTGGCTCACATGTGAAATGTTCATCAGGAAGACAGGTATACGCTGATGGCATACAGGTTCTCCATGACCAAGCCTAAAAAAACAAACGCCCTCTAATGTTTCCACCCACAGAAACCTCATGGCCAACGCCAACCAACATTACTACTGAGAGTGGCTTCTTTAAAAAAAAAAAAAATCACTAAAAAGTCTCTCGTTTTCCTTAGGGGTCAGTTAACTGAGAAGAAAAAGGCTCCTTCTTCAATTTTGAGATCTATTAAAAAAGCTAGAGTGTTTCCTTTTTAAAAAAAGTAACAGAGACATTTCACTCAGCACACAAATACCTATAGCAAAAAAGTACATCTTCCTTCCTTCATCAGCCTTTCTTTGAATGCCCCAAGATTCTTCACTATAATCAAGAAAACAGGCCAGGAGTAAAACTGAGCTTAGAGAAGAAAGACAAATTTACCAAAAAGAAAGCTCCAACTGTAGATTAGTTGTCTAGCCTTTTGCTCCCAGTCTGAGGAAATGGGGGAAAAGACGTCTTGGCAACTCTTTTGGAGACAGAAAGTATTTGCTGCTTTCTGCAGCTTCTGAATGTGGCCATAGATTTTGTTAGAGTTGATTTTGAAGAACTAAAATTTTAATTTGATACATAACTCTAAAGCTGGGTTCAGTTTTGGTGTGTTTTACAATGAAATGGTTATATATAGATGGGGTTGAAATGATATTAAAGATTACCCTTCAGCTGTCCTTTTAAGGGAAAACTACAATTCAAAGTATTTGTTAAAACGAGCAGTGCCACAAAGTAGAAATGTACATGGAAAGCACCTAATCACGAACTGTTAGAGTCGCAGGCAAAAACCAGCCTATGGCATAAAGTCGTCACTGCTTCTATAACACTGAAAACATTTCAAATTCGCTTCTGAAGTTTAAAGCATACCTGCATCATGTTCATAAACTTCCACTTAAATTATATTTGCCTAATGGACAAACCAGCAGAGTCGAGATAAATTTTCAAAAGGCTCAAGGGAGTAAGAAAATCTTAACCTTAGTATTAGTAAACTTAGAATATTTAAAAAGAAAACAATCAAGCACACTTCTGTACATAAACCAGTGCAGTAAGAACTTCAGACAAGGGCAGTGCATCTCTGGTTTAAGGTAACCTTATTTGTAGCTTAATTGTAACAAATGAACATCTATTTTAAAATGATGGTTTAATGTTACATCCAGCATTTGACACATTTAAAATGTATGACCAAAACCCTGAAGAACCAGTTGGACACTACTGACACCTTATCAGTAACAAATTTCTCCTTTATTTCTAAATTGCACATACTTTTAGTGTCTACGGTTAAAATAAACTTAGTTCTTCTTAATGTAAATACCAGAGAACTTTAGCTGTTGCCCTTGTAAAAATAATTTACCTTGAATAAATATTCAGCTTTTGTTTTCTTGACAAACCAGAACGAGGACACGAATTCAGCTCTTGTCAGTCCAAAACTGTTTTAAAAGAAGAAGGGCTATTTTATGTGGCAAAGATATTGTAAATAGCATGTTAAACACAAACGTCTGGGTTTACCAGCAATTTCAGGTTTGAAAAACATTTCTATATTTGGAGTGCTTAAAAAGTCTGATCCTTTTTTAAACTAACAAATGTTCTCTAAAGAGAATAGTCATATCCTTGACTGGTCTGGAGCTCTGTTTACAAAGTAGATGCAGAGAAAAGCTTACAATGAAATGGTGTATAACACAAATGGCATTAAATATATGGGTCACCTGTTTCACATAAAATGACTAGCACCTCCTTCCTGCTCCCAAAGTGAAGAGCCCCAACAGGCCACGTGTAACATGAGTAATTATAGTAAGTTTCATTCATAAAGTATTGAGGAGTCCATTACATTAGAAGGTTCTCACTTCTAAAGCCTTACGTTCAAGGCTGAACGTGTGACGGTGAACTGAGGGCAGTGGAGACAGAGGTGGGCTACCACTCTGCACGGTCCTGCAAGGGCTGCGGTGGGTAGGGTTCAGGGGCTCTCCTGCACCCCATCCTCAGTCTCCAGTTCTGCCAACTGCCTCCTAAGGAGATTTACTTTCGCTTGCAATTCCTTGTTGTATTCTATGATGTTAACCATTTCTTCATATGCTTCATCCAAATACTTGGAGGATCTGTTCCAGCGTAAAAAAATACCTATTGAATCCACGAACAGAGGGAGAAAGATGCACACCATGGGTTAGCACTATACTTGCTGTGGTTAATACATAATCCCATGTCTTATGACCCTTTTCTTTTTTCACAGTTCACATCTGTGTTTTATTATACTCTAAAATGTACAGCAATCTGAGGTACTGAAAGAGTACAGTTGAATAGTGTACAAGAAGTCACCATGTACGTGCCTGTTATTCAAAAAAATCCCATAACATTATGAAATAGATCAAAATGCAGTTCTGGTTATATTCAGGAATACAAACTAATCATTTACAATGCCATAAACGTCACAGTTTCACAATACGAATATTCTTTTTTTAAACAATTACAGAACTTTATCCAGACCTGTAAGACCTCCTATAGGTGTGAAATCATTTTCAGTGGGAAAGTGGCAGTTAGAGCAAAAGCAGGGCCACACAAATTGTTTAAAAAGCGGGAACTCCAGCACTGTCTCCCCCTCTGTTTCTTAACAGACCGTCTTCCAGTTCTGTAGGCAATTGCTTTTTCCCCCAGATAACATTAATTATCCTTTTATTATGGATAAAAAGACATTTTCTCCTGTACATACATATATGTTATTGATACCAGCTCAAAGTGATGGCTCAAACACATTCAAGTCAGGAGGTACAAATACTTCCAGACTGCAGCATGCATGTACCAGTGGCAACTAACTTACCAGTAGCTGGTACGTTCACAAAGATTTTATGAGTTATCAGAACACTTTCCATAAACCAAACTGCCATGCACCCTAGAGAGTCCCTCTGTATGTGTCCGGATACTACTTACATTCTTATCAAAGAAGGGAGATAGAAACAGAGACTAAAGGCCGACCTTGTTGACTTTTCTATTGCATGTATTTTAAAAATCCTGTTCAATACAGGAGTTACTTACTGTTAATGGTTAACTTCGGTGCAGATATAAACAGCAGAGAGACATTTAAGGCCACAGTGGTGGTGTTCTACAATCCATGTACTTACCATGAGAATATTTTTATCCAACTTAGCACTTCATCCAGTTCTAAGCTGAGGCACTAAACATACAGGGAAACCTTGTCCTTAATGGGGCAGCAGGAGCACATCCATATAAGAAATCTTCTTTTATCATTGAATCCCTGAACTTTCAATGAGGTTTTGTAAAAACCAGTTAAACTGTCCTTCAGGAGCCATCTGGCTCTCAAGTTTGCCTTTCCTCCCAAATAACTAGCTTCTCATTTCTGTTATTAAACATGACAGTGGCTTTTAGGTGAACTGTCTCAGAGTTCCTGAACAAGAAGTAGAGCTGCTGTCTCTCATTTAAGTGGTCACTCCTCCTGCACCTGTGACTGACTGCATGAGTAAGGAGAAACAGTGAGCGGAGGCTCAGAGCCCCGGGAGGCTCTAAGGTGGAGGCCACTTTCCCACAGGGCCAAACCTGGGACGCCTCGACCGGTAAGATGAGAAGCATAGGCTGAGCGGGAAGCAGGCAGCTAATGGCAGATATCCCATGCAGAACAAGCCAGGAGAGCTGACGGCCGGAGAGGTGACAGAGACAGGCTCCGTGTCAACCCCAGAAAGGAAGGCAACCCGAGCGCCCTCACACACAAAGTGGGCAGACAGTTCCCCCAAAAGACTTGCCCTTGGGAGTCTCACACAGGAGAACAAGTAAAATAACGGCTGTGGACGGTACTTGAGTTTACCAAACAGCTGCCATTCCTGTGTGAATGCCCTTGTTTAACATAAAGATGACTAAAAATGTACTTGCTGCTGCTGCTGCTAAGTCGCTTCAGTCGTGTCCGACTCTGTGCAACCCCAGAGATGGCAGCCCACCAGGCTCCCTCATCCCTGGGATTCTCCAGGCAAGAACACTGGAGTGGGTTGCCATTTCCTTCTCCAATGCATGAAAGTGAAAGTGAAGCCGCTCAGTCGTGTCCAACTCTTCGAGACCCCATGGACTGCAGCCCACCAGGCTCCTCTGTCCATGGGATTTTCCAGGCAAGAGTACTAGAGTCGGGGTGCCATTGCCTTCTCCAAAACCACCTTCAAATTGATTAAAAAGAAATTAAATGGTATGTTATACCCTTTGTGTAACGAATAGATAATACATTTTAGATAGGTTTTGGTAATTTTTTAAAAAACAAGCTTTAGTATTTAAGGTATGCGAAGAACTGACTCATCGGAAAAGACTGACGCTGGGAAAGATTGAAGGCAGGAGGAGAAGGGGCAACAGAGTTGGATGAGATGGCTGGGTGGCATCACCAACTCAATGCACATGAGTTTGAGCAAGCTCCAGGAGTTGGTGATGGACAGGGAAGCCTGGCATGCTGCAGTCCATGGGGTTGCAATGAGTCAGACACTACTGAGCGACTGAACTGACTGCATTGAGTATTTAAGGAGATAAGCTTCAGAATCTGAAAGCAAGGCAGGTAAAAACTCTTCTTTAGACATGAAAATCAGGTCGGGATTATTCCACTTAAACAAGACATCTGCATCACCACCTTGATGGATGGCATTATGTACATTTTATGGAATCTTACTAAAATGGACTAGCTCATTAACCCTTCAACAGCGTCTAACAGAAGAATCTGTCCTGAAGACTAGCTGATAGAGAGAACAGAAAGCATCTCCTCAGAGCTTACAGTTTATTCCTGTCCCAACTATCCATCACTTCCTTACACAGAAAGTAATGTACTTTCCCTTACCCCCATTAGGATGACCTATCAAAGATGGGGGGAGAAACAGGAAATAAGTATCGACGAAGATGTGAAGAAACTGTAACCCTCGTCCACTGCTGATGGGGTTGTAAAATGGTAAGAGTGTTACGGAAAACAGTATGGCTGTTCTTCAAGACATTGAACATAGAATTACTGTATGATCCAGCAATTCCAGCATCAAAAGCGGGGTCCTGAAGAGATATTTGCATGCCTGTGGGCCAAAAGGTAGAGGCAACCCAGGTGTCCTTTGACATATGAGTGAATAAGCCAAATGTATACACACAATGAAAAATTACTCAGCCTTAAAAAGGAAATCCCATCACACGCTACTACATGGATAAGCCTTGAGCACAATAATTACGTTCAGTGAAATAATGCAGTCACAAAAGGACAAATACTGTATGGATCCACTTAAATGAGGTAGCAGGAGTAAGCAGAGTGGTGGTTGCCTGGGGCTGGACAGGAACTCTGAGAAGCGGCTGTTCAATGGGTACAGAGTCGCCAAGTTACAGGAAGAAAAGTTCTGGAGACCTGTTTCACAACAACGTGATATACTTGACCATCTCTGTGTACAATTAAGTATTACATTGGTAAATTTTCTGTTTTTATCACAATAAAAAGAAGTAATGTACCTTCTTATCTTGAGAAAATATCTGATATAAACAGCAGTATCCATTTACGCTTGTACCCACAGGCAGTCAAGAGAACATCCTGGACTATCAATAAAGGGTTTGCAAAGGATGCATGACTTACCCTCCCACAGCTGAAGACTCTGTGGAGCAACAGAGGGCCAGATGACAAGGTTGTTGGCTTCAAAGAGAGGGTTGGTGAACTTACTCAGTTCACTGGGCCGGTTGACCCAGGACCACAGAGACATTGTTTTCTGCTGCAGCTTCAACTTACATCTGATCAAGAAAGAAAACTGCTGTTAAACCAATTAATGTATGACAACCACTATTAAATGCTGCTTCTATTAGGACCATTTCTTTTCTCCGTACATTGGAAGGCAGAACACAAGATTTTTTAGCAGAGGAACAAAATGCTGTCAAATTGAAATATTTGTCAGCATTTTTAACTGTCAACAATTAGCTAAATGGAAGAAACAGAAAATCTCAACAGACCTATAACGAGTAAATAAATCTGGCTCCGTATTGGATCTGTTTCTTTTACTTTAATTTTTGTATTTGATTCCTTTTGCCACAAGTTAATCACTAAAAGGATGCTGCTTATAGCTTGAGGCATACATAATGGCCCACCTCTGGGAACCCTGCCTCCATGTCTGAATGCTCAGCTAAAATATATTCGTTTTGCTCCCAGGAAACATCCTTACCAGGCTCACCAGTGAATGGCTGCAGAAAAGAAGTTAACACATCCCCTCCCAAATCTGGCTGGAACCAGGAAACATTTCAAACAAGTCACTTTTTCCAACTTTGCCTCCTTAGCTGACCCCCTTTGTTTTATAAAAGTTCCCAGCATCCACACCCAGGCAAGACACTTCTTTGGGACACTAATACACCATCTTCCTGCTCTGTTGGCTTTCCTAATAAAGTTGCTAGTCTTTGCCCTGACAACTTGTCTCAGTTTATTGGCCTGTGGTGTGACAAGCAGTATAGTAAGAGATTTCAACTTGAACAAGTTAATCCTATCTCAGCTCCATACTATCATCAAAGAAAACACTCAGAGCAAATACCCTGGGGATACAGAGCAGTATAAAATATAAACATACCAATTAGTCAAACTGATCAGGTGAATCGTGTGGCTTCAGTTAACTATCGCCAAAACACAATGAGAAAACTATGGTGACAGAATTTTCTAGAGCAAATAGTTCTAAATTTTCCCCCACAAGAATCTATAAGAAAATCTAGTATTGAAAATTTGCCAATTCAGCTTTAAAGTAAACAAGAAAGAAAAATGTATTGCTTGAATTTTAAACTGGTAAAGACTCAGTGATTCTATTCTTTTGTGAAGACCGTTAATTGTTTACATTTATTATTCAGCTACACGATGCCAGCTACCAGTCAAGAGACCAATCCTGTCTCTCACGCAGAGGAAGCCCTTAGATTGAACCCAAATGAGAAGATGACCAGTTAAGCATCTTTTAATGATCATTCTGATATGAATCTTCTAATTAAACCTATACACTTGATGGCGTCTGGGTTATGAAGCGAGACTTGCACTCTGGGCCTGAGGACAGTTTCTTGGTATGAGAGATACAATTGAGAACAGGAGCAGGAAGACCTGTACTGTGGCCATACTTCTGGTGGCCAAATGGCTGGGTGTCCCTGGACGATCATTAACTTCTCTGGATATTACCTTTTTACTCTATGAAACTGCATGGAAGGTAGAATCAGATTACATATTTAAGCTTCTTACAGGTGTCACATACTATGTTCTTATAAAAGGAAAGTAACATCTTAATGGTTGCTTAGTTTACTCCAAGCTTTTTAATCAGTGTGTGGACTTATTTTAATCTAACGGAACAAAATCTAGGATATGCCCCCATCTAGCATGTGACAGGCTCGTAATAAGCATGCAGCATCCGGACTCATACAGAAGGACTCTAAGCCATGCTGACGGTGACCACCACCATCTTTTAAATATCGATAACGGTAACGCAGAAGCGAATCCTCGTCTCTTTTAGGAAATAACCAAAACGACTGAAAATGGCCCCCACGTGAACAGTGTACCCACCTTTCACTTTCATTGTTGCCCAGAAATGTTCCAAACTGTGAGGCGTAGGCATGCTCAAAGAGCATGATGAGGAAATTCTCGTTGAATTCGAAAGAACAAGGGAACTGACGAAGTATCTGCCACACACAGTCCAAGAAGAGGAGAAACACAGGTGCCTCCCACTTCTGCTTGCTGTTGCAGTAGGCTGACTGTGCGCAGCGCTGCTGGAATGGGTGACCAGCCTACGAGGGAAGGTGGAAAGGTGGCCGTCATATCCCAGTGAGGCCACATTACGGCATGTTATTATCAGTTTCACACAGCTGCAACAAAACTGTTACACAGAACATCCTATGATTTGGGTGACAGACAGACAACCTTCAACTGAGGGGAAAGACACGATTTCCAAATACCAGGCTGACCAAAAAGTTTGGAAAAACTCGAAATTTTTGGCCATCCCAGAACTTAACAAGGCTACACAGTTAGCCATAAGAGCTGTGGTTGTTCTTGGAATATCAAACAGAATAATGGACTTCTGTAATAATAAACATAATATAAATCTTACTAGGTTGGTGAAATCTGGAGCAAAGTCAAAGAACGTTAAGTTCTGCAGGTACAAAACAAAGGTCAGCTCTCCCCTTCTATCCAGCCAGAGTGCTGTAGCCTGGAGTAAGCTCCATAAACCTCACCACTACATAAAGATAAATACGGGTTTCTCATAGACAGATTTCATCAGGTCACTCCTGATATTAAGTCGTCTTCAGAAAACTAAGATCACGGCATCTGGTCCCATCACTTCATGGCAAATAGATGGGGAAACAGTGGAAACCGTGACAGACTTTATTTTGGGGGGCTCCAAAATTACTGCAGATGGTGACTGCAGCCATGAAATTAAAAGATGCTTGCTCCTTGGAAGAAAAGTTATGACCAACCTAGACAGCATGACAAAAAGCAGAGACATTACTTTGCCAACAGAGGTCCATCTAGTCAAGGCTATGGTTTTCTCAGTAGTCACGTACGTCGAAGAATTGATGCTTCTGAACTGTGGTCTTGGAGAAGACCCTTGAGAGTCCCTTGCACTGCAAGGAGATCCAACCAATCCATCCTAAAGGAAATCAGTCCTAAATATTCATTGGAAGGACTGATGCTGAAGCTGAAACTCCAATTATTTGGCCACCTGATGTGAAGAACTGACTCATTTGAAAAGACCCTGATGCTGGGAAAGATTAAAGGCAGGAGGAGAAGGGGCCAACAGAGGATGAGATGATTGGATGGCATCACTGACTCAATGGACATGAGTTTGAGTAAACTCTGGCAGTTGGCGATGGATAGGGAGGCCTGGCATACTGCAGTCCATGGGGTCACAAAGAGTCAGACACGACTGAGTGACTGAACTGAACTGAACATATGAAAAGAAGTTACTGTCATGAAGACATCTGTAGGAATACTTTTACATTAGAGACAAAGCTCTCCTTAGTTTCCCTCTTCTCAACAGAAGAACTGAAGAGTCTGCCATCTACTGACCAAAGGGAATTTTCAAATCATTTGGCTCTCTGGCCTACCCAGAACCTGAGTACTGATGTTATCCCCGCAATCACACCCTTCTAGGTATTTCACAGACTTGTTTTATCTTTGGATCTTTAATGGCAGCCCACTCCAATATTCTTTCCTGGGAAATCCCGTAGACAGAGAAGCCTGGCAAGTGGCCTCAGTCCATGGGATCACAGAGAGTCGGACACGGATGAGCACACACAGAAATCATGCGAATTTGTCTGCTATGCTCACAAGGAATGTAGCTGTGTAAGATCACCAAATACTTAGGATGGTCTGACTTAAAGGACCGCTGTCAGGGTGGGTGGATGTGGTAAACACAACAGCATTACCACATAACAAACATGGATTGTAACTGGAAGGGCTAGAAGAGAGAGAATTCTCCTTCCAAGTTATATCTAAACATTTGCTTTCAATCACAGATATATACTAAGTGACACAGTGCACAAACATCTGAATTAATCTCTAGCTTGGAGGATTTCCATCTATTTTACAAGACCTTTATTTTAGCTGCCCTTCAGCATCTCATAGGCCAGCACTGTGCTGTGTCCAAGGAGTAAAAGCTACACTTGGCAAGGCTCTCTGAACTCAAAGACGTTACTGTACTTGAGTCTAGTTCGGGAAACAAAGCGTGACAAGAATGGATGAACTTTATCTGTGGAGGAAGTTAGGGTCCCGAAGACTCCATGAAGCGACAGTGAGCTGGGTCTCACAGGGTGAGAAGGGCTTCTGCCTGGCTGGGGGAGAAGGCAGGATGGGGCCAGGTGAGAAGACAGAAGGGATGAACTTTATCTGTGGAGGAAGTTAGGGTCCCGAAGACTCCATGAAGCGACAGTGAGCTGGGTCTCACAGGGTGAGAAGGGCTTCTGCCTGGCTGGGGGAGAAGGCAGGATGGGGCCAGACGAGAAGACAGAAGGGATCAGCTTTATCTGTGGAGGAAGTTAGGGTCCCGAAGGCTCCATGAAGCGACAGCGAGCTGGGTCTCACAGGGTGAGAAGGGCTTCTGCCTGGCTCAGGGAGAAGGTAGGATGGAGCCAGGTGAGAAGACAGAAGGGATGAAGCACACGCTTCCTGCTTACAAGTCCCCACTCCTCCTCACACGCTGGTTTGTGTCTTTTACTTCTAAATAGACTAGGCTCTGTGAGACAAGACCATGCTTTACACTCTTTGTGTTTCCCTGTAGGTAACAACAGACAACTAACAAGCGTTTGTTCGGGGAATAAAGTGCCAAACGAACAATACGAGCAAAGAGGGAGACAAAAATGGAGAGGCAGTAAAGATCCCAGACATTTACTAAGAGGGAGACAGAGGAGCTGTCCCCCAGAAGAGTGAACGTCTGAATCCATCAAAGTTTCACGTATCCATTCCCACAAACCAGGATCAAACATCATTACGAGTAGCTCCTCTGTGCACAGAACAGCTTTTCTCACCTGCAGCCACTCTCTTTCTATTAAGGCCTCAAAGCCGCGGATGGTCCTGCTTCTTGGTTCCAAGATGATCTGGGCCAGGGAGGTAACCTGAAGTGTGGAATCAGTTCCTTCCGTTCCATGGACCAGTATGGATGCTCCTTCCCTGTAAGGAAAATCCAGAGAACTAATGGGACACTCCTGTCAACTGACTGCTAATAATAAACAGTTCTTGAGAGTAACAGTTGAAAGCCTTTTGCATTCTGCTCTGTCTGGTAGGTTCAGATCCCAGTGAGGTACATGAAGAGAGCTTCCCTTGGGGAAACTATGAAAGCACGGTAAGTCCCAAATTTCACAGGGCAAGAGCTCTCTGAAACTTCTTTCCATTATTTTTCAGTTTAAGAAAATAGACACTGTTAGATTCACAACTTAAGGATTTGTATAGAAAAAAATAGGTCCCTGAGTACTTAAAAAATCTGCGTCATGGATGACATGTGTATGTACATGAACAATTAAATGCCAGACTCGTCACATAAATGTCACAGATACTGAATGGCACTGACTATCTTATAAAATAATGTGAACATAAGATGGACTTCCCTGGTGGCTCAGTGGTAAAGAATCTGCCTGCCAAGGCAGGAGATGCAGGTTCAACCCTTGGGTCGGGAAGATCCCCTGGAGAAGGAAATGGCAACCCACCCCAGTATTCTTGCCTGGGAAATCCCACGAACAGAGGACTCTGGCACGCTCCAGTCCATGGGGTTGCAAAGGATTGGACGTGACTTTAGCAGCTAAACAACTACGAACGTAAGTCACAGAACAGACACACATGGTAACCCGATACATAAACACAGGTCTGGACGGAAGCAAGCCTAGTTGGCAGGAGCTCCCCACACCAGAACCCTAATACTTACCTGTCAAGACACTGCGCAGCCAGGCAGGCAGTTGTCAGAATCTCTTTGATGTGAGTCAGCCAGTTGGAGGCCTCCAATTTACTGAGCCATCGGTCCATGTTCTGTGTTTGGTCATTACAAGATTCCACGAGTTTGATTAAGCTCTCCTGAAGAATGTGATACCTTTGAGAAATAAGAAAAAGTAAATAAGAAGAAAAAAAGATAACAGAAGACAGAACAATGAAGGAAGAAACCAAATAAAAAACTCAGCCTCCAATATATCCAAGAGCAAGAGCAGCTCAAAATACTCTAAAAATATTTACCTTGCTATGTAATAATTTATAGGGTTTAGGATTATGAAACTAGTATTTAAAATTATCTGACTGGGGAGAGCGTCAGAGCCGTGCACTTTGTGACTGGTCAGAGACAGCGCCCCTGACGTCAGCACCCCACTCCCATGGGCTCACTCTGGACACCTATCCTGTCAGCAGAGAACCCAAGGCCAGCTCAGATTGCATTATTTCACTAGTTCCAACTCCCACCCCTTCACCCTCCCAGAAGCAATGTTAAACCATTAACTGCAAGCGTAAATGAGATGATACAGGTGGAGGAAACAAGATGTGGAAGTTAAGGGGGTATGGGGAAATTAAATGTCTAAGTATTTTTGACTTAGGAAAATGTAGTTGGTCTGTAGCATCTCTTTGCAGGAGGTTTGGTGACCACTGATCTAAAGCAGAGATCTCATGTGATGAAATTTCAGAGCCAAGAGAGGAAAAAATGCTGTTCGACTAAAACTCACTTGTGAGCATCTACCACGAGTTTTCTGCTTATCTCACAGAACACAAGGGCAAGATACCCAGCCAGTTTTTGACTCAAGCTAATATGAAGGCTCCTTTGAAAACTTGTGATCTTCCAACAGCTAAGAGCTCACCCACTCTGATTAGCTTCAAATAAGAGTCCATCCTGTCTCCTGAATCTTTTACCTCTCAATGGACTTGTGAATCCGCCTCCACTGGGGATAATGAGCTTCTTGCTCAAAGCCGCCTCCTTTGGCTCTAGCCTGCTGAGCTACATTCAGAGGCCGAGTATCAATGATGTAGCCACGCTTCCCTGCCCTGAGGGTGGCATTTATCAGCTTCTCATCCTCTTTGCAGCGCCTCCCATTTGTGCCAGTGAGTGGCTGGCCGCTTCGCATAATAACCTGCAAGGATAACAGAGTCTAAAATTTAGTAGTAGCTGCTTTCAAAGTTTCTGAAAACAGAAATGAATTAAGCTAGATTAAGAATGTCTCAAAAAACAGCTGTGTGTCATTTCAGAGATGAATTTGATCCTGAAACAAAGAAATATTTCTATGTATTAACAACAGTTTAAAAACAGTAAAACAAAAATAAGACTTGGCATTCTTTTTTTTTTAAATTTATTTAATTGGAGGCTAATTACTTTACAATATTGTATTGGTTTTGCCATACACCAATACTAACGCATATATATGGAATTTAGAAAGACTTGGCATTCTTACATGATTTTTCTTCCCACTGTCTCAAAATACTTTCACATAATATAGTTCCTCTTTAAGATCAAATATTATAGTTCATTTAGTCAGTGAATTAGTCATCCAGTAGATCCAGGCCTGTAATTAAGACAATAATAATGGCCTAGACACCAGGAAACTTTTGCTTCAGCTACGTAAACTTAGGGTTGGCAGATTTTATCAAGAATTATAAAGAGAAAAGGAACCAGTGGTAAAATTAAAAAGGTTATACACTGTTAAGCTTGCTTTGGGAATCATTTTCAATGTCTTGAAAGCTACTTGTTATCTATTCTTTATTCTCCAGTGGCTCTCTTTCAATATTCCAGGACTTAACCACTCATCTCCAAAGACCAACAACTATATACTAGGTTGGTCAGAAAGCTCCTTTGGGTTTTTCCATAAGATCTTACTTATTTGATACTTTTCTCAAAAAGCAACATCTATTATACTGATCTCTTCCCTGGTGACTGGTCTGGAATTATTTTAATCTCACCCCATAATATATACTGTTATCTTAACTACTTTGAAATTTAACATAAGGAAGGTCGTCCAGAATGGCAAACTCTCTGACTGCATTTACCATGTAACTGAACAGTAAGATATTTTGAGTTGTTAAAATGCTTTATGGTGAACCCTAGTTGAAGAGAAATACTGCTCAGCAAACAAGATAGGTGACCTAATTTTAAAAAAATCTCTTTATCCTAAATATCACAATTCAGAGGAAAAAGGAAAACAGCTATAACTTATTCACTAATTTACTACTGGATGCAAAATGAGAAGCAGAGTTTACTGACTGAGAGAAAACACGAGGAGAAAAATGAATTCAGAAAATATTCAGGAAACAATTACACAATGAACACCTGCCTATTCAATGGCCGACTCCTGTATTTACTTAAGTTGTGGTTAATGATAATGTGTCGCTCGTCCCCCTTTTGAAAATAAAAATGTCTGCAGTCTGGTGAGAATAATTAAAGTATCATAGGGCCTCCCTGGTAGTCCAGTGGCTAGCACTCGGAGCGTCCACTGCACAGGGAGCAGGTTCAGTCCCTGGTTGGGAGAATGGAGACCCCACGTGCCGCAAGGCACAGCCAGGGGTGTGGAAAAAACGTGTCAGACCATTATTCCAGTCAGAGAAGTTTATTTTCTACCAGTCATTTTCAGTATCAGATAACATTAGTTCCCTTTGTCCTGAGTCCTGAAGATAAGCGTTCCTGGGCTTTTCTAAGGCTAAGCAGCATTATGGAAAGAATTCAAAGTCATATCCTGATCACAGAAAACATTCTACTCCTGATTCCCGAAAGTTTAAACAGAAGTAAAATTCCTGGCAGGAGAGACTACTCACTTCAGTGAACAGGCACACAGAAAAGGTGAACAGTTCTAAGAACCTCAAACCAAATCTTCCAGTTGACCACGGAGCAGCATTTACTGTTCACTTACCATTCCATTCTTTTTATGGTAATAGCTGAGAACTGGGAAGCGGCCTCCATGGCGGAACGTGGCTACCTTCCGAAGTGCCTCATCGTCGACGGCTTTGGGGACTATGACAGCTGGCGGGTAAGAGGGGCACACAGCAAACTCCTTATTGACATAGCTTAACCTCCATTCACTGATCTGAAAGACACAAAATACTTTAAAGCTAAGCAGGTACCTCAATCTCACAAAATAATCTAAAAACTTCTATTAAAGGAGCTTAGAGATTCATTTTCATACAATGAAGACACCATCTCACAGGAGTTTAATAGGAGGACACCTAGCCCTTCCTTAAACACTTTCAGAAAACACGAGCTCCATTCTTCAGAGCCAGCTTCTTACAGGGCTAAGTATCACTAGCTCCTAAAAAGTTCTTCCTCCTATTGAGCAACATTTATTGCTCTGTAACTTCCTCAATTTTTTTTTAACCATGATTTCCCTATTTCACAAGGCAGCCAATGGAATATATGAAAGATAGCTGATTCTGCTTTAGTTTTCTATTATCCAGATTAAATATATTAATTATATTCATGAACATCATCTCATTCATTCTTGTCTGGGTACCAATGGTACCCTTAAAGTACAGCAACAGGAACTACAGCAACTATAGCAGCAACTCCAGATAATGCTTGACCAGAGCAGAATAGTGCTACTATCTACATCAAATCCCTTGTTCATTTCTGCTGTTTAACAAAGGAGGAAAAATGAGGAAAGACTGTTAACATCATTCTTCAAGCAATAACAGCTTACTACTAAGAAAGATTATACTTATGAGTCAGTGAAATAATTTCAAACTCAGCAAGCTAAGGATCAAAAGTACACAATATAAAACGATCAAACGACAACTTATTTCTAACATGAAAAATGAAAGCCACTTAAAGACTGTAAAAAGCTTTTTGCATGAAAATTTGATCTTTTCCTGGAAGTCAGAGTCAGCCTAACATACTGGCCACGGGCCGTAGTATCAGGAGGATAAGCCAAAGCGTGTCTAATACACTGTGCTCGTGGTCCTGCTCGGTTGTGTCTGACTCTCTGCAACCCTATGGACTACTGCCCGCCAACCTCCTCTGTCCATGGAAGAGAGGAACCTGTCAAGAGTGGGGACTTCCTATTCCAGGGGCTCTTTCCAACCCTGGGATTGAACTTGAGTCTTCTATGTCTCCCGCACTGCAGGTGGATTCTTTACCGCTGAGCCACTGAGGAAGCCCCTTGATATACTGTAAATGTATTTGAAAAAACCTTTTAGAAGATGCAGTAACATTTTTAATTAAATGTTTTCACTGTTCAAACTTATGCACATTATTAATTTAAAAGATACTTTCTAAAAGAGTCAATAATTTTTCAAAAAAAAGAAATATCCCTAGTTTCTGGAAAGTTGTTCCTCATATTGAGGAAAATTTATTGCTCAGTAACTTCCTGTATTTTATTTTTTAACCATGATTTCAGTACAAGTTCCCTATTTCACACAGCAGCCTATGGAATATATGAAAGATAGCTGATTCTCCTTTAGTTTTCTATTATCCGAATTAAATATATTAATTATTCTCATTCATTCTTATCTGGGTACCATTTACTTTATTAATGGTACTCTTAAAGTATAGCAATAAGAAGACTGCAACTCCAGATAATACTTAACCAGAACAGAATAAGTCTATATAGTCTTACCTCCATCAAATCCCTTGCTCATTTCTGTTATTTAAAAAAGGAGAAAAAATGAGGAAAGCCTGTTAACAGCATTCTTAAAGCAATAACCGCTTAATACCAAGAAAGTATTCTGCTAATCTATCATCTAATTCTCCTTCCCCAGAGGAACCATTTTCAACTGGTAGATTTTTATTGATTTTGAGTGTTTTTACTGTTAGGCATTCCTTACTGGTTTCCTGCTCTAGAGAACGCCATGGTTCTTCACTGACCTGCAATACCACTTGGGTCAAACCTCCTAGTAACTTTCCACACACGGTGGGGCCTGCATCCGTCCCACTGGTCTAGCTGCAGTGAGTCTCCGGCTTTTAGAATAAGCTTGGCATTTAGTAGCCCAAGTCTCCTATATCCTCTTCCCTCCTTCTTGTTCTTCAAGAGACTCTTGGTTTCCCTTGATCCTTTGCCCCTTTAATGTAACTTTCAGAATATCAAATTCCATGTAAAATCCCACTGGGGTTTTAGTAAGATGGCACTGACTATATAGACTGATTTGGAAACAATGACATCTTTATAGTATCTAATTTCCTTGTCTATGGGCATAGTATCCTTCCACTTTTAAATCTTAATTTTTTTCAATAAAGTTATAAAATTCTCTCAATAAACATCCTGCATATCTTTTCCTAGGAATCTTATTTTTTAATGCATTTTAATTGTATGTCTTCAAATTTGTGTCTGGTGTAGAGAAACGCATACAGTTTCAAGATTCTTTCATTTTCCTATGTACAGAAACATAATCAACAACTAATAGCAATTTATTTCTTCATTTCAATCCTTATACCTTTTATTTTCCCTTCTTGACTTTCTCAGCTAGGTGTATGATGGTGAGCAAATCTTTGTCTCACTCTTGAACTTACAGGGAATAATGAAAGATTTGCTTTTTGTATGTTTTTACTTCTGTAGTTACCCTTTATTAGATTAAATAAATTCCCTTCAAATTCAACTCTGCTAAGAGCTTTTATCATGAACAAATGCTTAATTTATTCAAACTGTTTTTTCTCTTCTAATTTTGTCTCACCATATATGTGATTTGTCTTTTCTCTTTGGTTAATTTTGTGACATCTCTTTGCCTTACTGTCCAACAGCAGAAATCAGCATGTCTAAGACTTCGTTTTCATTCTCCCATGTGGTGTTTGCTGGGATGCTTTGGCCTAAGGCTTTGTGGCTTGCTGACTTTGAAGACGGCCATCTCCACTACCATCTACTTTAGTGCTGCCTTTCTTACAACTTCTCTATTATCCTCCTGAATTTCCATTTGCTAAACAGTGAGCCGCCTTCTTTTACCATCCATGCACGCATCTGCCTTCTCCATCATTTCTTCCCTCTTCCGTCTTTCTCTGGCCTGTTTGAGTATCTATATTCCAGATCACTAGATTCTCATTTCTAGTTACCTCTAATCAGCTACTTAACCTTTACATCAAGTTATTCTTTTCTCTTCTTTTAAGTCAACTTTACTGAGATTTTACTATTTTATATGAAAAATAAACTAGATCCATTTAGAGGACACGATTTTATGACTCTTGACGGCTGTACCTACCCATAAAACACCACCACAATCAAGATAAACATTTCAATCATCTTTCGCAAAAATTCCTAGTACATTTTTACAGTCTATACCTCTCCATCCACACCCAATAGTAGGAATCACCATCTGCTTTCATTCACTTTTAGTGTTATACCTAAGAAATCTTTGCCTAGTCAGGGGTCATAAAGATTTTCTCCTGTTCTTTCTTCAAGAAGTTTTAACACCTTTAGCTCTTATGTTTTGGTCTATATTTTCAGTTATTTTTTGTGAAATAAAAGTTTAGATCTATCTTTTTTACATCCAATTGTTCCAATGCCATTAGTTGAAAAAACTATCCTTTATCTAGAGAATTGTCTAAGCACCTTTGGCAAAAACTGATCGCAGAGGCAAGAGTTCTTTTTTAACCTTCTGTTCTGTTCCATGTATCACTCTATTTATCCTTATGCAATATATCACATTTTCTTGATGACTGCAGCCTGAGAGTAAGTTTTGTAAATCGTTCAGATTTCTTTTTCCCCAAAGCTGTTGTGGCCATTCTAGTAACTTTGCAGTTTCATAAAAATTTTAGGATAATTTTGACAATTTCCACAAAGACACCTACTGGAATTTTGATAGGAAGCTGCACTGAATCAATAAACCAGCTTGGAGAGAATTAGCAAACTACACTCCACAACCCAAATCCAGTCCCCTACTTGTTTTGTAAATGCAGGCATACCTTGAAGACAGTGCTCACTTGGAAGACCACTGCAATGAAATGAATAGTTCCCTAAAGCGAGTCACACATTTTTTGCTTTCCCAATGCCTGTACAAGTTATGTTTACACTATACTATAGTTTATTATGTTTGCAACAGCATTATGTCTTTAAAATTTAAAAAGTACCTATCTTAATTTTAAATATTTTATTGTTAAAAAATGCTAACCATCATCTGAGCCTTTAGTGAGTTGTAATCTTTCTGCTAGTGAAGGATTCAAAATACTGAGAATTACCAAAACACAAGAGCGATATGAAGTGACCAAAAGCTGTTGGAAAAAATGGCACTTAAAGACTTGCTCGACACAGGATTGCCACAAGCATTCAATCTGTGAACAAAATGCTATGTCTAGGAAATACAGTAAGATGAAACACAATAATTCAGGTGTTCCTATAAAACACCTTTGGAACACAGCACCACTCACTCACTGATGTATTATGTTTTCATGATACAACAGAGTGGAGTAACTGCAACAAAGACTGCATGCCCCACAAAGCCTAATATGTTCACTGCTGGGTCCCTTACATAACTCCGTCCACTATTAACCATATGGTCTCCCAGTCCATGAACATATATCCCCATTTATTTAGATATCCTTTAACTTCTCTCAGCAATGTTTTGTATTTCTCAGTGTACAGATCCTGCCCTTTTCTTAATTTTCTTACTAAGTATTCTGTAGGTTTTAAGACTGTGCTGTGCAGTGCTGAGTCGCTCAGTCATGTCACTAATTCGTTTCTGAACACTTATACCAAGAAATCTTGCTAAACTTACTAGTTCTAGTTATTTTATTGATTTCTGCTCTTATTTTTTTTATTTTTTCATTCTTTGCTCATTTTTTCCCCTAGTTTCTTAAGATGGAGCTTAAGTTGGCGAACTTATTAGACCTTTTTTCCTATTTCACGTAAGTGCTTTAACATCGTGTCTCTCTAAACACTGCTTTAGCTGTAGTCTACACATTTTGATATTATCATTCAGCTGAAAATATTTCCTAATTTCCATTCGGATTTACAGACTATTTATAAGTATTTCCTTTAATCTAGAAATACTCTGGGTATTCCTCAATACCTTGTGTGCTAGTCACTCAGTCGTGTCCGACTCTGTGACCCCATGGACTGTAGCTCGCCAGGTTTCTCAGTCCACGGACTTCTCCAGGCAAGAATACTGGAGTGGGTTGCCATTCCCTTCTCCAGGAGATCTTCCCAACCCAGGATCAAACCCGGGTCTCCTGCATTGCAGGCAGACTCTTTTATCATCTGAGCCACCAGGACTACCTGATTTCTAATATAATTCCTCTGTGGTCAGAGATTCTATTCTGTATGGTTTCAAGCCTCTGAAATTCATTTAACAGCCCAGCGTATGTTCTCTCTCGGATAACGCCATGTGCTCTCGCACACCGTGTATTCTGCAGAAGTCGGGAGCAGTACTCAGTGAACATCAGATGGTGCTGTTCAGACTCTCTTTCTGCTCATTTTGTTGTTTTATCTAGTCTAGTTGTTCTGTCACTTGCTGAGAAGGCAGTTTAAACAATCTACTGTGACCACAGAACTTCCTTTATTTTCATCAGTTTAGACTATAAAAATATATATCATTATAGTGTCCTGATCAATTTTATCATTATGGAATGATCTCTTCATTTCATCATATTCTGTGTCTTGAAGTTTTTCATTTTAGTCTGAAATTAATAAAGCAACTTCTTTTTTATACTCATTATTTTCATGGCAAGTTTTCTCCACCCATTTATTTTCAATCTGTCTCTTTATATTCTAAATGCATCTCTTCTAAAAAACTGCAGAGGGAGGAACACTCCCAGATTCATTCTACAAGGCCATCTGATACCAAAACCAGACGAAAAGAAAAAATTACAGACCAAAATCACTGATGAACAGAGATGCAAAAATCTTCAACAAAATACTAGCAAACCAAACGCAACAACACATTAAAAGGATTATACACCATGATTAAGTGGGATTTATCCTAGGGATGCAAGGATTCTTCAATATATGCCAGTCAAACAATGTGAACAGAAGAATAAAAACCACACGGTCATCCCAACAGATGCAGAAAAGTCTTTCAACAAAATTCAACACCCATTTATGATAAAAAAAAAAAAACAACTCTTCAGAAAGTGGGCATAGAGAGACCTACGTCAACATGATAAGGCCATATATGACAAACCCACAACAGATATTATCCTCAGTGGTGCGCACTGAAGGCACCTCCTCTGAGATCAGGAGCAAGACGAGAGTGTCCACTCTCGCCACTGTTTTCAACACAGTCTTGAAGTCCCAGCCACAGCAATCAGAGAAGACAAATAAAGGAATAAAAACTGGAAAAGAACAAGTAAACTGTCACTGTTTGCAGGAGACATGACACTATACATAGAAAACCCTAAAGAGGCCACCAGAAAACTACTAGAGCTAAGCAATGAGTTTAGTAAAGTTGCAGGATATAAAATTAATGCACAAAAAGCTCTTGCATTCCTATACACTAACAATAAAAGATCAGAAAGAGAAATTAAGGAAATAATCCCATTTAACATTGCAACAAAAAGAATAAAATACCTAGCAATAACCTACCTAAGGAGGCAAAACACCCATATGCAGAAAACTATAAGATATTAATGAAAGAAATCAAAGATGATACAGAGAGATATATACCATGTTCCTAGACTTCAAGAATCAATATTTTTAAAATGACTGTACTACCCAAAGCAATCTAAAGATTCATTGCAATTCCTATCAAATTACCAATAGCATTTTTCATAGAACTACAAAAAGTTTTACAATTTGTATGGAAAGACAAAAGACCCCGAACAGCCAAAGCAATCTTGAGAAAGAAAAACGGAGCTGGAGGAATCAGGCTTCCTGACATCAGTCTATACTACAAAGTTACAGTAATCAACAGGGTATGGTCCGGCACAAAACCAGAAACATAAACCAGTGGAACTCCAGGGACAGAAAGCCCAGAGATAAACCTATGTGCATCTGGTCACCTGATTTACGACAAAGGAGGCAAGAATATACAATGGGGAAAAAACAGCCTCTCAAAAAAGTGGTGCTGGGAAAACTGGACAACTATGTGAAAAGAATGAAATTAGAACACTACCTAATACCATTCCCAAAAATAAACTCAAAATGGATCAAAGACCTTAATGTAAGGCCAGACACTATAAAATTCTTCAAGGAAAATACAGGCACAACACTCTCTGACATAATTTGTAGTAGTATCTCTTTGGATTCATCTCTTACGGTAATGAAAATAAAAGTAAACAAACGGCACCTAGTGAAACTTGGAAGTTTTTGCACAGCAAAGGAAACCATGAACAAGATGAAAAGACAGCCCTCAGAGTAGGAGAAAATATTTGCAAATGCAGCTCAGTATAAAAAACAAACAAACAAACAAAAAAAACAACCCAATCAAAAAATGGGCACAAGACCTAAATAGCTCTTTCTCCAAAGAAGACATACAGATGGCCAACCAACACATGAAAAGATACTCAACATCACTAGTTATCAGAGAAATACAAATCCAAACTACAGTGAGCTATTACCTCTTACCTATCAGGATGGCCATCACCTATAAACGATGAGGAAGACGTGGAGAAAAGGAAACCCTCCCGCACTGTTGCTGGAAATAGAAACTAGTGCAGCTGCTATGGAGAACAACGTGACGGTTCCTTAAAAAACTGAAATAGACTACCATATGACCCAGAAATCCCACTGACTTCTTTCTCAGGTACTTATCCAGAGAAAACCATAATTCAAAAAGACACATGTAGGACTTCCCTGGTAGTCCAGTGGTGAAGAATCTGCTTACCAATGCAGGGGGCACAGATGTGACCCCTAGTCTGGGAAGACTCCATGTGCCACAGGGCAACTAAAGCCACGCGCCACATCTACTGAAGCCCCTGTGTCCTGGAGCCTGTGGGCCACAGCAAGAGAAGCCGCTGCAACGAGAAACCCACACGCTGCAACCAAGGAGTAGCCTCCACTCTCCACAACTAGAGAAAGCCCACATGCAGCAACAAAGACCCAGCACAGCCAGGAATAATTGATTTTTTAAAAAGACATGTGTACTTTCACTGAAGCACTATTTACAATAGCCAGGACATGGAAGCAACCTAAATGGTCATCCACAAAGGAAAGGATAAAGATGTGATATGACCCATTCCCTAGAGTAAAGGAAATAAAAATAAGCATATGGGACCTAATTAAATTTAAAAGCTTCTGCACAGCAAAAGAAACTGTAAACAATGTAAAGAGACAACCCTCAGAATGGGAGAAAGTAACTGCAAACAAAGCCACCAAAGGACATCCACCTCTAAAATATACATGCAGCTCAGTGTCAGAAAACCAACCACCCAGTCAAAAAGCAGGCCGAAGATCCAAACAAACATTCCTCTAAAGAAGACGTACAGATGGCCAACAAGCATGAAAAGATGCTCAACACTGCTCATTATTAGAGAAATGCAAATCAAAACTACAGTGAGGTTACCAACCTTGCACCAGTCAGAGTGGCCATCATCAAAAAAATCCACAAACTACAAATGCTGGAGAAGATGTGGAGAAAAGGGAACCCTCTGGCACTCTCAGTGGGAATGTCAACTGATACAACCACTACAGAGAACAGTATGGAAATTCCTTTAAAAACTAGGAGTAAAAACTACCATATGACCCAGCAATCCCACTACTGGGCATATACCCTGAGAAAACCATAATTCAGGACACGTACCCCAGTGTTCACTGCACACATTTACAGTCACCAGCCACTTAGATGTCCACTGACAGTTGAAAGGATAAAGACGCTGTGATGCATACATATATACATGTACACAATGGAATATCAGTCGTTAAAAGGAATGAATTTGAGTCAGCTGAAACAAGGTGGATGAACCGTGAGCCTGTTACATGGAAAGAGAAAACAACTGTAGTATGTTAGTGTGTATAAATGGCATCTAGAAAAATGGCACTGATGAACTAACTTGCAGGGCAGGAATAGACGGTCTTGTGGATACAGAGGAGGGAACGAGTCGAGAGAGCAGCCCTGACACATACGCACCACCACGCGCCAGAACAGCTGCTGGGGAGCTGCTCCGTAGCGCAGGGAGCCAAGCCCGGCGCTCTGTGGCACCCGCTCTGACAGCCTAGAGGGGTGGGAGGCAGGGGGAGAGAGCCTCAAGAGGGAGTGGGGGCATACCCACACTCACGCCTGATTGCTGCTGCTGTACAGCAGAAACCAACACAATAATGTAAAGCAATTATCCTCCAATTAAAAAAAAATTAAGTTTTAAAAAAAGAATGAATGTGCAAATAAATAAAACTACCAACCCAATGTGGGTTGTCTTTATAACAACAGGCTCTCTAGAGTTTATAACTCATGCAAAAGTTATCTAGTTAGGCCCTTCTGAATACAGCCTCCAAATAAAAATAGGACGAGCTAAAGAAAGAAAAACAGCGGTACATATAGACAGTGGAATATTACTCAGCTGTAAAAAGGAATGGAACTGGGTCACTGGACACCAAGAGGAGAGTGGGGGTAGGATGAACTGGGGGATTGGGGTCGACGTATACACACTACTGCTACTATGCAGAAAACATGACGAATGAGAACCTACTGTACAGCCCAGGGACCTTCCTCAGTGCTCTGCGGTGACGTAAGTGGGAAGGCTATCCAGAAAAGGGGACACGTACAAGAATGGCTGATGCACTTCGCGGTACAGCAGAGACTAACACAACATTGTAGAGAACCTATACTCCAACACAAACTATTCAAAAATAAGAACACAAACTGCATCTCCGTACACAGCATATATTTCAGTCTTACTTTTTCTTTTTTTAGCTGCATCAACGGCTTGCAGAATCTCAGTCCTCTGATCAGGGATTGAACCCAGGCCCTCAGCAGTGAAAGCCTGGAATCTTAACTACTAGGCTACCAGGCAACTCCCTTGCTTTTCCCCTTTAATTCACTCTGACAATCTCTGTGTTTTAATTGGCGTGTTAAGCTCAGTAATACTAACTATTGATATTGCTGAATTTTAGTAGAGCCTTTATTTTGTTTGCCCCTTCATTTTTTTATTGCTATTTCTTCTTTCCCACTTTCTTTTGAATTACTTTTTAGAACAGCATTTTAATATATTAACTTTAAATCATATCTCTTAACATTTTTAAGTGATTGCTCAGACCACCTTTCCTGCCTCCTGAGAAACCTATATACAGGTCAAGAAGCAACAGTTAGAACTGGACATGGAACAACAGAGTGGTTCCAAACTGGGAAAGGAATATGTCAAGGCTGTATATTGTCACCCTGTTTATTTAACTTATATGCAGAATACGCTATGCAAAACGCCAGGCTGGATGAAGCACAAGCTGGCATCAAGACTGCCGGGAGAAATATCAATAACCTCAGATATGCAGATGACACCACCCTCATGACATAAAGCAAAGAACTAAAGTGCCTCTTGATGAAAGTGAAAAGAGGAGAGTGAAAAAGCTGGCTTAAAAAACTCAACATTCAAAAAGCAAAGATCATGGCATCCAGTCCCATCACTTCATGGCAAACTGGTGGGGAAACAATGGAAAGAGTGTCAGACTTTATTTTCCTGGGCTCCAAAATCACTGCAGATGGTGACTGCCACCATGAAATTAAACGACGCTTGATCCTTGGAAGAAAAGCTATGATCAACCTAGAAAGCATATTCAAAAGCAGAGACATTACTTTGCCAACAAAGGTCCGTCTAGTCAAAGCTTTGGTTTTTCCTGTAGTCATGTATGGATGTGAGAGTTGGACCATAAAGAAAGCTGAGAACCAAAATTGATGCTCTTGAACTGTGAGAAGACTCTTGAGAGTTCATTGGACTGCAAAGAGATCGAACCGGTCAACCCTAAAGGAAACAAACCCTGAATGTTCACCGGAAGGACTGATGCTGAAGCTGAAACTCCAATACTTTGGCCACCTGATGTGAAGAGCCGACTCACTAGAAAAGACCCTGATGCTGGGAAAGACTGAAGGTAGGAGGAGAAGGGGGCGACAGAGGATGAGATGGTTGGATGGCATCACACACTTGATGGACACGAGTTTGAGCAAGCTCCAGGAGTTGGTGATGGACAGGGAAGCCTGGTGCGCTGCAGTCCATACGGTCGCATGGAGTTGGACACAACTGAGCCAATGAACTGAACTGACTCTGATTACTTTTACTGAACTGAAGTGACAAGGACAATGGTTCTCAACTAGGGGTGATTTTGCCTCGAGGGAACATTTATTAATGAGTGGAGACAATTGGGGGTTGGAGAAGACCACTGCTGACCTCTAGTGGTAGACCAGGGATACTGCCAAACACCCTACAATGCACAGGACAGCTTCTCACAACAAAGAATTATACAGCCCAAAGGTCAACAGTGCCAAGTTTGAGAAACTCTGCTCCAGGGGTTATAATATATACTGTTAACTTAAACATTAGCCCATGTTACATAGTATGTAAAAACCCTGAAACTGTATAGGTCTATATATCCATTCAGAGAGAGAAGCATACCAGATCACCTGACTTGCCTCTTGAGAAACCTATATGCAGGTCAGGAAGCAACAGTTAGAACTGGACATGGAACAACAGACTGGTTCCAAACAGGAAAAGGAGTACGTCAAGGCTGTATATTGTCACCCTGCTTATTTAACTTATATGCAGAGTACATCATGAGAAACGCTGGGCTGGAGGAAGCACAAGCTGGAATCAAGATTGCCAGGAGAAAAATATCAATAACCTCAGATATGCAGATGACACCACCCTTATGGCAGAAAATGAAGAACTAAAGAGCCTCTTAATGAAAGTGAAAGGGGAGAGTGAAAAAGTTAGCTTAAGACTGAACACTCAAAAAACTAAGATCACGGCATCCGGTCCCATCACTTCATGGGAAATAGATGGGCAAACAGTGGAAACAGTGGCTGACTTTATTTTTCTGGGCTCCAAAATCACTGCAGATGGTGATTGCAGCCATGAAATTAAAAGACATTTACTCCTTGGAAGGAAAGTTATGACCAACCTAGACAGCATATTAAAAAGCAGATACACTATTTTGCCAACAAAGGTCCGTCTAGTCCAGGCTATGGTTTTTCCAGTGATACGGATTTGAGAACTGGACTATAAATAAAGCTGAGCACCAAAGAATTGATGCTTTTGAACTGTGGTGTTGGAGAAGACTCTTGAGAGTCCTTTGGTCTGCAAGGAGATCCAACCAGTCCATCCTGGGGGAGATCAGTCCTGGGTGTTCACTGGAAGGACTGATGTTGAAGCTGAAACTCCAATACTTTGGCTACCTGATGCGAAGTGCTGACTCACTGGAAAAGACCCTGATGCTGGGAAAGAATGAGGGCAGGAGGAGAAGGGGATGACAGAGGATGAGATGGCTGGATGGCATCATCGACTTGATGGACATGAGTTTGGGTGGACTCTGGGAGTTGGCGATGGTCAGGGAGGCCTGGCGTGCTGTGGTTCATGGGGTCGCAAAGAGTCGAACACGACTGAACAACTGAACTGAACTGATCCATTCAGCCACCCCACACCCTTTTTTAATGACATAGTTTCTGTGTAACATTTCTACACACACCATAAACACCACAAAGGCAGTGCTATAGTTTTTGTTTTAAATAATCATACATATTTTAAAGACATTAAAAAGAAAAAATAGCTTGTTTATTTAATTATACCATTTCCAATATTCTTCCATTATTTTGAATATTCAGGTTTCCCTCTGGTATTATTTCCCTTTAGTCTGAATAACTTCTTTTAACATTTCTTATAGTGAAGGTCTCTTAGTGACAAGTTCTTGGTTTCTTTTTATCTGAAAATGTTGTCTCACCTTCTTCCTTGTGAGATATCTTCACCAGATACAGAATTCAGGGTTGACAGGCTTTTCACCTTTCAGCACTTTTTAATAAAAGTTTTGTTGGGACTTCCCTGGCAGTCCAGTGGTTAAGAATCTGCCCTGTGATGACGCAGGGGTCAAGGGTTTGATCCCTGGTCAGGGAAGAAGCTGCAGAGCAACTAAGCTGGACCACTGCAAGTACTTAGCCCACATGCCTTGGAGCCCACGCGCCACACCTAGAGAGCCCGTGGCCCGCAGCAAAAGGCTGCACACGACGCAATAAAGGCCCCGTGTGCCGCAGCTAACACGCGACACAGCTAAATAAACTCTTTAAAAATAAATAAAGTTTAAAACATAAAAGTTCTATCAAGTAGTCTCCATAAATTCCGATGAACAGTCCACGGTCGTCTGAATTATCTCCGTATGTATGCGTTGTTATTAACTGGCAGCTTTCAAGATCTTCATTTGACCATTGTTCTTTGACAATTTGACTACCATGTGCCTAGCGTGATTTTTCTCATACTCATCCTGTTTGGGGTTTGCTGAACTTTTTCGACTTATAAAATTGACCAAATTCTTAGCTTCTGAACATGATTTCTTAAAATATTTTTCCTACCTATTGTCTATTCTCTCCTGGATCTGTAATTACACACACGCTAGCCACACACACATTTTGCTCCACAGGTTTCTGAGGCTCTTTTTTCCATAATTTCTCATCTCCTTTATTTCACCAAATAATTTCTATTGCTCTAGCTTCAATTTCACTGATTCTGTCCTATCATCTCCTATCTGCTATTCAACCAAGTGAATATTTTATTTCAGATATATATTTTCAAAAAATGCTGAGAGGTTCATTTGACTCTTTTTAGCATTTCTATTTCTCTGTTAAGATTTCCTGTCTTGTCCCGCATTTGAAATATATTTACCTCTATGGAAAATCGAGCAATTTAAACAGCTGCTCTAAAGACCTTGAATGATCAAGCATTTCAGCATCTGGGGCGTCTTGGGACTGGTACTTGTTGACTGTCTTTCTTTCTTTTCTTGACAGTCTCTTTTTTGTGAGAATGGGTCATAATATCCTGACTCAACTTTGGATTATATCCTATATTCACTGTGAATTTTATGTTGCAGAAAATCTGCATTCCATTAAACACCTTTGAAGAGTGTTTTATGCTGGGAGCCAGCGTTGAGGAACCCCACCCGTGACAAGGTCATGCGGCAGACATCTGACAGGCAAGGCGAGTCAGATCTCAGGGTGTCCCCCTGGTATTTCCTGAGCATGTACCTACCCGCCAAACGAAAAATCTGCCAGCCTTTGTACTCAGCTTTTCCACTCTTCTGACACACTCTGGAAAAAGTCAACTCAGGGCTTTAGTCTTCTTCATTTGAAAGGGATGTTTCAGTTAAACCCCCTCTGATAACTCTCTAGCTTGCCTAACAGGTTCCCCGGACCTCTTACAGCTTGTGAATTGCTTACAGCCCCCCAACCATGAGAGGCACAAAGCTTAAAGCATCTTAAAGACACAGAGCCTCTTCTAAAGAGCTAAAAATCATAATGGTGATGGTTTTCACTGCTGACTCAATGACTGCTGCCAGGCCTCCATATTCCTTATCTTTTAGGCACCTGGGAGGATGTTAATCAATGTAAACGGGATATGGAAAAAGATATATAATAGCTTTTGATGTTAGCAACACTAGACTTTTGAGTTAATTACTTTTCTTTTGTTATAAATCACTGTACTCCTTTTACTTGTTATAAATTGCTGTATCTTTGCTATGTAAGAATGTAACTTTATTTAGTATTTTCTGAGAGTGGCACCAGACTTTGGGAAGATCAACACAAGTAAGTCTTCTGGTTGACAAACCCTTATCAGAAGAAAAGGCTGTAAAATGTTAACTGGCCCTTTTGGCCGGAAGATGATGTAAATCACCTAAAGACTTGTGTATACAACTAGGTATGCAGAGAGAAAAGCCTGGTTTTGATAAGAGTCTGGGCTGCTAACGCTGCATAATTTTGTATTACCCATTGATCTCTATGTACAATCAAAAAGGTATAAAAGGCCTTTCTAGACAATAGAGGCCGGGCCAGTCGCTGGACTGGTTTCCCCCTTGTCTCCTCTTTACTCTAATTTCAGGCTGAATTCCCATCTGGGGCGTGGAGGCTCGCCATGTCTACTTACTTGCCCTGGCTTCTATGATCTGTATGAGAGGGAGCCCAAGGTGGGGCACCCTCTGATATTCAAACGGACGCCGGTGGCCTAACGTAGATGGTGCAAACTTCTTGTTTCAAGGTTTTATTGGCTTTCCACGTAAACCAAGTTATTCAGCCTCTTTTCTCCACTTAATTTTCCTACTACACTATTTCTTCCTAATCTAATCTTATATTAATAAATAAATAAGTTTTTCCTCACCCACACCATCCCCGCTTCGAATTACCCTGGATCCACTGGGGCTGGACCCTGGCGGTTTTACAAAGAATTAGCTTGTTCAGACAAACCACAAACTTCATAACATCTGAGATGCATGGCAACTCAGATCTTAGTTCTGACTGTCCCCGGTCTGCGCCAAGCAATGGTTCAAGAGTCAGCCAGAGATTCAGGATTCCATACAGAATCAAAGTTCCCCTCATGTGGCTCTCTGGTTCCTCCCACCAGAGAGAAAGTGGGCTTTCCATTAGATTGTTAGCTGTCCGGCACCATCAATGCCATTAACTGTGCGGACTTCAGGACAAAGCCCCAAAAAAGGAGATTTACTCTGCCATTCACTTCCTCTAAGTTTCTCCTCTCCTCCCTCTAAAATACGCTGCTTTCTGTTCACTCACCAGAGCTTCAAGTTTTTCTGCTTTATTCATAGTTTGTCACTGATATCTGCAGGAGATCTTGTCAGACAGGGGCTACTCAACCATTACCTTATCATCGTCTTTTTTGTATATAATTTCTAAAGTGGTCGACTGGGGAAGTACAGATATACTGTATATGTGCGTTATATGTGCGTTTCAGCAAAGTATCTGAAATAATATTTTGTTATATCCTAGAATAAAAGTATGTTAAAAGGGGAGGAACTCTTACCGATCATTTGTCCAACACTTTGATCTTATAGACATGGAAACAAAGTCCCAGAAAGCCAAGCAGTCAACATTAATATCTGGGATGCAATGTAAATAATTTGAGAGAGAGTTTGAGTACCCTGTCTTCTCAATACCACATATCTCTTTCGGATATAACAAAGAAGTAGGGACTGGCTAATACTATTCAGGAAGTTTTTCAAATGATCAGAAAACCTTCCTTGAGGAATACTGATGGCGTGATATACGTCTACCTGATGGAGGCTTTAAGTGATACAAAGACTCATCATACCTTTGTCCTGTCCTGCACAAATGCACACACTCCTATATTTACTGACTTGACAATACCTACTGCTTGCAAACCATGTACTAAGAATGCAGCAGGGAACAAGAATGGCCTGGCTCCCAGCCTCCTAACGTTTGTATTCTAGCTCAGGAGACAATAAACAATGACAAGAAGCTTTCACACTGGTGACCCCTCCTACTTGAAACTTGCTCTTCCCTTGGCTTTTTCCTCCACTTGCCCTCACATGGTTAGTCCTTGGCCCCTACGGACAGATGTTTTCCCTCAGTAATCTCAACTTCTGCCTGCGATTCTCACAATGTACACAACGTATACACTGATGACTCTCAAATTTTTAACAGATCTCTCAAGCTCTAAACTATCTCTTATACGTATTCAATGATGTGCACCACACAGGCCCTTCGAATTTGCCATCTTCAAAACTGAACTCAACTCACTCCCTGTCATGCCCATTTCTCTTTCTGTCTTTCCCATCTCAGCAGTAAAACCTAGACGCCACTGCCTCTTGTACCTCTCACATCCAATGAGTGGGTTACCAACTCCTTTTAATTCCACTTCCTGAAACTTTCTGCACTATAACCCCTCTGTTATTGATCCAATCATTATTTCAGTAGCCTCCTAAGCAGTTTCCCAGTATTTTGCATCAGAATTGCTTTGTTCTAACATAAATCTAATAATGTCATTTCCTCTGTGCCTTCGTTAGTAATTTAATTCTGAAAGAGGCCAGTGCAACTTTGGGCTACCTTAAAGTATCAGCAATAGTTCCAATCTACACTAAATGTTATGAGGACTATCTTTTATGAGAATCAGTGACAAACTGAAGGGCTTGCCGAGAAAAGCAATCAAGACAGGGTGTGGCCCTGAGTTCAATGGTATGAGAAAAGGCTGAAGTAAATACTCATATTTAATCTATAGAAAAGAAAACTTAGTGGGGACATAACACTTCTTAATTTGAAGAACAATTCACCGTAGAGGAATAAGGCAACCTGAGTACCACAGGCCACATCAGAAACATGGGGCCTGAGTGCAGGGACGTCAGCTCAGCATCAGGAAGGTAACCACCTGGGACACTGTGTGACGCTGCAAATCCTCTTGCAGTAGAGACTGCAAGCAGAAGCTGGACAGTCACGTCATGGCTGCTGTCGGCACACAGGACTTCTGAACAGAACAGGAGACTGAGCTGAACGCTGGCTTGCTGAATGTAGACCTAGAGTGATTCGCCTATGGCACCTAACTACAAGATGAATGATTCACACTGATACTTTTTGGATAACCAGGAAAATCACCCAGACATCTCCCTTCCTGATCAAATTCGGACTGCTGTTTTCCAGCTAGGAAGTAACTACGGATTCCTCTAAGGTAGCCATCAGGTAGTAGTCAGCTGATATGAAAGAAAAGCATCGTGCATTTGAGAATGTTTACTATGTAGTTTTTAATGCTATAAAAACCTTGAAAATAAATGTAAACACGGGTAGCACAAGCTATATAAAAATACTCTATACGAAAGAATATAAAATTCCCCTTCTTTTTTCACTTTGCTGCTATGGACGTCTTTGTTCTTTAAATTTTATGGCACCTGGTCCCTACTTCTCAATCCTCTCAGGACACATTTACAGAGGTATAGTAGAAAAAGTAAAAAAAAAATTTTTTTTTTTTGTTGCAGACCTAAAGCATCTACTTATTGGACAACTCCAGGTTCTTTCTTAATGAGATACAGCCCATTTCTTTTTTGAGGTATCTGTATATTCTGGCCAGCCAAGAGTAAAGGGGAAGGCACACTCAATGCAAGACACAAATGTTTCTCTTTTGGTTCAATCAAAAAACCTTTGTAAGTAGAATCCCACTCAGGGATTGGTTCAAGATGGGACAGTAAGAGGGCACACACTCAGCTCCTCCTGAGAGAGCACTGAAATCACAATTACTGAACAACCGTCAAGAGGAGAACGCTGGAATCCACCAAAACAGATGCCCCATGTCCAAAGACAAAGAAGTACACCGGTCTTAGTAATCCAAATCATGAAATCACCGAAACTACCCCACAGAGAGAAGTCGATATACATGGTTTTCTGATGCTCTCTGGGGTACACAGTGAGTTCAACAGACTTCCGGTGGGATGGCTCAGAACCTAATTACTATATATAAAACTGCTTCTACGGAACACTTTTAAAACACCCCCAAATTAAAACAGGTCAGGACTATCTTTATGAAGATCTTAATGCTTTACCAGCAAATCTACTAGACGGAAAATTACTTAAGCTGTAGCACTGGGAACAATTATGCAAATCTTTGAATGGCAGAGGCTGCAGCGCTAATAGCTAATAGCTACTTCTTTTACCTGTCAAAGGAAGCGATCATTTTCACCAGTAAAGTGCTGCGTTATTTCTCATTACCCATTAATTCTCTCAAAAGTTACTCACAGCTGAAGAGTAGAGTTCAAACTCTTGCTCAGGGAGGAAGGAATGCCAGCCATCTTCTATCACTTCAAACATGGGCCGGTAAAAGAAAGGGTACATCAGAGTGATGGAGTCCAGGGTAGATAATGCCTAGGGGAAAAAAGAAGTAAAGAGAGAAAAAAGGAACGTGTCACAATTCCAAACATTTTCTAATTGCCAAGTTGATATTCATCAAACATGGCCTAAAATGATGGACACCTAGTGCATTTCTCTAATATTATATTTATCACTGATACAATTATACCTTATTTTCAGCCTCTAACACGGTGTCTGGCACATAACACTCAATTAGCACTTGCTGAATGAGCAAAAGAACAAAACAATGTGCACACCTATCCTAGAAGAGAAATGAAAAACACTTCTTCTTGAGTCCATGTGATAAGGCCTAATGAAAAGGTCCAAATATTTCTGGGGATTAGAGAACACGCTGCAGTTAATCAGTAAGGCCTTGGCTCAAAATCCAGTTATTAACTACATATGTAAATTACTTAAAATCAGAGTTTCTGAGCAATTGTAAAAAAAGCTTAGTAGCCAAAGAATTTGTTGGACTCAAATTCCGGATGCCAGCGCCAACAGTGGTATTACGTAACGCGGCCACTCCAAGCCTCAGCTGTCAACGGAGGAGATAAGTTCACAGGGCAACGCCTAGGGCTGCTGAGGCATTAAGAGAACGTGTGCAGCGGGGCTAGAACAGCACGTGACACGGGGCAAACTCCAATTTCAGCTACTGTGTGCTGCACGTAGCCTCCATCAGTGTGAAACTCCTCCATCCCTAGAGTGACCAGATGCCCTCACACCTTCATGCTACGCTAGCCACTCTCAAACCCGGGCAGTAACTCCGTGGTCCCACAGTGAGCCTACAGGTCATCTGAAGTACAACGCCAAGGAATCCTGACCAGATGAGGAACTGAGAGATGGAACGTCCTGTCACCTGGCAGTTTCACCCTTCTGACAGGGGAGTTTTAGAAAGCATTTCTATGGCTAGCAAAACAGAGGCACCAAAATCAATCAGCACAATTCAAACTGCTGTAATTTTGGAGACACTCAGCTGGAGGGGCGCGAGGGGCCCAACATCATGCTAACACTCCCAAGCTCTCAGAGTAAAGCTACCTCCTTCTAAGTCACAGAAAGACCAGGTCAGCAGAACCTTTATTTAATTTTTAAATTTTATTGTTCTACTACTTAAAAAATATTCTTTGCAATATTAAAAAATTTTTTTCAGCATTACTGCAGTATAAATTGATAAATAAAATGTAAAATATTTCTAACGTACAATGTGATGACTTGATACACAAACACACTGTAAAAGAGTTACCCCCTTGAGTTAATTAACACATCCATCACCTCACATATTTACCCTCTGTTGTTGCTTTCGAGAACATTTAAGTTCTACTCTCTTGGGAAATTTCAGTTACATAATATAGTGTTATCAGCTATAGTCTATGTTATACATTAGATTCTCAGGTCTTATAACTGAACATCTGTAGCTTTTACCAGCCTCTCCCTATTTCACCCACCCCTAGTCCCAGGAAACCACTTTTCTACTCCCTGTTTCTATGTGTTTCCCTCTTTTATTTTTGAGATTCCACATGTAAGTGATACCATGCAGTATCTGTCTTTCTCTGTCTGGCCTATTTCACTTAGCACAACGCACTCTAGTTTCACCCACTGTTTGTTCACACCATTGTTCATGCAGCTGTTTCAACTGGCAGGACTGCTTTCCTTTTGACGGCTGAATAATATTCCATTGTATGTGTGTACATGTGTGCACGCATTGTGTGTATAATTTTCTTTATTCATCCATCCATCAACCGACACTTAGGTTTTTATATTCTTTGAATATTATGAATAATGCTGCAATGAACATGGGAGCAGATATCTCTTTAAAACAATCATTTTGTTTCCTTCAGATATACACCGAGAAGTGGGATTGCTGGATCAATGACAGATCCTTTTTTAATTTCTTGAGGAACCTCCATACTATATCAATAGTGATTGGTACAATCATTGTTTTAAATCCATGTTCACAAACATTCCAGCAGGCAATAAGCACTCAGACTTGTCATGATTACATTTCATGTAGCTAGAGACAGAACTTTTCCTTTAAACACATTAATGCTCAAAGAAATAAAGTCATTTCAACCCTAAAAGACAACCGAAACTACACAGAAAAAATGGTTCATCAGACTTCCCACTATAATTTAGAAAACTGAGCACTTGCCAGTTATTCTTCCAGTGGGATTCTACTTAGGGTAGCAGATTTTGAGTATATGAATTTTGATAACAAAGAATAGCTCAACTATGCTTTATAAGAATTCACTTATTACTACCAAATTATAACAAGCTGTATGGAGGGACAGAGGAAAACTGGATGCCAGGAAAAGGCTAGAGGCCAAGGGCACGGTGTGCATGTCCCATGCTGGGAAAACAATCAATGGAGCATTCATTTTCTAAGGCCACGTTACAAGAGTGGCTCAGAATTCGCGGCTGCTTCTCAGCCATAAGGGCTTCTCCATAGTCAGTCAGTTTCTACAGAGTTTTACATAATATTTAATATGTATAGCCAAATAAGCAACTGATCAGTGTCAAATGCTAACGAAGCTAAGTAAATGCCATCAGAGTAGGGTAATAGGCTTTTTTGCCCTGTTTCTTCACCACAGGCCATTTCACTGACATCCACCGGCTATCTTCCAAGTTATAAAAGGGATAAGGAAAAAAAATGTGCATGGGTCAGTGAAAACCCAACCGCACAGCTGAGAAAAAAGATGACATGCTCAGCTGAAGTGGGTGAGCGGCATTACCTGGCCCAAAGAGCGAGACAGCATTTCCCTTCAACAGCCTAGAAGGTACAGTGCGATTCTCACTCATGTCAACAAATTCAGCCAAGGCGACATTCCTATGTTATTTCCAATGATGAATATGTAACACAAAGTGTTCAGCTCATCTTCTTGTTTTCATAAGAAAAATTTAGCAAAAAAGCAGAAAGAAAAATACTACATGCCATTTTCTCAGCACCATAACAGCTCCTCTATTTCTGGTCTTTTGTTTAGAAGCCAAAGGAAATCCTAGTTACAGGTTTGAGCCTTTCTGCCTCCCTTTAATAGTTAAGCCAAAGGCAGTTACTCTGCACACAAAGCCCATATTAGGCACTAAAAGACAGAAGGAAAAACACCTCAATGTGTCTCTATAATTATCCAGAAAATACTATAAAGTTAACTGCTATAATTTAGTGGTAATGATTTAAAATAAAGCAATTTTAAAAATGAGTGTATACCAAAATAGCTGGTTAAAGTGGGAAAGAAAATAGTGTGTCCCTTGGACTGCAAGGAGATCCAACCAGTCCATCCTAAAGGAGACCAGTCCTGGGTGTTCACTGGAAGGACTGATGTTAAAGCTGAAACTCTAATACTTTGGCCACCTCATGCGAAGAGCTGACTTATTTGAAAAGACACTGATGCTGGGAAAGATTGAGGGCAGGAGGAGAAAGGGACGACAGAGGATGAGATGGCTGGATGGCATCACTGACTCAATGGACATGGGTTTACGTGGACTCCGGGAGTTGGCGATGGACAGGGAGGCCTGGAGTGCTGTGGTTCCTGGGGTCACAAAGAGTCGGACACGACTGAGTGACTGAACTGAACTGATTCAATTTAAACACTAAATTATCCAAGTAAAATTTCTATTATTTGTAATCTGGACGTATGTTCACTATCATTTCTATAAATATAAAATGAACACATCCTATCTCAAGCAAACATGATATATGGAAATTCAAATTTACTAAAAACAAACAAAAGACTACAATCATTGGTGATAATTACTTGCTTTACAAAAGAAGTAAGATTTTCAAAAAGTCTCAACATTTATAAACACACAATGGAATATTATTCAGCCTTAAAAGGGAAGGAAATCCTGTCACATGCTACAACATAGATGAACCCAGAAGAATAAGTAACATTAATAACTGCTCTAAGTCAATAAAATCTTTTTACATTCCTGTAACAATGATTCAGGGTAAGGCTTTGCATCCAGTCTTCCAGATTTGAGTCACAGAACATGACTCAAATGATATTTATCTAAAAAAGAAACATAAGAGCTACAGTGAATCGGAAAATAAAGTTCCTTCTTTTATCACATTTCCAAAACACTTACCTCAATGGAACTGGCTATATTCAAACATTCTTCCATTCCAGGAATATCCAACTGAATAATTCGAAAATCCTTACATTTTATGATGATGGTACCCAGTGGTCCCACAAATCTATAAAAAAAAATCATAAATTATGCTTAAGGACATATATACTCCCAACTCAAAGTACATGATTACTTCTTCAAAAAGAGGTGGTTAGTCGTAATTACCAGCTATACAGGCAGATCTCCTTTTGTTGCACTCACTCCATTGAGCTTCCCAGATAGTGTGTGTTCCAAAGATTCAATGTTTGTTGCAACTCTGTGTCCAGCAAGTCTGTTGGCACCATTTTTCTAATAGCATTTGCTCACTTCTTCTGTGTGCATCACATTTTGGTAATTGTTACAATATTCCAAGCCTTATTATTATTGTTGCTATTTTGTTATACTTGTCACGGTGCTTTGTCATCAGTGAACTTTGATATTACTACTGTAGCTGTTTTGCGGCACCAGTAACCATGCCCATGTATGAAAGCAAATGTAACTGATAAATAAGTGCCTTCTGACTGCTTCACCAACTGGCTGTTTCCCCATCTCTCTCCCTCTCCTCAGGCCTCCCTATTTCCTTAAACACAACAATATTGAAATTAAGCCAGTTAATAACTCTATAATGCCCTCTAAGAGCTCAAATGAAAGGAAGAGTCACACATCTCACTTTTATACCAAAAGCTAAAAAAGATTAAGCTTAGTAAGGAAGCCATGTCAGTTGAAATAGGCCAAAAGTTAAGCCACTTATGCCAAATAGTTAGCAAGTTGTAAATGCAAAGGAAAGTCCTCGAAGGAAATTAAAACTGCTACTCCAGTGAAAATAAGAATGATAAGAAAACAAGAAAAGCCTAAATGCTGATAGAAAGTTTTAAGATCAATCAGCCGTAACATTCCCTTAAGTCAAAGCCTAATCCAGAGCAAGGCCCTGATTCTAATTCTCTAAAGATGGAGACAGGAAAGAAACCTATGAAAGAAAAGTCTGAAGCAAGCAGAGGCTTGTTTATGAGATTTAAGGAAAGAAGCTGTCTCCGTCACGTGAAAGGAAAGCAGCAAGTGCTGATGTAGAAGCAGCAGCAAGTTATCCAGATACAGTTAAGGTAATTCATGAAGGTGGCTGCATCAAACAACAGATTTTCAATGTAGACAAAAGAGCCTAGCGCTTTCCTAGTGGCTCAGTGGTAAAGAATCCAGCTGCCAATGCAGGACACACAGGTTCGATGCCTGGTCCAGGAAGAGCCCACATGCTGTGAAGCAGCTAAGCCTATGCACCGCAACTGCTGACCCCGTGCCCCAGAGCCCGGGAGCCACGAGTGCTGAGCTCCCGCGCCGCAACCACTGCGGCTCGTGCGCCCTAGAGCGACTACTGAAGCTCGTGCACCCACAACTGCTGACCCCGCGCCCCAGAGCCCGGGAGCCACGAGTGCTGAGCTCCCGCGCCGCAACCACTGCAGCTCGTGCGCCCTAGAGCCTGTGCCCCACAGCAAGAGAAGTCGGCGCGATGAGAAGCCCGTGCACCGCAATGAAGAGAAGCCCCTGCTCGCCGCAACCAGAGAAAAGCGCAGCCCAGCAAGGAAGACCCAGCACAGCCAAAAATAAAACTTTTTTAAAAAGCAGCCTTATACTGGAAAAAGATGGCGTCTAGGACTTCAACAGCTAGAAAGAAGTCAATGCCGGGCTTCCAAGATTTTAAGGGCAGATACACTCTCTTCTGAGGGGATAATGTGGGTGGTGAATTATAGCTGATGCCAATGCTCATCTACCATTTCCAAAGTCCAAGGGCCCTGAAAAACTGAATCTACTCTGCCTGTGCTCTATAAACGGGACGACAAAGCCTGGATGCCAGCACATCTGTTTACAACAGAGTTTACTGAATACGTTAAGCTCTCTGTTGAGATCCACTGTTCAGAAAGAAAGATTCTTTTCAAAACACTGCCACTCACTGACAAGGCACTTGCATACAATGACATACACGTTGTTTTCATGCCAGTTAACCCAGTGCCCCTTCTGGAGACTGTGGATCTGACTTGATTTTCAAATCTTATTACTTACGAAATACATTTCATTAGACTATAGCTGCCATACATAGCGATTCTTCCAATGGAACTGGGCAAAGTAAATTGAAAACCTCTGGAAAGGATTCACCATTCTAGATGCCATTAAGAATATTCGTGCTTCACGGGAAGAGATCAAAAGATTAACATTAACAGGAGTTTGGAAGGAGTTGATTCTAACCCGTGGACAGTGTTGTCAGGACTTCAGTGGAGGAAGTCACTGCAGATGCGGTGGAAACATTAAGAGAAACAGAAGCCGCCCGTGAGGATGTGAGTGAGCTGCTGTGGCCTCATGCTAAAACTCTAATGGGTAAGGAGCTGAACCAAGTGTTTTCCTGAAACAGAGTCTACCCCCGGTAAAGACTGTTGAGATGACCACAAGGAAGTCTGAATATTACATAAGCTTAGCTGATAAAGCAGCAAGAAGGTTTGAGAAGACTGATTCTAATTTTGAGGAAAGTTCTACTGTGGGGAAAAATGCTATCAAACAGCACTGCACACTTCAAAGAGATTGTTCATGAAAGGAGAGAGTCAATCAATGTGGCAAATTTCTCTCGTCTTATTTTAAGAAAGTGTCAGGGCCACCTCTACCTGCAGCACCCACCACTCTGATGAGTCAGGGTTCATCAGCATTAAGGCAAGACCCGCCACTAGCAAAAAGGTTACAACTCACTGAAGGCTCAGATGATCACTGGCATTTTGTTTAGCAATAAAGTATTTTTAAATTAAAATATAATTTTTTCAGATATAATGCTATTGCACAGTTAACAGACTACAGTACAGTGTATCACAACTTTTATATGCATTTGGAAACCAAAAAATTCACGTGATTTATTGAAGTAGTCTCCAGACCACCAAACACGCAACACCTCTGCTGCGTGGCTGCATTCAACTTTCTTCTCCCTTATTAGTTTAATGAAGGAAGAACCTCATGCCTCCATCATTAAAATTTGAGCCATGAATTACTTAAAATACATATATTAAAAAATTTTAATATATAAAGCCATTCACACTAGGCCAATTCATTTAGTGGAGATTATTAGGAGTCTTACTTCAAAGAATAAGAAAAATAAATCTGTAGTTGATGTATTGTTTGTATAGAGATATTTCTGAAGCATAGGAAAACTATTCATTTCAGATTTTACTTCCTTCCAAATTTGCAACAGTTGATTTCAAAAATAAATATTTTTTTTTCCAGTCTTTAAAACCTATTAACTTGCAATATCTATTCTAAGTCAAGGAAAACTTCAGAGTAAATGCCATGTCTAATCATTTTGTTATCAGTAAGTTTTGAACAAATTTATTTTACCTTTGCTGGGATTTTTGTCTTCCTTTTCCTGCTGTTTTCTTTTGTCTACACTTTTTGATAGTTCTGATTTTCCTTTTGCTTTGCCACCAATTGCCCCAATTCTTCCACATTAAAACTTGTGAATATTCCCTAACTATGATTTCTTATACTGATCCAGAACTGGTAATTTTATTTATACTGCGCCTAATTTAGGAAGAAAACTACAGCTACTCTTCCTGAATTCTGTAAAAACCCCCATGCCCAACATCACTGCACTGTGAATTTGGATAAGTGAAAGTTATCAACATGGGTCAAATCCTTGCAAAGAAAATTCCATCAGATACCCACAACTGATCAACACAGTGGAATGCCTCTTATAAAGTATATTTTGAAAATTCATATTCTTGTCACTTCCACTTCTGGCAAAGTTTGAATTTCAGGGACCATATTTACCGTAGTACCTGAAACAACCAAAACAAGGAGGCAAAATATAAGGAAGAACTGTTTTCAAGACGCTGAACATCAAACAACAATTTTTAAGACATCAAAGAAAGGTCTCTGGGAGATGAGAAACAAGATGAGTCTGATGATTGCCCCAATGTACTGTTTTGAGATTTTCCAAGTTATAGTGTCGGGAGAGAAGATTTGGGTGGGGCTGATAGTCTGAGAAGACCATCTATGTTAGGAAAGAAGGAAATTAATGAAGAAAATTTGGGTCTCAAATTAGTGACCTCAGATTCCACTATACTAGAAATATACCAGCAAGTTGAATCCAAAGCAGAAAATATTAAATAACAAAGACAAGAGTGGAAAAAATTGATGAAAGAGACGAGGGAAGATTGCAGGGAAAAACAAAGCAAAAATGACTGCTTCAAAAGATCATTTAAGAGTGATAATCTTCTAGCCAGGCTGATCAGGAAAAAAGAAAGTCACAATCTAACAATGTCAGAAATGAGAGAGGCTACAATCACATAGACGCCACAGACACTAAAAAATACTAAGGGACTATTAGGAACAATTTTATGCCAATAAATTCACAACGTGAATGATATGGACAAATTCCAAAGAAGACACAAACTACTTAGGATCATTCAAGAACAAATAACCTAGTTAATTCTTTATCTGATAAATAAACTGAAATTTTCATTAAACTGTTTTCCACAAAGAAAACTCCAGTCCTGGGTGGCTTCACTGATGAATTCCATAAAATATTTAAGGAAAAAATACTATCAAGTCAAGAGAAATTCTTCCAGAAAACTGAAGAAGAGACATTTACTTCTCAATTCACACCTAAACTCTGGCATTTTCCTAACACAAAAACCAAAGACACGACGAGACAACTACAGACCGACAGCCCTCATAAACTAGATGCAAAATTTGTAAACAAAACATTAGCAAGGTAAATCCAATAATACATAAAAGGATAATCATGAGTAACTGAGGTTTATTCCAGAAATGCATGGCAGTTTTAACAAAGTAAGTTACTGTATTAAACTGAAAAAGAAAAACCATATGCTCATCTCAACAGATACAGAGAATGCATGGCAAAATCCAACAGCCATTCAAGATTTTAAAATGAAACAAAACAACCCAACTCTCAGCCAACTAAGAACAGCAGTGAACTTCTTCAACCTGAAAAACAGCATTTACCAAAAGCAACTCTACCGCTAAGAGTATACTTAATGGTAAAAGGCTGAATGCTTTCTCACTAACACTGGGAATGATACTAAGATTTCACTCTCACCACTTGTATTCAACACTGTGGAACCAGGGGCTTTCATGGTGGTCCAGTGGTTAAGAGTCTTCCTGGCAATGCAGGGGACACTAGTTCAATCCCCGGTCCGGGAAGATTGCACGTGCTGTGGAACAACTAAGCCCGGGCACCACAACTAGTGAGCCACGCTCTACAGCCTGTGAGCCACGACGCGGAGCCCAAGTGTCACAGCGGCTGACGCCTGAGCGCTCCGGAGCCTCGTGCTCTGCAGCTTCGCGCACTGCAAAGAGAGAGGCCATCACGGTGAGGAGCCTGTGCACAGCACTGAAGAGTAGGCCCCTCTAGCTGCAACTAGAGAAAGCCCATGAGCAGCAACAAAGACCCAGGACAGCCAAATGTGTTTATAAGAAAAGATTTTTTAAAATAAAAACATTGTACTACCAGTTACACTCAGTGCTACAGGGCAAGAAAACAAGGTAAGTGGCATCGAGGTTGGAACGGAAGAAATAACACTGTTTTTAGTTGTAGGTAACAACTGCCTATTAGAAAATCTGAAGAAAATTATTTTTTAAAAAGCTATTCAAGTAAATGAATTTAGTAAAGCTGAAGGATACAAAAATATATAAAAATCAATAGCTTGCATATCAACAGCAGGCGAGTAAGCAAATTATTTGCTCTCTAGAATAAGCTGGCTTCCCAAGTGGCTCAGTAGTAAAGAATCGACCTGCCAAGGAGACTCAAGATCAACCTCTGGGTCAGGAAGATCCCTTGGAGAAGGAAATGGCAACTCACTGCAGTTCTCTTGCCTGGAGAATGTCATGGGCAGAGGAGCCTGGTGGGCCACAGTTCATGGGGTCGCAAGAGTGGGACACGACTAAACAACAACAAAAAACAACAACAAAAGAAATTAGCTGACCTGGAGAGTGGCAAGCCCAAGATGGCAATGCGCCGTAAAATACAGGAGGTTAGAAGCCTGACTGAGACAAATGAGGAATAGGGAGTTGGAACTGTAAAAACGCCACTTGAAATAGCATCAGAATATGAAAGACACAGGAGAATTCTAAGGAATGATGTAAAAGACCTAGAGTGAAAACTATAACACACTGCTGAAGAATATTTGAGACCTAAGCAAGACAAATGGAGTAACAGACTTGTTCATAAGTCAGAATACTCAATATGAAGATGTCAGATGTTAGTTCTCACCAAGTTCATTTGTCAACAGATTCACCACAATCTGGATCAAAATCCCAACTGGCTGGGACTTCCCTAGTGATCCAGGGGTTAAGACTCTGCCTGCCAGTGTGGGGGTGATGGGTTCAACCCTGGTCCAGGGAGATGCCTCCATGCCATGGAACAGCTAGGCCGGCGTGCCACAACTACTTAGGTGAACAGTAACTGCAGCCACGGAGCCAAAAGAGGCTTGCTTCTTGGAAGGAAAGCTATGACAGACCTAGTCAACACATCAAACAGCAGAGACATCACTTTGCTGACAAAGGAACGTATACTCAAAGCTATGGTTTTTCTGATAGTCACATACAGATGTGACAGCTAGACCATCAAGAAGGTGAGTACTAAAGAATTGGTGCTTTCAAGCTGTGGTGCTGGAGAAGACTCCTGAGAGTCCTCTGGTGAGCAAGATCAACCCAGTCAATCCTAGAGGAAACCAGTCCTGAAACTCACTGGAAGGCCTGATGCTGAAGCTGAAGCACCAATACTTTGGCCACCTGTGACGTGAACACCTGACTCATTGGAAAAGTCTCTGATGCTGGGAAAGAATGAAGGCAAAAGGAGAAGGGGGTGATAAAGGATGAGATGGTTAGATAGCATCATCGACTCGATGCACATGAATTTGAGCAAACTCTGGGAGATACTGAAGGACAGGGGAGTCTGGCATGCTGCAGTGCGTGGGGTCCCCAAGAGATGAACATGACTTAAGGACAGAACAACAGCAACACATTAAAGGATCATACACCATGCTCAAGTGAAGTTTATCCCAAGAATGCACGCATTCTTCAAAACACACCAACCAATCAACTTGACATACCATGTCAACAGATGAAAGAATAAAGATCACATGGTCGTTTCAACAGATCCAAAAAAAGCTTCTTGACAAAGTTTAACACCCATTTATGATAAAAAAAAAAACTCCACAAAATGGGCACAGAGGGAACCGACCTCAACATAACAAAGACCATATATGACAAACCCACAGCAAACACCATTCTCAATGGTGAAAAACAGGAATGAAAGCATTTTCCCTAAGATCAGGAGCAAGACAAGGATGTCCGCTCTCACCACTTATTCAACCCAGTCTTGGAAGTCCTGGCTCCAGCAATCAGAGAAGAAAAAGAAATAGAAGGAACACAAATTGGAAAAGAAGAAGTAAAACTGTCACTGTTTGCAAATGACATGTTACTATCCACAGAAAATTCTAAAGATTCCACCAGAAAACTACTGGACCTCATCAATGAGTTTGACAGTTTCAAGATACAGAAGTAATGCACAGGGCTTCTCACAGACAGATGATGAACGCACGGCAAGTGAGAGTAAGGAAGCAATCCCATTTACCATCACAACAAAGGAGTGCAATACCCACGAATAAATCTGCCTAAGGAAAGAAAAGACCGGTACTCAGAAAACCACAGAATACTGATGAAAGAAATGAAAGCGGACACAAACGGGTGAAAAAATATACCATGACTGATGCCGAAGAATTGATGCTTCTGAACTGTGATGTTGAAGACTCTGGCGAGTTCCTGCACTGCAAGGAGATCGAACCTGTCAATTCTGAAGGAAATCAGTCCTGAATATTCATTGGAAGGACTGACTGATGCTGAAGCTCCAATACTTTGGCCACCTGATGCCAAGAACTGACCCATTATAAAAGACCCTGATGCTGGGAAAGATGGAGGGCAGAGGAGAAGGGGACGACAGAAGATGAGATGGCTGGATGGCATCACCGACTCAATGGACACGAGTTTGAGCAAGCTCTGGGAGTTGGTGATGGACAGGGAAGTCTGGCGTGCTGCAGTCCATGGGGTGGCAAAGAGTTGGACTCAACTGAGCGACTGAACTGAACTGCTACTACCCAAAGCCATCTACAGATTCAATGCAATTTCTATCAAAATTAATGGCAGTCTTCAGAGAATTAGAACAAAAAAAATTTACAATTTGTAAGGAAACACAAAAGACCCCGAATAGCCAAAGCAAAGTTGAGAAAGGAAAACAAGAGGTGGAGGAATCAGGCTCTGCAATTTCAAACTACGTTACAAAGCTACAGTGATCAACAGTACAGTCCTGGCACAAAAACAGAAATATAGACCAATGGAACAAGATAGAAAGCCCAGCCAAGCTCGTGTGATCACCTGATCTATAACAAAGGAGGCAAGAATATACAATGGAGAAAAAACAGCCTCTTCAACAAGTGGTGCTGGGAAATCTGGACAGCGGGAATGATATTAGACCACTCCCTAACACCATACACAAAAATAAACTTAAAATGGATTAAAGACCTGAATGTAAGATCAGAGACTACAAAACTCTTAGATGAAAACAGAAAAAAAATCACTCTTTGACATAAATCATAGCAAGATCTTTTTTGACCCACCTTCTAGAATAATGAAAATAAAAACAAAAAATAAATAATTGAGACCTAATTAAACTTAAAAGCTTTGGCACAACAAAAGAAACCATAAACAAGAAGACAACCCTCAAAATGCGAGAAAGCTTTGCAAACAAAGCACTGACAAAGGATTAATCTCCTAATATACAAACAGCTAATGGAGCGCTCTCTCTCTATATATATATATATAAAATAATCCAATAAAAATGGGCAGAAGACCTAAACAGACATCTCTCCAAAGAAGACATACTGATAGCTAACAAACACAAGAAAAGATGCTCAACATCACTAATTATTAGAGAAATAGAAATCAAAACTACAATAAGGCATAACACCTCACGTCAGCCAAAACGGCCATCTTCAAAAAAATCTACAAACAATAAATAATGCTGGAGAAGGTGTGGAGAAAAGGAATGCCCTTACAGTGTTGGTGGGAATTGGCACAGCCACTGTGGAGAACAGTATGGAGGCTCCTTAAGAAACTAAATACAGACCTACCATATGACCCAAGAATCCCACTATTAGGCATATACCCTAAGAAGAACATAACCCAAGAAAACATGAAGTATCCCAAGGTTCGTGCAGGTGCAGCCCTGTTCACAACAGCCAGGACATGGAAGCAAACAGGATGGCCATCGAGAGATAAACGTATACAGATGGCGTGGCGCAAATAAACAAGGGAGTGTTACTCAGCCAGAAGGTGGAATGGAACTGAGTCAGTTCTGTTAAGGTGGAGGAACCTAGAGCCTGTCGCACAGAGTGACCCGAGTCAGAAACAGGAAAACACACCCTGAATATTAAAGCACATACAGGGAATCTGGAAAAATGGTACTGCTGGACTATTTGCAGGGCAGGAACAGAGGCGCAGACGGAGAATGGCCTTGTAGACACAGCCGGGCGGGGCAAAGGGGGACAAATTGAGAGAGCAGCACTGATGTATACATGCTCTCGTGTGTAAAACTAGCCAGCAGGAAGCTGCCCTGAAGCCCAGGGAGCGCAGCTCAGTGCTGCTCTGCGATGACCCTGGGCAGGCTGGGGGTGGGAGGGGACGGTAGAGGGGATAGGTGGGGTGGGGGGGAGGGGAGGGGGGAGGGAGGGTCCAACGGTGAGGGGGCACAGGTATACATATGGCTGACTCACGCTGTACAGCAGTAACTAACACAACATTGTAAAGCAATTATATTCCAGTAAACAAAAAATAAATACAAAACAAACGAGAAATAAAATTCACGTGGAGGAAGCCTCTGGTGGCCCAAGGTTAGGGTGTCGTGCTTTCACTGCAGCAAGTGCAGGCTGAAGCCCCGGCTGGGGAACTGAGATCCTACCAGCTGCACTGCGCACCCAAAAATAAGTAAGTAAATTAAAACAGATTCACGAGGAAATGCACAGGACTTCAAATAACCAAAGCAACTATGAGTAAGAACGAAACTGGATATCTAACACTGCCTAATCCAAAGATCCTTTAACATCGTGGCAGCAATGGCATCAAACAGACCAACACAACAGAGAAGAAAGTCTAGAAATATATTCACTTACATACGGACAAAGGAGTGCGAAACAATTCACTGAAGAAAGGGCAGGCTTTCCAAGAAATGGTGCCACAACACTGAGATAGCAATACGGAAAAAAGACTTTGGATCTTTATAAGAACCATACACAAAGCCAACTAAAAATGAACCATATATCCAAAACCCTAAAACTATAAAGCTTCTAAAAGAAAACATGGGAGAAAACCTTTGTGACCTTTGGTTAGGCAAAGCTTTCTTAGATTAGATATTATGAGCCCAGTCTACAAAAGAACTATAAATTGTATGTCTTTAGATGTTTGCTCTCTGAAAGACAAAGTTAAAGAGAATAAAAAGACAAACCACGGATTGAGAGAAAACATTTGTGAATCTTATATTTGATAAAGGACTTGTACCACAATACACTTAAAAACAAACAAAAACCTCATAACTCAGGAAAAGCAAAGGACTCTGGAAGACAGTGGAACCAGAAGAAGAAAGAAATCTCTCTTCCCACCTGGATAACAACTGCACTGCTGGAATCCCTCTGTGTAACTACTCTGGAACCCTCATGTCTGTTAAGCTTCCAGGGAGAGACTTGGATAATAAACTGCAGTTAGTTTTGGGTAAATTCAGCTCTTAGTAGAAGAGCAGCTACCCATTCCCCAGCCCTAGCCCAGTGGCAGGCAGCCGTGCACGTGTTCCTAGAGCAACACTTTATAGGAGCCAAGACGGGAAGAGAGGGCCCTGTTCTTCAAACACCAGAGACCTGTGCTGTGGTCGCTGACTGCTGATTCTGATCACAGAGGTGCAGAGAGGCAGGCAGCCACTGTTGTTGCGATTTCTGCCGCTGTCCTAAGCTGCCCCCACCTCCAGTCGATAACTTCCGGTGGATTTAGACAGTCGGCTCGCTCCTCACTTCTCTTCATTCTTCACTTCTCCTCTTTCAGGAACCAGACATTAAAGATCAGGACATTTGAAAACAACTGTACATTTAGGGAAAATTAAGAAGTAACTGTGACTGAACAAACCCAGGCTCAGCAAAGACCTGAGAAAATCTTAACTTTATACCTCAGGCTGATCCTTGGCATAGAGACATCCCATAACAGTCAAAAAAACAAAAACAAAAGAAACCCCCCAAAACAAAAAACATCAAATCCCAAGGAAGAGGGAAAATCTGATTTCCAGAGGCACCACATTATTAGGTTCAAATGTCCAGTGTTGAGCAGAGGAAAAAAAATCACAACGCAGAGAAATAAGCAGAAGAGCACAGCCTGTTCAAAAGGTGACTATAAATCAACAGAAACTGTCTCTGAAAAAGACTTGATGGGAGATGATGTATTAGACAAAGACTAAAATAACAGTCTTAAAGATGCTCAAAAAGCTTAAGGAAAATGTGGGTAAAGTCAAGAATATAATGTGTGAACAAAACGGAAACATTGATAAAAGAGATAGAAAACCTAAAAGGAAACCAAAAAATTCTGGAGCTTAAAAGTTTTAAGAACTGAAATGAAAAGTTCACAAGAGGGATTCAAAAGCAGATTCCCAAGAGGCAGGTGACAAAAATTAGCAAACTTGAACATTAGAAGATAAGACAATGGAAATCATCAAGTGTGAAGAACAGAAAGAAAAAAGATTCAAGAAAAATGAACAGAACCTAAGAGACCTATCAGATACCAACAGGCCAACCAACACACAGAGTGGGCGTTACAGAGAGAAAAGACAGAGAAAAGGCAGAGAGAACATCTGCGAAAACAATGGCTGAAAGTTTCTCAGATCTGCTGAAAGCTGTGAATATGAACAAGAAGCTCAGTGCAGTCCAAGTGAGACTGACTCAAAGAGACCCACAACAAGAGCTCAAGAACACTGGACCCAGAAGACAGGTGGCTGATATATTCATAAAGGAAAAACTATCAACTACATATCTGATAGCCTGCAAAACTGTCCTTCAAAAGTGAGGGAGAAATTAAGGCATTCCCAGATAAACAAAAGCTGAGGGAGTCTCTGACCACTAGACCTGCTCTACAAGAAACGCTCATGGGAGTCCGGCAAAGGGAAATGAAAGGGCACTAGACAGTAGCTTGAAGCTGTATGAAGAAATAAGATTTCAAAAAGGTAAATACATGGGCCACTATAAAGGTAGTATTACTATAACCATGGCCTGTAACTGCATGTTTTATTTTATACACGATTTAAGAGACTAATAACTTTTTAAAGAAATAGATTATGCCCTCAGGCTCAAAGCATAAAGACATAATTTTATGACCTTCATGGAAAGGGATGGGGACAGAGCTATAAAGGAGTGGACTTTTTGTATTTTTTGAAGTGGTTGGTATAAATTCAAATTAAGAGTATTTTAACTGTAGGATGTTAAATTTAATCCCCATGGTAACCAAAAAGAAAACAGCTACAGAATAAACACAGAAGTAAGTGAAAAAATTTTAAACATTTCATTGCCATAAAATCAACTACACACCATAAAAGACATTAACGCAGGAGATGAGGGGCCAAAAAAGCTCTAAGGCACATACAGAACAAACAGCGCAATGACAAAAATTAACCGAAATGCAAGAGGGTGAGACTCTTCAATTAAAGGACAGATATTGACAGAGTGGATAGAAACATATGATCCAACTATATGCTCTCATAAGAGACACACTTGTGATCCAAAGACACAGACAAGCTGAAATTGAAGGGATGGTGGAAAAAGATATTCCAAGCAAACAACAACCAAAAGACAGCAAGGAAAGACTTTACTAATGTTAGAAAAAATAGTTTATAAATCGAAGATGGTTATAAGAGACGAGGGACATTATGTACCAATAAAAGGTTCAGCACAACAGGAAAGTATAACAGTTATAAACATTCACACATCTGATGAAGAGCAAACGTATGAAGCAGAATCTCATAGAAGTAAATGGAGTAGTTCTACAGTAATAGGCACCTTAATGCCTCACTCACAATAATGGACAGAACAGACATATATATAAGGAAACAGCGGACTTAATACAATAAGCTAACTTTAAACTAACTAGACCTAGCAGATATACACACGCTACCCAACAGGACACACACACACACACACAGAAAATTTTCCAGGACAGACTGTATATGAGGCCACAGAGCAAGTCTCAAGATATTTACAAAGACAGATATGGCGGCTTTCCTGGCAGTCCAGTGGGTAAGACTTTGCCCTTCCATTGCAGGGGGCGTGGGTTCAGTCCCTGGTCGGGGGAGCTAAGATCCTGCATGCCACAGAATGTGGTCAAAAAAAAGATAGACTTTATACAAAGTGTCTTCTCTGACCATATGGGATGAAGTCAGAAATCAGTAACAAAACCCAAGCCTCAGTAAATTTCAGAAAACTGAAATCATATCAAGCATCTTTCCTAACCACAATCCTATGAGATTAGGTATCAACTACAGAAAAGAAAAAAAAAAAAAACTGTTAAAATAAAAAAAGACATATGGAGGCTAAATAATATCCCTGTAAATTACCAAGAGATCGCTGATGAAATCAAAGAGGAAATAAAGAAGTACTAAGAAACAAATGACAACAAAAACACAATGATCCAAAACCTATGGACTGCAGAAAAAGCAGTTTTAAGAGGGAATTTTATAGAATACAACCCTACCTCAATAAAAATATCAAATAAACATCCTAGCCTTACACCTAAAGCAATTAGAAAAGGAAGTACCCTTCTCAAAAAAAAAGTTAGTAGAAGGAAAGAAATCATGAAGATCATGGCAGAAATAAATGGAAAAGAAATGAAGAAAACAACAGCAAAGATCAATGAAACTGAAAGCTGTTTTTCTGAGAAGATAAACAAACTAGATAAACCATCAGCTAGACTCCCTAAGGAAAACAGGAGCGACTCCAATCAGTAAGCTCAGAAATGTGAAAAAGGGGATTACAACCAACACTGCAAAATACAAGGAACCCTAAGAGACTGCTTTGAGCAATTATGTGCCAATACGGACAACTTGGAAGAAATGTATAAATTCTTAGAAAAGTACAACCTTCTCAGACTGAACCAGAAAGAGAAAACACGAACAGATCAGTCATAAGCACTGAAATCAACACTATGGTCAGGACTTCTCTGGTGGTCCAGGGGTTAAGACTCGCACTCCCAATGCAGGCAGCCAGGGGTTCGAACCCTTATCAAGAACTAGATCCCACATGCTGCAACCAAGACCCAATTGAGACAAATGAATAATTTTAAAAAAAAGCTATGATCAAAAATCTTCCAACAAACAAAAGCACAAGCCCAGATTGCTTCCCAGGAGAATTCTCTTAATATCAAACATTCAAAGAAGAGCTAACACCTATTCTTAAACTCTTCCCAAAAACTGCAGACAAAAGAAAACTTCCAAACTCGTTCTAGTAGGCCACCATTCCCCTGATACAGAAACCAAAGATATCACACACAAAAAAGAAAATTACAGGCCAATATCACTGATGAACATAGATGCAAAAATCCTCAAACAGAATCCAACCAGCAAACAGAATCCAACATCACATTAAAAAGGATCATCCACCATAATTAAGTGGGGTTTATCTCAGGGTTGCAAGGATTCTTCAATATACATGAATCAATCCACGTGACATACTGTATTAACAAACTGAAAGATAAAAACCGTATGATAATATTTTGATAGATGCAGGGAAAGACAAAATTGAACACCCAGTTATGATTAAAACTGTCTAGAAAGTGGGCATGGAGGGAGTCTACCTCAACATAAGCAAGGCCATACACAACAAACCCACAGCAAACAACTTGCTCGATGGTGAAAACCTGAAAGCATTTCCCCTAAGATGAGGAAGACACAAGAGTGCGGCTTCTTGCCACTGTTATAACATGGTCTTGGAAGTCCTAGCCATGGCAATCAAAGAGAAAGAAATAAAAAGAACACAAACTGAAAAAGAAGAAGTAAAACTGTCACTGTTTGCAAATGACATGATACTATACATAGAAAATCCTAAAGATGCCACCAGAAAACTATCAGAGCTAATCAATGAATTTAATGCAGTCACAGGATGCAAAATTAATACACAGAAATCCCTTGCATTCTTATGCACTAACAATGAAAGCTCACAAAGAGAAATTAAGGAAACAATCCCATTTATTATTGCAACAAAAAGAATAAAATATCCAGGAATAAACCTACCTAGGGAGACAAAAGCCTGTACACAAAAAAGTATAACACAATCGTGACCGAAATCAAAGACAACACACACAGATGGAGACACAGCCCGTGTTCTTGGACTAGGAGAATACTGTGAAAACAGCTATACTACCCAAGGCAATCTACACATCCAACTCCGTCACTATCAAACTACCAATGGCATTCGTCACAGATCCAGAACAGAAAACTTTACAGTTTGTATGGAAACCCTGAAGAGCCAAAGCGATCTTGAGAGAGAAGAACAGAGCTGCGGTAATCAAGCTTCCTGGCTTCAGACTATACTACAAAGCTATAGTAATCAACAGAGTACAGTAATAGCACAAAAACAGAAATATCAACGTAGAGAAATAAGCCCAGAGATAAACCCATGCACCTATGGGCACCTTATCTCTGACAAAGGAGGCAAAAATATACAACGGAGGAAAGAGCTTCTCTTCAATAAATGGTGTTGGGAAAACTGGACAGCTACATGTAAAAGAATGAAATGAAAACACTTTCTAAAACTCTACTCAAAAATAAAATCTAAATGGATTAAAGAACTAAATATAAGGCCAGATACTATAAAACTCTTAGAGGGGAAAAAAAAAAAAAAGACAGAACACTCTTTGACATAAATCACAGCAAGATCCCCTTGACACACACCTTCTAGAGTAATGAAAGCAAAAACAATAAACAAATAGGATCTAATTAAACTTAAAAGCTTTTGCACAGCTAACTGCTAAGTCACTTCAGTCGTGTCCGATTCTGTGCGACCCCATAGACGGCAGCCCACCAGGCTCCCCCCGTCCCTGCAATAGCCGGGACACAGAAGCAACCTAGATGTCCACCAACAGGTCAATGCACAAAGAAGATGTGTACACATACGCGATGGAGCACTACTCAGCCGTAAAAAGGAATGGAATTGGGTCACCGTAGTGATGCGGATGAGCCTAGAGTCTGTCATACTGAGCGGAGTAGGCCAGGAAAGAGAAAAACGAATACCGCATATTAATGCATATATGCAGAATCTAGAAAAACGGTACCTGTTCGCAGGGCAGGAACAGAGATGCTGATGTAGAGACTGAATTTTTGCACACAGCAGGGGGAAAGAAAGGGTGGGACAAACTGAGAGTACAACCGATACACGTGCACTGCCAGTGTAAAACAGACAGCTAGCAGAAAGCTGCCAATAACACAAGGGGCTCAGCTCGGTGCGCTGCCAAGACCTAGAGGCGTAGGGTGGGGGCGGAGGAAGACTCTAGAGGGAGGGGGACACACAGATACTTAGAGCTGATTTATGTTGTTGTTCAGCAGTAATTAAGACAATATTGTAAAGCAATTATACTCCAAATAAAAACTCTCAAATTGTGAAAATTAATACATTTTTAAATAACCAACAGAGCAAAGAACAAATCACAAGGGAAATTATAAAGTACAGACAGAAATGTGAAAACAAAAACACAATATTATAAAACTTATGGGATGCAGCCAAAGCTTTATATATTACATATACATATATGCATAAAGCCCCTTGATGTATGAGAAAATCAGTCAAGGGTAGGCTGTTAGACGATGGTTTTAGGAAAACTGGCTTGCTGGATGCAGGAAAAAAACAAAGTTGGATTCTTATCACACTTGAAATGAATGTAGAATCAAAATGGATTAAAGATCTAAAAATGAAGGGTAAAACTATAAAGCTAATATGGAGGAAAATCTAGGAGAATATCCTAGTATGAGGAAGGACTTAAGTAACACTTAAAAAGCACAAACCACAAAATATTGAAAGATTTTGCATTAAAATCAAAGACTTCTCTTTAACAAAGGGCACCAACCAAGAGTCAACAAATGGGTGAGACATATGGAGAAGATATTTGTAATGTCTAAGTGAAAAATTAATATCTACAGAATAGATAAGGAACTGGCCAGAAAAGAAAAAAAAAAAACAACAACCCAGTTTCTAAAAGTGGGCCAAGGAAATTCACAGGCAGTTCACAGAAAGGAGAAAAAAAATTAATGATTTGCTAACAAATCATTGCCCTTCTATAATCTATTTTCTGCCAGCAACCAGAATCATCTTCTAGAAGTCTATCAAATGCTACACTTTCAAGGTTTCAGCTCTCCAAGGCTCCCCATGAAAACCACCCCAGGGGGCACATCAGGCCCTACCCAGCCTGGCCACTGCTGCAGTGCCTGCCGGCTCCCTGCGCGCACTGCCCCCCTGCCCCACTGGCCTCTCTCCTTCCTCCGGCGCGCCAGCCATGGCCCTGTCTCAAGTCTCCGCATGCACACTCCACTGAGAAACACTTACTCACTGGCAACGAGAGAAGCACACATAAAGCAAGAGACACCATTTCCCAGTCATCACACTGGCACAAAGCTGAAGGAGAACAATGCCGAGCGTTGGCAGGAACACGGTAGAAATAAGAATCATGGTGGCAGGGGGCAAAGTGGAACAGGCCTTTTGGAGAGTCATCCGGCGTGCTCTGTGAGGTGGCCCGCGCATTGGCTTTCTGGCTGAGCCCACCCTAGGCACGGTCTCAGAGAAACTCAGCTGAAGACTAAAGGGACCTGAGTGAGGACGTTTACCAGAGCTGCTAGATTGTAGGGAGCTGGAGATTATCTAGAGGGTGCGATAAGTGAACCACTGGAGGCACTTTGCATGGTGGGCTACGTTCATGGGGTCACAAACAGTCAGACACAACTGAGCGACTAAGCCCAGCACAGCACAGGCCCTCTGGAATCTAACACCGGGATCAGAAGCAGTGAGACAGACGTACATGCAGCAACACGAAGAGAACTCGGAAAAAGAGTACTGAGTTAAAACGCTGACAAACAGAACAAGGTCTAGGACATAATCCTACTTCAGTAAATCAAACTCCCACGTGCACACGTGTGCACACCCACACACCAGTGCTCTATAGTCTACAGTGATAGACACCTATCTGAGGGCAAGCTGCAGCACTGGACATGGTTGCCTGTAGTGCTTGAGGACAAAGTGGAAAGAGAGAAAATCAGGGCTGCAGAAGACCAACAAAAGCAAAAAAGACTTTGCAATGAGCCAGTCGTGAAAACGGTGAGCCATCAACCGACGAGGAGTAACCCAACTTTCTACCATAAAAACAAAAGACATACTATAATTGTGAACCTTGTGTACAACCTTGGCTGCGGAAGGGATTAAATAAAATTCTGTGAGCGCTGTACACGAACATATTCTACCAGCACGTCAAACATTCAAATATACTGGATCTGAGAGGGGCTTTCTTCCTCACGGGAAAACACTGAGGTTCGGGGAGGTTAAGCGGTTCGCCCAAGGACACCTAACTAATGAGAGGCAGGGCGGAAGGAGTCCGTTTCACTCCCGCTCTTCCTCTCACATCCCATTTACAAACTCACAGCAGCTAAAGCTTCGAAATACATCCAGGACTTCCCTGGTGGTTCAGTGGTTAAGAAGCGGCCTTCCACTGCAGGGGACACGGCTTCCATACCTGGTCTGGGAGGATTCCAAGCGCCACGGAGCAGCTAACCCTAAGCGCTGCAGCTGCTGAAGCCCCTGTGCCCGAGAGCCCACGCTCCACAGCAGGAGGAGCCACGGGGCGGAGGAGCCAGGGCTCCGCAACCAAGAGGAGCCCGTGGGCAACAGTGAAGACCCAGTACGGCCCAACATTAACAAATCAATTAAAATACCCCTCAAACCTGACCACGGTTGATCACACTACTTCTGCTTCCACTTATATGTCAGCATCATCTTTCACCTGAACTACCCAACCGTCTACCTGGGCCTTCTGCTTCCACTCTTGCCCTTCTGCCATCCGTTTTCTGCCAATGACCAGAATCATCTTCTAGAAATCTATCAGCTGCTACACTTTCATGCTTTCAGCTCTGCAAGGCTTCCCATGAAAACCATCACAGTGGCATCTCAGCCCCCGCGTGATCTGGCCACTGCTGATCCCTGCAACCACAGTTTCTCTGGGTGCCCAGTGCCCTATCCCGTGCTCACTGCCCTCCTGCCACACTGGCCTCTTTGTTCTCCCTCCCACAGGCCAGCCGCGCTCCTGTCTCAGGCCTCTGTATTTGCATTCCCTTTGACTGGAGCTTGGCTGGAACGCACCTTCCTCGGATACTCAGTGCAGGCTTCCTCCCTTCATTAATTCAAAAGTCGCTAGTCCTCTCGAACATTCCTTCTAAACACACTGCCTCCAGGCACTCTCCATCCTCACATCTGACTTTTTTTCCTTCCTGGCACTTACTACCTGACACTGTTACATATTTATTTGTTGATTTATTTGAATGCCCATCTCCTCCCCAGTATACAGGCTCCTCCTCTGTCTCAGCCACTACTGCATGTCCACAGCCCAGGCAGTGCTCACCATACAGAAGACACAAGGAAGTAACTCTTCTCTGAAAGCAACAACTCAACAAAGGCGGATCTTACCACCTAGCTCACGCGCTTTCCATTACATCATGCTGCTGCCCAGGTAAACGTGTGTGCAATCTGTCATTTCTCGAAGGAGTAAAAGGTCCTTATCGTAAACACTCATTTAAGCCCAACCAGGCCCAGCATGTGGTAAATGCTAGGTAAATATCAGATGACAAAACAGAAAACAAACCACAGGAAGAGATAAAACAGAAAGAGAAGAGCTGACAGCAGGGAGAAACTCCGATTTGTATTCTGTGTCACCACTCTCCACTCAGGGGTTAAGCCTTTTATTTCCTAAGTGCCTATCTGCCCATGCCACAGATAGGAGCTTTGATGGAGATAAAAATTAACCAAATTCCTGCCCTGGCTTCAAGGAGCTAACACATACGTAACTACCAAAACACAGATTTTTCCAAATATTTATGAGAGAGGTATAAAGAGCTATAGGGTTTCAAGGGGAGGAGGGTTACTTTTAGCTGTGGGAAGCGAGCGGCAGACTGAAACGGTTACACTGAGTACGGATGGGTGAACAACGGCTGGATGATAGCCTATAAACCTCCTGCAAGGCAAGAGCTATATTTTATTCATCGCGCTGTCTGTAATGTTTCACAAAATGTCGGAAACATAAGGCATTCAATGAACGTTTAACAAATTTGGGAGGTGCAAGCATTCAAGGCAGAAGGAAGCGCGTCAGTAAAATACAGACGTGAGAGAATGCAGGACACGGATGAACCAAAATGAAAAGTGTGGACTGACTGGTCAAACGGGTTCAGGAAAAAGAATGGCAAGAACTGAACAGGGAAAAGTAGATTAGGGCTAGAACGAGGACTGCCATACACGACAGACTAAGGGGTCTGCCCTGGGGGCTCGGCTACAAAGAATCTGCCTGCCATGCAGGAGATGAGGGCTCCATCCCTGGGTCTTCAAGATCCCAGGAGAAGGAAACGGCAATCCACTCCAGTATTCTTGCCTGAGAAATCTCATGGACAGAAGAGCCTGGTGGGCTACAGTCCACGGGGTTGTAAGAGTCGGACTTGACTGAGTGACTGACCACCACCACCATAAAGGCAAAAAAGGAACACTGAAAACTTTTACACAGGAGGTGATCTCAGGAGTCAAACAGGAGTCTGCTGCTTGAAAATAAATCTATCATCATTTTACTCATATTGTTTAACTTTTCCTATCAGAAATAATTTTCTTTTAAGGCATAACCACTTTGGGAATCTCCTCCACCTCCAAATTCTGCTGCTGCTGCTAAGTCGCTTCAGTCGTGTCCGACTCTGTGAGACCCCATAGATGGCAGCCCACCAGGCTCCCCCATCCCTGGGATTCTCCAGGCAAGAACACTGGAGTGGGTTGCCATTGCCTTCTCCAATGCATGAAAGTGAAAAGTGAAAGTGAAGTTGCTCAGTCGTTTCTGACTCTTTGCAACCCCATGGACTGCAGCCCACCAGGCTCCTCCGCCCATGAGATTTTCTAGGCAAGAGTACTGGAGTGGGGTGCCATTGCCTTCTCCAAAATTCTCCTGAGAACTAACCAAAAAAACTATTGTCATTCATTTATACTTTAGTCTAAGTTGAATGACCAAATTATCTTCTGGCTAAAGTACACAAAACCATTGGGGAAATGGTAATTTTGACTACAGATGAACTATAACTTTTAGCCTCTTGAGACACTACCCTGGAAAGAGAGCCTGGGGTGCAAAAAAAAAAAAAAAAAAAAATCAATTAATCAATACCTTTGTTTAAGAGCCTATTCTGTTCTTTGCAAAAGCACAGAGAGTAAAGAAAATAAAACACATTCTAATCTTCCAAAAGACGCTTACTCCTTGGAAGAAAAGTTATGACCAACCTAGATAGCATATTAAAAAGCAGATATGTTACTTTGCCAACAAAGGTCCATCTAGTCAAGGCTATGGTTTTTCCAGTGGTCATATATGGAGGTGAGAGTTGGACTGTGAAGAAAGCTGAGCACCGAAGAATTGATACTTTTGAACTGTGGTGCTGAAGAAGGCTCCTGAGAGTCCCTTGGACTGCAAGGAGATCCAATGAGTCTATCCTAAAGGAGATCAGTCCTGGGTGTTCATTGGAAGGACTGATGTTGAAGCTGAAACTCCAATACTTTGGCCACCTCATGCAAAGAGTTGACTCATTGGAAAAGACCCTGATGCTGGGAGGGATTGGGGGCAGGAGGAGAAGGGGACGACAGAGTATGAGATGGCTGGATGGCATCACCGACTCGATGGCCATGAGTTTGAGTGAACTTCGGGAGTTGGTGACGGACAGGGAGGCCTGGCATGCTGTGATTCATGGGGTTGCAAAGAGTCGGACACGACTGGGCGACCAAACTGAACTGAACTGAACTGAATCTTCCAAAATGAGAAGTCTTAAGTTGATGATCCAGAAGATAAGAAAGAAGGAGAAATATGATAAACTGAACATTTCCGAGAGGAGGGGAGAAGGGTTTGTGGAATTTAGACACTATATACTGAATTCTTTCAGTTTTCCTCAAAAGTTGCAAGTAAAGACTTTGTAATCACATTCACTCACTTCATGAACTATGATGGGCAATTAACATTCAAGGCATATGATGGTGCAAGGAAAAGAAATTTAAAATGAAAACGTTGCAAATCCACCCAAATGGTGTTATGTACCAAAAATGATAATCACGGTAACAGCCATACGGTAACCCAATCAGAATGAATGGAAACCCGGTATCTCAACTGGATGGTTTCAGCTTTCTAAAACTCAAACCCTCAGTCCAGGCCAGAGCGAGGGTCGTTCTGCTGACTGGTTGGGCGAGGGGACACCAGGAAAACGCTAGGACGGGTTTCCGCAGACAAGCATCTGAGCTGCGCGCAGAACAGGGGATGGACGGGACCAGCACTCACCGCTTGTCGATGGCGTCGATGTTTGAATGGAGAAGCCACAGCTCCTCTGTGTTGTCCTGCCGGGAGGAGAGGATCAGGTGGTGGCCAGTCAGACACAAGGTCCCCTCGACGGGCGGATAGAAAGGGCGATGCAGCACCACATTGTCCACCCGAGGGGTCTTGATCAGCTCAGCAAATTCCATGTTGTCCAGCGGCCGGAGCCAGAGGACTGCGGAGTCCCAGAGGCGCAAAACGGTTCCACCGCTCCTGGGCTGGAGGCACTGATCCCGCGCCCAGCTGGCAGCAGGGGCGGGACCCGGGCTCGGAGGCCGCGCCCCGCCCCAGGCTGGGGTGGGCGCGGCGAGGCCTCTGGCCACTGTCACTGGCCCGGGGAAGGCCCGGGCTGGGCCAGGCTGGGCGCCTCTCCAGCACCTCTAAGTAACCTCAGGCCCAGGACTTGGGCAAAAAGAACGCTCTGCGACAGGCCCAGCCGCTGCCGCCTCCACCTTGAGATCTGGCTTCGGGTAGCCAGGCTGAGAGAAGGAGAAGGCCGCCCAGGGCCACTTTCCAAGTCCAAGACGCTAAGCACTCCTGGCGGAAGTAGCTACTCACAGCGGGAACTTAAAGCAACTCCGGGCGGAAGCGACGGACTGAAAACAGGAAAGACGGGACAGTCCGACGCAGAAATTGGTCCCCACCTAGGTGCGAAGAGAATGTCTCCGGAAGTAAAGCAGGAGTCGAATATTTGTGTTCCTAGCAGAAAAAGCTCTGCCTGTATGCCCTCTGCTTCGCCCGCTACTCTTACAAATATTCCATAAGAGAAAATGCAGGAGAAAAAGGAACGACGAGAGGAGGTTCCTGACCTGCCTGCCTGCACTTGAGTAGTTGTCCCTATTCAGCGAGTGGGATTGCCGTAAATTTGGCGATTTTCATCCCTTCGCCTTGAAGAGATAACATTTGGGATCGAGGCGGTGACTGTGACCGCAAAGAAGTGACCAGATGGAAGGGAGGAGCCGGCTGGACTCGCACAATCACAGAGGGCGAGTGTAAACGTGCTGTGACCTTGAACAAGAAAGAGGAGAAGCATACAAACGCTAGAAAACCTAGATAACCTAGATAGAAATATACACAATCCTCAGAAAAGGGAGTAATCAATCCTCAATTCAGTTCAGTGGCTCATTCGCGACTGAACTGAACTGAACTGAGGTCAAGGATAAAGAAATACCATGGGGCTCACATTCAGGACGCCAGTTTCCAACCTACACTTTCAGTTCAGTTCAGTCATTCAATCGTGTCTGACTCTTTGTGACCCCATGGACTGCAGCACACCAGGCTTCCCTGTCCATCACCAACTCATGGAGCTTACTCAAACTCATGTGCATTGAGTCCGTGATGCCATCCAACCATTTCATCCTCTGTCATCCCCTTCTTCTCCTGCCTTCAATCCTTCCTAGCATCAGGGTCTTTACAAATGACTCAGTTCTTTGCATTAGGTGGCCAAAGTATTGGAGTTTCAGCTTCAACATCAGTCCTCCCAATGAATATTCAGGACTGATATCCTTTAGGATGGACTGGTTGGATCTCCTTGCAGTCCAAGGGGCTCTCAAGAGTCTTCTCTAACACCACAGTTCAAAAGCATCAATTCTTTGGCGTTCAGCTTTCTTCACAGTCCAACTCTCACCTCCATATATGACCACTGGAAAAACCATAGCCTTGACTAAATGCACCTTTGCTGGCAAGGTAACATCTCTGCTTTTTAACATGCTGTCTAGGTTGGTCATAACTTTTCTTCCAAGGAGCAAGCATCTTTTAATTTCATGGTTGCAGTCACTATCTGCAGTGATTTTGGAGCCCCCCCAAAATAAAATCTGTCACTGTTTCTATTGTCTCCCCATCTATTTGCCATGAAGTGATGGGACTGGATGCCATGATCTTTGTGTAGTAAACTTACACTTTACTCATACTCTTTTCAACCAAAGCACAGGAAGACAAGTTCTTCATCCCTCATGATTGCTGCTGTTGCTAAGCTGCTTCAGTCGTGTCCAACTCTGTGTGACCCCATAGATGGCAGCCCACCAGGCTCTCCCATCCCTCAGAACAGCAAATCAAAACTCCAATGAGGTTGCCCCTGACAGCAGTCAGAAGGGTCATCATGAACAAGTCTCCAAGGAGAAAATGCTGGACACAGCCTGGAGTGAAGGGGACGCTCCTACGCCGTAGAGGGAAAAGTAAATTGGTAGAGCTGGATAGAGGGGAGTACAGAGGCTGGTTAATAAACCAAAAAGAATGCCATCAGACCATCTAGAGATACCACTGCTGAGCACAGGTCCTGCAGAAACCCAAACTGGAAAACATGCTTGCACAACAATGTTCATAGCACCACTGTTTACAAATGGCACACTGGGAAACCAACCAAATGTCTGGCAACAGACGAAAGGGTAAACTCCAGGTATCAGTATACAATGGAATTATCATTCAGCTATGGAAGTGAATGCCAAAGAAGCTAAAGTTGAATGGTTCTATGAAAACCTACAAGATCTTCTAGAATTAACACCAAAAATAGATGTCCTTTTCATCTTAGGGGACTGGAATGCAAAAGTAGGAAATCAAGAGATGAGTAACAGGCAACATTGGCCTTGGAGTACAAAATGAAACAGGGCAAAGGCTAACAGTTTTACCAGGAAAACTCGCTGGTCATAGCAAACACCCTCTTCCAACAATACAAGGGACAACTCTACACATGGACATCAGCAGATGGTCAATACTGAAATCAGACTGATTATATTCTTTGCAGCTGAAGATGGAGAAGCTCCATACAGTCAGCAGAAGAAAGACCAGGAGCTGACTGTGGCTCAGATCATGAACTCACTGCAAAATTCAGGCTTAAATTGAAGAAAGTAGAAAAAACCACTAGGCCATTCAGGTATGACTTAAATAAAATCCCTTATGATTATACAGAGGAAGTGACAGATAGATTCAGGGGATTCGATCTGACAGAGTGCCTGATGAAATACAGACAGAGGTTCAAAACATTGTATAGGAGTCAGTAATCAAAACCATCTCCATGAAAAATAAAAGCAGAAAGGCAAAATGACTGTCTAAATGGGCCTTACAAATAGCTGAGAAGAGAGACTCAAAATGCAAAGGAGAAAAGGAAAGATATATCCATTTGAATGCAGAGCTCCAGAGTATAGCCAGAAGAGATAAGAAAGCCTTCTTAAATGAACAGTGCAAAGAAACAGAGGAAAAAAATATAGAATGGCAAAGACTAGAGATCTCTTCAAGAAAATGAGAGATACCAAGGGAACATTTAAAGCAAAAATGGGCATAATAAAGGACAGAAATTGTATGAACCTAACAGAAGCAGAAGATATTAAGAAGATGTGGCAAGAAGACACAGAAGGACTATACAAGAAAGGTCTTAATGCCCCAGATAACCACAATGGTGTGATCACTCACCTAGAGCCAGACATCCTGGAGTGTGACTACAAGTATGCCATAGGAAGCATCACTATGAACAAAGCTAGTGGAGGTGATGGAATTCTAGCTGAGCTATGTCAAATCCTAAAAGATGATACTGTGGAAGTGCTGCACTCAATATGCCAGCAAATTTGGAAAACTCAGCAGTGGCCACAGAACTGGAAAAATGTCAGTTTTCATTCCAATCTCAAAGAAGGGCAATGCCAAAGAATGTTCAAACTATCGCACAATTGCACTCATCTCACATGCCAGCAAAGTAATGCTCAAAATCCTTCAAGTTAGGCTTCAACAGTATGTGAACCAAGAATTTCCAGATATATAAGCTGGATTTACAAAAGGCAGAGGAATCAGAGATTAAATCATGAACATCTGTTAGATCATAGGAAAAGCAAGAGAATTCCAGAGAAATACCTACTTCTGCTTTACTGACTATGTCAAAGCCTTTGACTGTGTAGATCACAACAAACTGTGGAAAATTCTTAAAGAGATGGCAATACCAGACCACTTTATCTGCCTCCTGTGAAACCTGTATGCAGGTCAAGAAGCAACAGTTAGAACTGGACAAAGAACAATGAACTGGTTCAGAATTGAAAAGGAGTACATCAGAGCTGTATATTGACAACCTGCTTCTTTAATTTACACGCAGACTATATCACGCAAAATGACAGTTGGGAGAAGCTAAAGCTGGAATCAAGATTGCTGGGAGAAATATCCATAATCTTAGATGACAACACTGTAGTGGCAGGAAGCTAAGAGGAAATAAAGAACCTTTCAATGAGGTCAAAAAGGAGAGTGAAAAAGCTGGCTTAAAATTCAACATTCAAAAAAATAAGATCATGGCATCAGGTCCCATCACTTCATGGCAAATTGATGGGGGAAAAAAATGGAAACACAGACTGACTTTATTTTCTTGGGCTCCAAAATCACTGTGTGCTGTGGCTGCAGCCATCAAGTTGAAAGATGATTGCTCCTTGGAGAAAAAAAAAGCAGTGGCAAACCTAGACAGCATATTAGAAAGCAGAGACATCACTTTATTGACAAAGGTCTGTAGAGTCAAAGCTATGTGTAGTCATGTATGGATGTAAGGATGTACATGTACAGTAGTCATGTATGGATGTGAGAGTTGGACCATAAAGAAGGTTAAGCTTAGAAGAATTCATGTGTTGGAACTGTGGTGCAAGAGAAGACTCTTGAGAGGTCCTTGGACAAAGGAGATCAAACCAGTCAATCCTAAAGGAAATCATCCCTGAATATTCATTGGAAGTACTGATGCTGAAGCTGAAGCTCCAAGATTTCAGCCATCTAATGCAAAGAGCCAACTCACTGGAAAAGACCCTCGTGGTGGGAGAGACTGTGGGCAGGAGGAGAAGGGGGTGAAAGAGGATGAAATGGTTCGATGGAATCACCGACTCAGTGGACATGAGTTTGAGCAAACTGCAGAAGATAGTGAAGGAAGCCTGGCATGCTGCAGTCCAAGGGATTGCAAAGAGTCAGACAGGGCTGAACAAATACAACTGGCACAATTCCGTTTTTGTACAACCCTCAAGCAGAGCTTCCACTAAACCTCTGACTGCAGAACATACCAGAACTGGGTAGGAAGAAATCCTTCCTCCTTCTAGACATATGGCCGGACAGCAACCTGAAAAGTATTGCTCTGGGAACATCATATTCACAAGGACTGCTGGGTTGGAAGTCATACCTGCCAAAAAAGCACCAATAAGGATGCTCACCAAGGCGAATATTACAGATGTGCGAATCAAACTCTGACCAAAGGTCACCTGGACCACTCAAATGGCCATGAGCAGAATACTGACAGGAAAGAAAAGCTAAGAGTGAGGTCAAGGAAAGGGGCCCCTTCCCGGGGAGCTGGTGCAGAACAGGCATCTGCTATCAGGTGCCTTGGAAAATCAGAAAGCCAGCCACCCCACGCTCAGGCAGTCCTCCTCCACAGAGGACACAGTTTGAAAACCAGAGTTCCAAAAGATACAGGCACACAAACGGGCACAGCAGCCCTGAGTACACTAACCAGGACAAGGAAGCATACCAAATGGCATGGACAGATGAATGGAGAAAGAGGTACTGCCCCCAAAATATGGAATATGCCAGGGCCAGACAAAGGAAGGACCTGATCACATCCCTAGTAACCTATGTATGCAGAGATGACCTTAGTGTGTAAGTGAGAAAGACAAACCCTAACATCCTGTGATATCAATTAGATGTGGCAAGGAGACACTGATACATAGTAACTTCTGGGTTCCAAAGGATGTCTACTCTCAAAGAATTTACATCCCAAGACATCGAAAACACAGTTTCGCCAGACACCAGCAAGGCAAAAGACAAGTTCAACCAGTAAATCTTACTCCCACCTTTGAGAGTTTTAAAAGGCCTGTGATAACCTGCTCAAACTCATGAATTTTAAGACACAATCCAAATGAACAGTACAATGAGAGGGATCAACTTGCTCCAGTGTGAAGGCCCTCGTCAAAAAGTCTAGGGAGAGAAAATTAAAAAAAAAAAAAAAAGGCAGGAAAGAAGAAACGGTGGAGAGGCTGATTAGAAGAGGGGAAGCCTTTTATGTTGCATCTGGCACGTAAATGGTAGCAGCCACGGAAAGAAGAGGAGAGGAGTGCCCTGAAAAGGTGAAAACTCAGCAAGCAGGTGATGTGGCCCACCCAGCTCCAGGGGACGTCCACAGACACACGAGTCCAGAAGGAAGAGATCCGTGAGCATGACGGAAAGTGGCTCAGCCGCGAAGCAGGAAAGAACGCCCTTTGCAGGAACATCGTTCTATCCGGGGGTAATCCTACTAAGTGAAGTCAGTCAGAATCACAAAAAACACTATCAAAGTCACCACAAATATCTAAAAGTGCACATCACAAACTGATTCAGGAGAAGCATTCAGACTGAGCAACGGAGAAACAAACTTCTGATTGCCAGAGGAGAATGAAGGAGGCCTGGGAGAAATTAGGATGTTGAGATGAACAAAATCAAACTGTCACATACACAGGAGATACTCAACCAACACTTAGGCACGTCTGGCCAGTTCTCTCAACTCTCTGTAATGACCTCCATGAGAACAGAATCCAAAGATGAGTAGCTATCTCTCCACGGAAAACTCCTAAGAACTCTGGAATCCCACAGGACACGCGATATTGTACCAAAGCTCCTCCCATTCTGTATAAAAAGTAATCAAATGAAACAGACCAAATGAGACCCAGGCATTTGGTGTTTCTTATGGCACACTCCATCCTCACTTACAGCCCCTAAACGGGACTTCCTCTAAAGCTCTGGCTGCAGAAGAAACCAGAGCTGGACATCAAGAAACCCTTGCACCTTCTAGCCACATGGCCCAACAACGACCTGACACTGTGGCTTCTGGGCAGCAGCACATTCACCCAGACTCCTGGGCTTGAAATTGTTACCTGTCCTCCAACAATTTAAAGGGGCAGGTCATGGAAAAGAATATCAAACAGGGCAAACTCTGAAGGATCATGAGGCAAACACTACGACTTCAATAATGAAACAAAAAAGCACGTGAAATGATGCTCAGCGAGGCGAATATTAGACGTTTGCAAATCAGACTCTGCCCAGGGATCAACTGGCCCCACTCAAAATGGCCATGAGCACAACTTCGACAGACAAGAAAAGCTAAGAGTGAGGTCAAGGAAAGGGGACCCTCCCAGGGCACTGGTGGGGAACAGCCACTAAGGACACTGGTGTCAAGTGCCTTGACAAGTCCGAAAGCCAGCCGCCGTAGGAAGGGGCAGTCCCCCACCACATGGTATACAGTTTGAAAACCCGAATTCCAAAAGACACGTGCACCCAGATGGACATCGCCACCTTAGGTACATTAGCTGGGACATGGAAGCATATCAAATGGGCATGGACAGATGAATGGAGAGAGAGGTGAGGTACACAGAAGATGGAATACGGCCCAGCCAGGTAAAAGGAGGACCTGACCACATCCCCAGTAACCTATGCACTGAGAGATGGCCTTAGGGAGGGAGCAAGAAAGACAGGCCCTAACATCATGTGCTATCTCTTAGATGTGGCGAGGAGACATTGATGCCCATGAAAGACTGCTTCACAGCAGTGAAATCCACATATGGATTGAGAACACAAACTGATGGTTGTCAGTGAAGGGAAAATGTAGCAGGAAGGGTCTATTAACTGATACCCACTAACACATACAAACTAGCCATTCAACCAGAACCTCTTGGAGAGCAAGACTGATGAACTCCACACTGTGTAATAACGTACACGAGAAAAGAACCAAAGATGAACAGACTTAGGTAGGTGGAGAACGGACGATGCTATACACCTGCCACAAACACGGCTCTATAAACACACGGTACTCCAATAAAAAGCTGCATGTTCCATTTGGAGAAAATACAAAAATTAAGGAGACACACGTTCCTGGAGCCGCCTTCTGACACAGGGCGTCCTAATTCACAAGGAGAGAACAGCAATGTGTCCAAGTTTCTGCTTATCTTAGAAACAGGAGCGGGAATGGAAAGTGCTGCAGCCTAGCAGACATGCCCCCCAGTAGCAACCTTCAACCTATTGCTAAGTCTGTGCCCCAAGCACTTATGCTGAAGAAGCTGAAGTTGACTGGTTCTATGAAGACCTACAAGACCTTCTAGAACTGATACCAAAAAATAGATGTCCTTTTCATCATAGGGGATTGGAATGCAAAAGTAGGAAGTCAAGAGATACCTGGAGTAACAGGCAAGTTTGGCCTTGGAATACAAAATGAAGCAAGACAAAGGCTAACAGAGTTTTGCCAAGAGAATACACTGGTCATAGCAAACACCCTCTTCCAACAAGAGTTGACTCTACACATGGATGTCACCAGGTGGTCAATACTGAAGACAGACTGATTATACTCTTTGCAGCCGAAATGGAGAAGCTCTATACAGTCTGCAAAAACAAGAACAGGAGCTGTCTGTGGCTTAGTTCATGAACTCCTTATTGCAAAATTCAAACCTAAATTGAAGAATGTAGGGAAAACCATTAGGCCATTCAGGTATGACCTAAATCAAATCCCTTTACGATTATACAATGGAAGATTAGATTCAAGTGATTAGATTCAAGGGATTAGATCTAATAGAGAGTCTGAAGAACTGTGGATGGACATTTGTAACATTGTATAGGAGGTGGTGATCAAAACCATCCCCAAGAAAAGGAAATGCAAAAAGGCAAAATGGTTGTCTGAGGAGGCCTTACAAAAAGCTGAGAAAATGAGAGAACTGAAAGACAAAGGAGAAAAGGAAAGAGATAACCATCTGAATGCAGAGTTCCAGAAAATAGCATGGAGAGATTAGAAAGCCTTCTTAAGTGAACAAGGTAAAGAAACAGAGGAAAGCAATAGAGTGGGAAAGACTAGAGATCTCTTCAAGAAAATCAGAGATACCAAGGGAACATTTCATGCACAGTTCAGTTCAGTTCAGTCGCTCAGTCGTGTCCGACTATTTGTGACCCCATGAATCGCAGCACGCCAGGCCTCCCTGTCCATCACCTACCCCCGAGTTCATTCAGACTCACATCCATCGAGTCAGTGATGCCATCCAGCCATCTCATCCTCTGTCGTCCCCTTCTCCTCCTGCCCCCAATCCCTCCCAGCATCAGAGTCTTTTCCAATGAGTCAACTCTTCACATGAGGTGGCCAAAGTACTGGAGTTTCAGCTTTAGCATCATTCCTTCCAAAGAAATCCCAGGGTTGATCTCCTTCAGAATGGACTGGTTGGATCTCCTTGCAGACCAAGGGACTCTCAGGAGTCTTCTCCAACACCACAGTTCAAAAGCATCTATTCTTTGGCGCTCTGCCTTCTTCACAGTTCAACTCTCACGTCCATACATGACCACAGGAAAAACCATAGCCTTGACTAGACGGACCTTAGTTGGCAAAGTAATGTCTCTGCTTTTGAATATGCTATCTAGGTTGGTCATAACTTTTCTTCCAAGGAGTAAGCGTCTTTTAATTTCATGGCTGCAATCACCATCTGCAGTGATTTTGGAGCCCCCCAAAATAAAGTCTGACACTGTTTCCACTGTTTCCCCATCTATTTCCCATGAAGTGATGGGACCAGATGCCATGATCTTCGTTTTCTGAATGTTGAGCTTTAAGCCAACTTTTTCACTCTCCTCTTTCACTTTCATCAAGAGGCTTTTTAGTTCCTCTTCACTTTCTGCCATAAGGGTGGTGTCATCTGCATATCTGAGGTTATTGATATTTCTCCCAGCAATCTTGATTCTAGCTTGTGTTTCTTCCAGTCCAGCATTTCTCATGATGTACTCTGCATAGAAGTTAAATAAGCAGGGTGACAATATACAGCCTTGACGTACTCCTTTTCCTATTTGGAACCAGTCTGTTCTTCCATGTCCAGTTCTAACTGTTGCTTCCTGGCCTGAATACAGATTTCTCAAGAGGCAGGTCAGGTGGTCTGGTATGCTCATCTCTTGCAGAATTTTCCATAGTTTATTGTGATCCACACAGTCAAAGGCTTTGGCATAGTCAATAAAGCAGAAATAGATGTTTTTCTGGAACTCTCTTACTTTTTCCATGATCCAGGGGATGTTGGCAATTTGATCTCCGGTTCCTCTGCCTTTTCTAAAACCAGCTTGAACATCTGGAAGTTCACAGTTCACATATTGCTGAAGCCTAGCTTGGAGAATTTTGAGCATTACTTTACTAGCATGTGAGATGAATGCAATTGTGCAGTAGTTTGAGCATTCTTTGGCATTGCCTTTCTTTGGAATTGGAATGAAAACTGATCTTTTCCAGTCCTGTGGCCACTGCTGAGTTTTCCACATTTGCTGGCATATTGAGTGCAGCACTTTCACAGCATCATCTTTCAGGATTTGAAACAGCTCCACTGGAATTCCATCACCTCCACTAGCTTTGTTTGTAGGGATGCTTTCTAACGCCCACTTGACTTCACATTCCAGGATGTCTGGCTCTAGATGAGTGATCACACCATCGTGATTATCCGGGTCGTGAAGATCCTTTTTGTACAGTTCTTCTGTGTATTCTTGCCACCTCTTCTTAATGTCTTCTGCTTCTGTTAGGTCCATACCACTTCTGTCCTTTATCGAGCCCATCTTTGCATGAAATGTTCCTTTGATATCTCTAATTTTCTTGAAGAGATCTCTAGTCTTTCCCATTCTGTTGTTTTCCTCTATTTCTTTGCATTGATCGCTAAAGAAGGCTTTCTTATCTCTTCTTGTTATTCTTTGGAACTCTGCATTCAGATGCTTATATCTTTCCTTTTCTCCTTGGCTTTTCACTTCTCTTCTTTTCACAGCTATTTGTAAGTCTTCCCCAGACAGCCATTTTGCTTTTTTGCATTTCTTTTCCATGGGGATGGTCTTCATCCCTGTCTCCTGTACAATGTCATGAACCTCAGTCCATAGTTCATCAGGCACTCTATCTATCAGATCTAGGCCCTTAAATCTATTTCTCACTTCTACTGTATTATCATAAGGGATTTGATTTAGGTCATACCTGAATGGTCTAGCGGATTTCCCTACTTTCCACAATTTAAGTCTGAATTTAGTAATAAGGAGTTCATGATCTGAGCCACAGTCAGCTCCTGGTCTTGTTTTTGTTGACTGTATAGAGCTTCTCCATCTTTGGCTGCAGAGAATATAATCAATCTGATTTTGGTGTTGACCATCTGGTGATGTCCATGTGTAGAGTCTTCTCTTGTGTTGGAAGAGGGTGTTTGCTATGACCAGTGCATTATCTTGGCAAAACTCTATTAGTCTTTGCCCTGCTTCATTCCGTATTCCAAGGCCAAATTTGCCTGTTACTCCAGGTGTTTCTTGACTTCCTACTTTTGCATTCCAGTCCCCTGAAATGAAAAGGACATCTTTTTTGGGTGTTAGTTCTAAAAGTGTGGCCATTATTATATAATAAATTTAAATGGAGTCACCTATAAAAATATTGTGTCTGAAACAAGTATAATAATAGGCTGGCTTAAACTAAGGGGTTTTGCGTGTATGGGAACAGCAGTCAAGATGGGAAAGGGGATGCCTGACCTCTACACAGACAGGCATGATGAATCGGTGTGCAGGGGCTGGGCAATTGCAAAGAGCAGGACAAGGGTGAGTGAGATAAGCTCCAGTTCCTAGCATTGTGAGTCCCCACTTTCTGAGCTACGTGACCTACATGATCCAGACCTTGCAAGGAGCAAGCTGAGTGACAGAGGCAGAACGAGCAGGAGGTTATGTGAAGTTCTAACTTTTCCTCTTCAGCAGTGGGGGATGGTAATGACTCTGACACCCCCTCCCCAATCTCAGTGATTAACTGAGATGACTTCCCAGTTTCCCTTTAGCAGCTTTCATGGCTGAGCAGAATCTAGTGAGGTTTGGGGGAAACATCAAGTTCACCATCTCCCCAGACGGCCAGCCTTCTGATTAAAGGCACCTCTCCTTTCTACCAACATCTGTGAGTATTGATTTTTAAGCAGCAAGCAGCAGGACCTGATCTGATAACAAAATGTCCAGAACAGAGAAATCTAGAGAGACAAAAAATGATTTTGGTGATTGCTTGGAGCTGGAGGCATAAGAGGACATGAAGACAATAGCTAAAGGATGTGGAATTTCTTTTTTCAAAGAAAAGGTTTTTTTTTAATGTAGATCATTCTTTTAAGTCTTTATTCAACTTGTTACAGTATTACTTTTATGTTCTGGTTTCTTTGCCCTGAGACATGTGGAATCTTGGCTTCCTGACAGGGGATCGAACTTGCACCCCCCAGCACTGGAAAGCAAAGTCTTAACCAATGAACTGCCAGGAAGTCCCTGCTGCTGCTGCCAAGTCGCTCAGTTGTGTCCGACTCTGTGCGACCCCATAAACAGCACCCCACCAGGCTCCTCTGTCTCTGGGATTCTCCAGGCAAGAATACTGGAGTGGGTTGCCATTTCCGTCTCCAAGGGAAGTTCCAGGTGGTAAAAATATTCCAAAATTGAGCATGGTGATGTTTGTAGAGCCCTTTAATATGCTAAAACCTAGTGGTTTGTACAGTTTAAATGAGTGAACTGTATGGTATGTGAACTACATCTCAACAAAACTCTTACAAGGAGACAGAGAGAGAGGGAGAAGCTGTTGGTAAAGGCAGAGATACAAATTAATGTAGGGTTAATGCATTAAGCCATGTTTCAGAGAATATGGTCTAAACCTGCATGTCCAGCAGAAATTTTAGGGATAATGGAAATAATCTGTGCTGTCCAATAGGGTAACCACTAACCACATGTGACTGCTGAGCAATGGAAACGTGGCTAGAGAGACTAAAGAATTAAATTTTCCAGATCTGTTGGTGTTTGCATTATGGATTGTCCTGTTCTAAGGAAACAAACCATAATCCATAATTTGATGGAATTCCAGTTGAGCTATTTCAAATCCTGAAAGATGATGCTGTGAAAGTGCTGCACTCAATATGCCAGCAAATGTGGAAAACTCAGCAGTGGCCACAGAACTGGAAAAGGTCAGTTTTCATTCCAATCCCTAAGAAAGGCAATGCCAAAGAATGCTCAAACTACTGCACAATTGCACTCATCTCACACGCTAGTACAGCGACGCTTAAAATTCTCCAAGCCAGGCTTCCGCAATACATGAACCGTGAACTTCCAGATGTTCAAGCTGGTTTTAGAAAAGGCAGAGGAACCGGAGATCAAATTGCCAACATCCGTTGGATCATGGAAAAAGGAAGGGAGTTTCAGAAAAACATCGATTTCTGCTTTACTGACCATGCCAAAGCCTTTGACTGTGTGGATCACAATAAACTGTGGAAAATTCTGAAAGAGATGGGCATACCAGACCACCTGACCTGCCTCTTGAGAAATCTGTATGCAAGTCAGGAAGCAACAGTTAGAACTGGACATGGAAGAACAGACTGGTTCCAAATAGGAAAAGGAGTACGTCAAGGCTGTATATTGTCACCCTGCTTATTTAACTTATATGCAGAGTACATCATAAGAAACACTGGGTTGGAAGAAGCACAAGCTGGAATCAAGATTGCCAGGAGAAATTATCAATAACCTCAGATATGAAGATGACACCACCCTTATGGTAGAAAGTGAAGAAGAACTAAAGAGCCTCTTGATGAAAGTGAAAGAGGAGAGTGAAAAAGTTGGCTTAAAGCTCAACATTCAGAAAACGAAGATCATGGCATCTGGTCCCATCACTTCATGGGAAATAGATGGGGAAACAATGGAAACTGTGGCTGACTTTATTTTTCTGGGCTCCAAAATCACTGCAGATGGTGATTGCAGCCATGAAATTAAAAGACGCTTACTCCTCGGAAGGAAAGTTATGACCTAGACAGCATATTCAAAAGCAGAGACATTACTTTGCCGACTAAGGTCCATCTAGTCAAGGCTATGGTTTTCCCAGTGGTCGTGTATGGATGTGAGAGTTGGACTATAAAGAAAGCTTAGTGCCTAAGAATGGATGCTTTTGAATTATGGTGTTGGAGAAGACTCTTGAGAGTCCCTTGGACTGCAAGGAGATCCAACCAGTCCATTCTAAAGGAGATCAGCCCTGGGATTTCTTTGGAAGGAATGATGCCAAAGCTGAAACTCCAGTACTTTGGCCACCTCATGCGAAGAGTTGACTCGTTGGAAAAGATTCTGATGCTGGGAGGGATTGGGGGCAGGGGATGACAGAGGATGAGGTGGCTGGATGGCATCACCAACTCGATGGACATGGGTTTGGGTGGACTCCTGGAGTTGGTGATGGACAGAGAGACCTGGCGTGCTGCAGCCCATGGGGTCACAAAGAGTCGGACTTGACTGAGTGACTGAACTGAACTGAAGGAAACAAATCTCTTACCAAAAAACAGAACAATACTCATGATTTTTACTCATTCATACACTATAGGAAAGATCTTACAACTAACCAGAAAAATGGAATCAGTGTATCAGTTGTCGAGGTCTTCTGAGGGATAACTTGGTAATTCATCTTCAAGAAGCTCTTAAATTTAAAGATGTGATGACTCCTAAAGTCCAGAAGTTGCCTTAAGTCCAGCAGGAACTGACAGCTACTCCCATTCTGCTTTCCGTGCCTCCTGCTATAGACTGAATGTGTCCCCCATATGTCCATGCTGTGTTCTAAGGCCCATTTTGATGGTGTTAGAAGATGGGCCTTTCGAAGGTGATTAGGTTGTGAGGGTGAAGCCCTCAGAAATGGAATTAGTGCTCTTACAAGAGAGGCCCAGAGAGCTTCCAAGTTTCTTCCATCACATGAGGTCACAGCAAAAATGAACCTGAAGGTGGGCCCTCCCATGACCAGACTACTACCCTGATCTTGGGCTTCCAGGACTGCGGGCAATAAACAAACCGTCTGCTGTTTATAAGCCACCAAGTCTGTGGTATTTTGTTATAGCAGCCTGAAAGGACTAAGATACCCTGAGAAGGCAATTCCCCTCACCAACCACTCACTGTAACTGTGACAGGAAAATCAGGTTCTCATCCAGCCACACCCTTTCTCAAACAGGTCTTACACAGAAGGGTCTCTGTTGTCAACCAACACATACCCATTGGAAGCAGACCCTGAATGGAAGATCAGGTGGTAACAGATAAACCTTTGTCATGAGTTAGGTGCTATTTTTAAACCTAATTAAGAGCCCTTAAATTTAAAAAAAATCTCCATTAATTTATGAAACCTATAATACTAGCCAATCCATGTTGCACCAGATGTGAGAACAAATCACATCTCAATGCAGCTTCCAGAATGGTTCAAAACAGCACATAGGAATCACCAGGATAGCCTGTCTGCCCAGGGAGTTAGCAAATGCAGTTGGAAAGTCGAATTCAATACAGTTCCTACTTTGATGATTTTTGGCAGTTAAAAAGGACATAAATAAACAGTGCTGCGATGAACATTGGGGTACACGTGTCTCTTTCAACTCTGGTTTCCTCGGTGTGTATGCCCAGCAGTGGGATTGCTGGGTCGTATGGCAGTTCTATTTCCAGTTTTTTAAGGAATCTCCGCACTGTTCTCCATAGTGGCTGTACTCGTTTGCATTCCCACCCACAGTGTAAGAGGGTTCCCTTTTCTCCACACCCTCTCCAGCATTTATTGCTTGTAGACTTTTGGATAGCAGCCATTCTGACTGGTGTGAAATGGTACCTTATTGTGGTTTTGATTTGCATTTCTCTGATAATGAGTGATGTTGAGCATCTTGTACCCCAGCGTTCATTGCAGCACTGTTTATAACAGCCAGGACATGGAAGCAACCTAGATGTCCATTGGCAGACGAATGGATAAGAAAGCTGTGGTACATATACACAATGGAATATTACTCAGCCATTAAAAAGAATACATTTGAATCAGTTCTAATGAGGTGGATGAAACTGGAGCCTATTATACAAAGTAAGCCAGAAAGAAAAACACCAATACAGTATACTAACGCATATATAAGGAATTTAGAAAGATGGTAACGATAACCCTGTATGTGAGACAGCAAAAGAGACACAGATGTATAGAACAGTCTTTTGGACTCTGTGGGAGAGGGCGAGGGTGGGATGATTTGGGAGAATGGCACTGAAACATGTGTAATATCATATGTGAAACGAATTGCCAGTCCAGGTTCGATGCATGATACACGATGCTCGGGACTGGTGCACTGGGATGACCCAGACGGATGGGATGGGGAGGGAGGTGGGAGGGGGGTTCAGGATGGGGAACACGTGTGCACCCATGGCGGATTCACGTTGATGTATGGCAAACCCAATACAATATTGTAAAGTAAAAAAAAAATCAGAACATAAATAAGCAAGATAAAGAATCTTGAAGACTCCCCAAAGAGTAAAAAAGTTTAAAAATGATGCCAAAATACTTAATGCTTTAAACATGCTGGCCCTTTAAGAAAAACTCTTCAGCCATGGGAAATAAAATTTGTTTAATTAAAATAAAATAAAATTAAATAATTAATTAAATAAAATTACAATTTGTTGGAGAGAGTCAAGTTGCAAATTATGTACTGTAACCACCTATATATACATGTATTTCAAATAGTTTAAAAGAAATCAGTCTTCTAGAAACTGAAGCATCCAACTAACTCCCTTTTTGGAAAGGGACATTTCCAATACGAAGACTTAAATTTAACACAGTTATTAAAACATGGATTAAAAGGTATATTTTTGCAAACCAATGTGCATATACTTAACATCTATAGCTATAAACTTAAAAATGATTAACATGATTTAGAAAAAAAAACATGTATTACCCTAATAGTAAAAAAAGGTATATATTATCCTAATTAGTAAAAAATTAAAACAATGTCTAAATAAATCCTTAATAAAAATATAAAAAGTACTTCTGCTTTCTAATACTAAACCAATTCTCTCTAAAAAGCTTTTGGATCAGAAAAGAAAAAAAATGTAAGAGTTTAATAACAGCAGTTCCTTTTGATAAATTACAAGGAATAAATAAACGCAATTCAGCATTTGGTCAACAACTACTCAGATAATGGTTCCACAAACCCCGTATTCACATTTTAAGTTTTAAGAGTTTTAATTATTTAGTACAAGAAGGTTATATAAAAATCTATATTTCAAATTCACCTAATACTACTAATAAATTATGAATTTTGGTTTTTAAAAGTTATACATCTGATTTTATCATAATGTGCAATATAATTTAAATATAACATCTTAGTTATGCGATTTTTATCCTATCACGAGCTTGACTGAATAGGATGTCCTAAACTTCTTATACTTGCCAGGTTATCATTACTTACATGGTGTATTTAAGACGGTAAATACAAGCCAGAGTATTTCATGAGTTACAAATAATGGCTTCATGTAAAACCCTGCAAGTTATGCGAACCAATGGACTCACCCCACCTCTTGTGCCTGGATAAGGTTTACAGTGTCGCATTTCCCATAAGTTTTTAATAATAACCATGATATGTATTTTTTAATGTCAACAGATCCCTAATTGACCTGAGACCTTAAGTTCCAATTGAGGACACTGGGGAGTAATCTCTATGTATCTGGAAAATTCCCAAAGAAAAAAATTTTAATTTATAAGGAAAAAAAAAAAAAGAAACTAAGTTCATGTTCAGATGGTTTTGGCCTATGTATTCCTGCCATATAAACACATACATCTTTATGACACGCCCAAAGAAAGTAAAAATTATAAACATTGCTTAATAATGTTCTTGGTAAGAGTTTCAAAGGGTTAAATAACTCTGGCCTTTAATCACTGTTTGGGTATAAGGCTGTTAGGAGCGAGGCATGGAGACACTCTGGGAGGAAGCTGTGATGGGCCCTGAAAGCCTGCAGACAGAGGTCTCTGCCATAGTGGGACAGCCCCTGTCCTGGACCAGTCCTGGGCCATCACAGGGGAGGGCGGTGCCCATGAGGAGTAAGGTGTCCACCTGGAGCGTGGTACCCCACTCTTTGCATGAATAATGAACAATGCCTGGCTGATCCAATGGTGGACTATGAGCTGCCAGCCTCGCTGTGGTCCCCTGTGCTCCTCGGTGACAGGTGATGGCTGTGTGCTGTGCCTGCTGCATCCCCTGGGGTGTGCTCTGGCCTCTCCTAAGGTCTGCTGATGTTTGTACAGACTCAGTTTAGGTCTTGGATACTCCTCACTTTATGCAAATTCTTAATAGTAGTAATATTACCTTCAGGACTAGTTACTATAAAATATATTAGGTCAAGACAATGGACACTTCCTGTTTTTTGATACCTTTGCTTTTATCTTAATAAACTGATCATTTCTGTTTTTAAATTAATAGACTCTTTATCTCCCTCCTAACCCTTTTACCCTACCCTCACTGACTCTGAAGTTTCCCCTATTATTTACATCTTTCATTAGTGGGGTACATTTGTTGATTACCAATACTGAAGCATTGTTAACAAATAAATCCACAGTTTACATTAGTGTTCACTCTTAAGTCAGCTCAGTTCAGTCACTCTGTCGTGTCTGATTCTTTGTGACCCCACGGACTCCAGCACGCCAGACTTCCCTGTCCATCACCAACACCAAGCTTGCTCAAACTCATGTCCATGGAGTCAGTGATGCCATCCAACAATGTCATCCTCTGTCGTCCCCTTCTCCTCCTGCCTTCAATCTTTCCCAGCAGCAGGGTCTTTTCCAATGAGTCAGCTCTTCACATCTGGTGGACAAAGTTTTAGAGCTTCAGCTTCAGCATCAGTCCTTCCAGTAAGTATTCAAGACTGATTTCCTTTAGGATGGACTAGTTGGATCTCCTTGCAGTTTCAAGGGACTCTCAAGAGTCTTCTCCAACATCACTTTTCAAAAGCATCAATTCTTTGGTGCTCAGCCTTCTTTATAGTCCAAATTTCACATCCATACATGACCACTGGAAAAACCATAGCTTTGACTAGATGGACCTTTGCTGACAAAGTAATGTCTCTGCTTTTTAATATGCTGCCTAGGTTGGTCACAGGCTTTCTTCCAAGGAGCAAGCTTCTTTTAATTCCGTGGCTGCAGTCACCATCTGCAGTGATTTTGCAGCCCAAGAAAATAAAGCCTGTCACTGTTTCCACTGTTACCCCATCTATTTGCCATGAAGTGTGGGACTGGATGCCACAGTCTTAGTTTTTTGGATCTTAGGTTTTAAGCCAACTTTTTCCACTCTCCTCTTTCACTTTCATCAAGAGGCTCTTTAGTTCTTCACTTTCTGCCATAAGGGTGGTGTCATCTGCATATCTGAGGTTATTGATATTTCTCCCGGCAATCTTGATTCCAGTTTGTGCTTCATCCAGCCTGGCGTTTCGCATGATGTACTCTGCATAGAAGTTAAATCAGCAGGGTGACAACATACAGCCTTCACATACTCCTTTTCCTATTTGGAACCAGTCTGTTGTTCCATGTCCAGCTCTAACTGTTGCTTCCTGACCTGCATACAGATTTCTCAAGAGGCAAGTCAGGTGGTCTGGTATTCACATCTCTTGAAGAATTTTCCACAGTTTGTTGTGATCTACACAGTCAAAGGCTTTGACATAATCAATAAAGCAGAAATAGATGTTTTTCTGGAACTCTCTTGCTTTTCATATGTTGGCAATTTGATCTCTGGTTCTTCTGCCTTTTCTAAATCAAGCTTGAACATCTGGAAGTTCTTGGTTCATGTACTGTTGAAGAAAATTTGGAGAATTTTGAGTATTACTTTGCTACCATGTGAGATGAGTACAATTGTGTGATAGTTTGAACATTCTTTGGCATTGCTTTTCTTAGGGATTGGAATGAAAACTGACCTTTTCCAGTCCTGTGCCCACTGCTGAGTTTCCCAGATTTGCTGGCATATTGAGTGCAGCACTTTCACAGCATCATCTTTTAGGATCTGAAATAGCTCAACTGAAATTCCATTACCTCCACTAGCTTTGTTTGTAGTGACGCTTCCTAAGGCCCACTTAACTTCGCATTCCAGGATGTCTGGCTCTCGGTGAGTGATCATACCATCGTGGTTATCTGGGTCATGAAGATCTTTTTTGTATAGTTCTTCTGTGTATTTTTGCCGCCTCTTCTTAATATCTTCTGCTTCTGTTAGGTCCCTACCATTTCTGTCCTTTACTGGACATATGTCCATCATTATTGTATTATACAGAATAGTTTCAGTGCCCTAGAAACTCCATTCCTCTACTTTTTAGTTTAGTTTTAATCGCAGTTGAGAACTCTTTTTTTTTTGGAACTCCCACTATTTTTGGTTTTTCCCCAAATGGTTACTAGGTGGTGCCTAGACAACTGGTACACAGACCCTGACTCTAGGAACATACACAGGTCAGGAAGGCAAGAATTAACACCTGGGGGCTTCCCTAGTGACTTAGTAAAGTATCTACCTTACAATGCAGGTTCGATCCCTGGATTGGAAAGATTCCCTTGGAGAAGGGACTAGCCACCCACTCCAGTATTCTCGCCTGGGAAATCCCATGGACAGAGGAAGCTGGCAGGTTACTCTGCATCCATGGGGTCACAGAGTATCTGACACGATTGAGCAACTAACACTTTCACAAAAAATCGGTGTGGAAATCATAGTAAATGTTCATTTATATAAATACTGTCTCACCTCAACCAGCATAACCCTAGAATAAGGTGTGGCAAAGGCATCGAGCAGGGCTGCTGAGGCCATGTTAGTTAGGTTCCGTCTACTTATGGAATATGTCTTTTCAAGTCAGGGCATTTCACTGGGTGAAAGCACCCCCTTGTCGCAGGGCACCCCTTTATCCTGTTGCAAACACATTAGTACAGTATATTGTTCCTTCCATCCCGGAGAACACCTTCAGTGCAACCCACTGACATGCTTCTCTTTATGGAACAAGTTCTTTCCGCTGTCAGGCAGGCTGCAGGGCCAGTTTATAGCAGCAGTATTCACGACAGCTAAAGGGCAGAAGCAACCCAGTGCTTCTGATATAAACAAAAATATGCTCAAAATGGCTTTAAGCCTTAAGCATAAGACAGAACACCGTAGAACACCTAGAACATAGACAAAACATCCTCTGACAAATCACGGCAATGTTTTCTTAGGTCAGTCTCCCAAGGCAACAGAAACAAAAGCGAAAATGAACAAATGAGACTAATCAAACTTATAAGTTTTTCCACAAAGGAGATTATAAACAAAACGAAAAGACTATTTACAGATTCAGAGGAATTATCAATATTTGCAAATGATGTGGCCAACAGGGCTTAATTTCTAAAATATACCAACAGTTCGTACAACTCGATAACAAAAGACAAACAGCCCAGCCAAACAATGAGCATAAGATCTAAACAGACATTTCTCCAAAGACGACATACAGATGGCCAAGAGGCATGTGAAAAGATGCTCATGGCCGGTAGTTACTAGAGAAATGCAAATCAAAGCTACAATAGGGTACCACCTGCCACTGGTCAGAATGGCTGGTGAGCTCGGTTTTCTTCTCTGTGAAGCTGGAACTGGGGGGGTAGCAGTATCCGCCCTGTAAGACTTGGGGAGGAGGGGAGGAAAGGACGGGGAGTTACATGGCGACAGGGCTTCAGTTTTGCACGCTCAGAGTTCTGGAGATGGATGGTGATGATGGATGCGCAAAAACTTGGATACACTTAATGCCAAAGACAGTTCATTTGGCAAACTCTATGTTATAAGTATTTTACAATTTAAAATCATTTATAAAAACAAAAAAGTGGGGGGATAAGGAGCTCATTTCTACACGGTGCCTGGAAACATACCCCTAGGCTGTCTGCCGTCCAGGGGGAGGTGGGGACTGGTGTTCATTTCACAGCATTAGCTGGTGAGGGTCAAACGCTGGGCTTGCCCTCTGGGCTTCAGTTTCCTCACCCCAAAACTGAAGTCACTGTGAGAAGTAGAAATAGAGCAGGTACAACTGTTAGAAATGGAGGCCCAGCCTTAACCGGCTTCCCTAGCGGCTCAGTGGTAAAGAATCCGCCTGCCAAGGCAGGAGACAGAGATTCGATCCCATTGGGAAGATTCCCTGGAGGGGGAAATGACAGCCCTTGCCTGGAGAACCCCCATGGACAGAGGAGCCTGGTGGGCTATAGTCCACGGGGTCACAAAGAGTCAGACATGGCTTAGCAACTAAACAAGAAACAACCACCACCCAGCCTTAGTAAACAGTGACAGTTGCTGCTAGCCTGGAAGCTACCAGGGAGCGGGCTTGACTCAGCAGCCAGGGACTGGCACCCTAGACTCAGTAGGGTGGTATCCAGATGCCCCCTCATTTTGGGGGCTGGAACTCAGCTTCCAGGGCAAGCCAGAGGGGCAGCAATTTTGCAGCAATGCCAACAAGAAGGGACAGAATTGTGGTCAGTTTCTCTGGAGGGGTTAAAAACTCACCAAGTTCCAGTGGAGGGCAGGGCATGACATCTTGACTTGTTTTGGAAGCACATATTTAGATTTCACAAGAGGCATGGGGTCGCAGCCAGAACGCACTCACCGTGGGACTTTCAACTCGTCTCCCCGCCGCCCGATCCTTCCAGCTCCAGGCCTAAACTGCTGTTTGTCAGTTGCTCCGAGTTCTTCCCAAATAGGGCTGCCCTAAATGAAGGGGGGCAGGATTAGGCCAGGGGAACGTGGTCTCCATGGGCTTGAGGGTGG